>NC_092192.1:18508977-19108977 GCF_043641665.1 Enoplosus armatus | reverse complement strand
TTCTGAACAACACATTCAAAATTTCCTAGATGAAATTGGGTTTTTTTTTATACTTCACCTGCATAAGTACATATTCCGGTTGGAATTACAAGTGTTTTGCAGATTTTTCTACATTTTGGGGGCCAGGACCATCAGACCAACTTGCTCTGAAAATAATCTCTCTTTACTATCTCTCGCTATTTCCTCTCTAATTCATTTGAAGTGTAAAATGTTTTATTATTATTTTTTAAATCAAAGAATGAAGAAGTTTCTTCACTGCTCAAACTGTTCAAACTGCTCATGTATCACAGCCGTTGTTACACAATTGACCACACGTGTTATGAAATGCATATACATGCATTCAGGCAGGCAGGTAGAAGTAGTCTCACCGCTCTTTGCTTTCCAGAATAAAACCCCGTGCATCTGCCCGGACAGCCCGATGCTGCTGACATGCTGCAGTTTGTCTCCGGGCAGCAGGCCGATGCACCGGTTCAGAGTGCCTATGATCCGGCCAGTATCCTGCTCTTTCGCCTGCGTGTCGTGGAAACACAGCCAGGTTACACGCGAGACAAACACACAGCAGTGAGTTAATATTACTGAGCTGCAACGTAAGTGGTGTGGCACGCGAGCGCACTCACCTTTATCCCGCTATTGTCGATTATATCAGACGTAGTTGGCAATGTCTGACTCGCAGCCACCGATCTGGAGCCAGTTTCTAATAAAACGGCTTTTACCGACGTGGTTCCCACGTCTACACCCAGGATATAGGTCGACATTACTCCTGATGGCATGGTGTGCTTTGTAACTCAGCTGTAGTACGACATCATCGCGACAAGGCAAAGGCAACGCTGAGGCGTTGGAGGCAAAGTAAGAAGCCGGAAAATTGTGTTTTTAGCTTTGTAAATACTCCCAACCGATGTGTTCCATTATCGCATTATTAAAATAGTGGGGGAAAATCATGTTAAAAAGTCTGAGCAAGAAATCAACATCATAATTGTTGAGTTATTGACTTACTGGCCTTAACTTTGAAGGTCATTATAACGCCATTACTATCTAATTAAATTTTCACTGATGATACACAACGACTTGTCAAACAATAGTGTCTATAATGATGTAACTAAATAAACACTGCCTGCATTTCATTTAGGGGTCCGTTTCAGAAAGCGGGTTAAACGAGTTTTCTCTAAAGCGGCTTTCTGAAACAGGGTGACACCTATACCTAGAAGGGAAGGTCATTTTCCATATTATAAATTGGGAATTTCCTACTCTGTAAAGCACTAGGAACGCACCACATCGTCGGCCCCCTCTGATTTATGCGCTGTTCCCACAATGCTCTGCGAAGGAGCATGGCTGACTTGTCTAGGAGTGTCATCCAGACGAGAATGAATGTGCTGTTACCGTGTCACATCAGCTGACATTCTTTAAAAACAATCTAATATTCAAGCGAAGTTACTCTTACAGGTGATGCTTTTTGTAATCGCGCTGTGAGGAGTCGACGAGTCCCTGTGTTTATTTCCGGTGAGAGTCTGTCATCAGTTACCGTCAGCTAGCACCCTGGAGAGCTAGCTAATAATGCTAGCACGTTAGCCCATTTTTTAAAGATAAGAATGTTAAAATAAAGCAATTTAACGTGCAGTTACATTACCTAAAGTCATGCAGTATTGTTTAGTTTAATTATGAGGCTACAATGACTAGAGTCTCGTCCGCTTTTCTCTTTTTGGTGTCTTATGTGCCTGTTTCTGTCACCAGAGCAAGGCTTTAAATGTAGGTATTAGCTTCTTTGCTTTATTGTGGTCAGTAGCTAAGCTAACATCGCCCAAGGCTGACTGACAGCTTTTCTTTTTGTCTTTGTCACTCCATATTAGGGGGCTTTTTTGATTTTGTCCTCTTTTTCTCGTAGTGGTTAATCTGCTGAAATGTATAATGAATGCATTACGGTAACCTTAGACCTATCGATATCTGTAAAGCCGGTACAAATTAGTTTTTCTAATGTAGTCATGGCCTTGCTTAGTATTGGTGGACTAAGCACTGAGACAATGTAAAAATAACCCCCTGTCAGTCTAAGTCATTGTATTATTAATATTACTGATACAGTAATGCGTAAGCAGATTCTTTCATGTAACTTGTTGAGGTGGAGTTGAGTTTAACGACGTTATTTTCTGTTGGGTTGTTCAGTCTGTATCAAACCATCACATTTCATTATCTCACAGGTTTTGTGAAAGTAAAAACTACAATATTTGCCTCCGAGTTGTAGTGAAGTATACATTACCATTCATTTAAGTGTTTGAAAACTACTTATGTACAGTATTTGAGTAAATGTATCTGTGTTGTATTGTAAACATGTCTGAATCTCTCCTGGATCAGCAGCACCTACCTGTGACCTGCTGACCAGAGCCAAGATGGCAGGAGTTGTAGCCAAGCGCGAGGGACCACAGTTCATCAGTGAAGTAGCTGTGAGGGGCAACGCAGCCGTGCTGGACTACTGCCGCACCTCTGTATCCGCTCTGTCCGGAGCAACAGCTGGCATCCTCGGACTGACTGGACTGTATGGCTTTATTTTCTATGTCCTCTCTGCATTCCTCCTCTCCCTGCTGCTCATTCTCAAGGCAGGAAGGAGGTGGAACAAATGCTTTAAATCGCGGCGGCTGCTCTTCACTGGGGGCCTTGTCGGAGGTCTTTTCACTTACGTCCTGTTCTGGACTTTCCTCTACGGAATGGTGCATGTGTACTAAAATAATCTCCCACAAACAACTCTGAATTAATCCCATCTAATATTTCGTAAATCAATAATAGTGTCTGCCCTGCTGTTTGTAGATAAGCCTTTAGTGAAAAACTTGAGATTTTTCCATTTTTGAACAGTTGATTAAACAGACGATGTGTCAGTAATTATAGCATGCAGAATAAACTGTCCTCTTATCCTTCCTGGTCCACACTTAGCAGTGACTATGAACTTATTTCACCTTTAACTCCTGCTCTGTGCTCAGTATCACCCGTACCAGGATAAGAGCAGTTATAATAATGTAGATTGTAGTGTAACATAGATCAAAGCATATTACATCCTAACAAGGTGTAAGCCCTTGGCATCGCATTTCATGTATAATACTATGATTAAATTATAACAAATCTGATTACTGATTGTAATAAATATCTCTGTGCAACTTGTTTGTATACATTATTCATCGGCTTGCCAGACAGTGTCATATGTTGACATGAAATCAACATGACAAGTAAATTTGTTTCCATTCAATACATAGAAACAGGAAGAACAAACAGGAGGGAGGAAGGAGTACATGCACTTCAACATCTTGCACCATTCATTAACAATCAGCCAGTACATAAGCAGTGAACTTGTCCACTCACATCACGACTGCATTCCACAGCTTCACAAGTACATTATATTGTGCATAAGATTGTTTTGAAGCCATTGCATGGCCGGTGTCAACGTCACAATCAGCACAGCCATCTCAACATAAAGGAGGAAACGCATAGGCAGTGTTTAACAGTACACTCAAATTCCTGTCACAACACAGGTACATGATGCATCCAGCTGAAATACCAACAATTAAGACCATTCACACATTTTCTTTGATTTCATTTTTTTCTCTTTGAATCCATGCTCACAAAAAATTTATCTAATGACAGACATTTCACTTAGAAGCTAGTTTGCAGACTGATTTAGCAGAAATCTTTTTACGTTTTATTTATTGACAATGTTTATTTTGCCTAATCCAGACTTATATTTGAGGTCCACAGTGAAATATTGGCATAATATGCATTTTTCAATTTTCAAAGAATTTATAATGTCTTATTTTTGATGTGTTATTTATATTTTTATAACTTAGTCCTTAAAATGGCAAAAATAAAGACTTATGCTTAATTAGTCTGATCAACAGCTAAAAAAGTATTGATTTTTATAACATGAAACAAAGACAATTCATTCTTTGCATTTGTCAAGCAGTAACTGGCAAATTTTTGGTAATTTCTTTTAAGTCTTAGATGAACCACTCTAGTAATAGCAACATTATCACAGTACTTTTTCATATCATTATTTATGGACCTGTTGTAATCTCCCACATACCTTTGGATCCTGACCCAGCCACTGACAACCACCTTTCTGTGTATTTCGACATCAGCATCCTGGCCCACTTGCAGAGCATTAACATTTCTCTGGGCCAACGTATCTCCAGTCAGGGCAAGCACCACTCAAGCTAGTGACATGCCAGCAGTCAGTCCCAGTAGGTGAGAAGTGGACATCAGTCCGACTTTTGCTTCAACCTCTTGCAACCTAACTGAGACCACTGCAGGTGATTTGTCTTGCGCTGCCTGCAGACTTAATTGTGCGAGGAGAAAGTGATGTGATGCCTTTGCTCTGCACCTTGGGGAGAGACAAGGGCAGAGTATCGCTGTCCAGTGTTGCGTGGAATGGTGGGACCCCGTTTGTCCACAGGCAGCTGCCTCTCTACAGTGGGAGAAGACCCCATAGTGGGTTCAGTGTCCTCTGGGTTTGTGATGGAGTTGGCGGCCCCTTTCTCTGCAGCTGGTTTCCTGGATCTCCTCTCCCGGTGTCCTGCCTTCCCATCCTTCTGTTTGGTCCGGTCTTTCCTATTACGTATAGTATGAGAGAGATGTGCCGGTGAATGTGGTGATCAAGGTTTGGACAACTTAAAAGGCGCCATCATCAAGTTTGTGTAAATACAGTTAGTCATACTTGAAGTTGATGATTTCAAATTTCCTCTCTCGGTAGAAGGAGCTTGTGTTCATCATGTACAGAAGTATCATATCACATGCGAAGGCTCCCTGAAAGAAAAAAGAAAATCAAGTGGATTTTCACAAGCTGCAGAGAATCCTTATTTCCGTTACTGGTGATCATCCATCACCCTCTAGTGGCACTGCAATATGCACACACCAATTATCCTCTGACGCATCAACATCATATTTTAGTAAATTACTCACTGCACCCAGCAGAGCAACGCCCGAACCAATGGTAATTATTGTTGGAACAATACTGAATTTCCCAGCCTGCAAAACAATAACAGGCAGTCACTGCACGTCTATTACCAGAATGATGTTCTTCCTTTAGAAAAAAACAGCTCATATCACTGCTGTACCTGGCCATTGATCATTATATCGAAGCGAATCCCATACACTTTGTACAAAGTGCGGTAGGTTTCCCCATTTTCATCCTTGTAATACCGGGCATATCTGGAGGGGAAACAATCAGTTGAATCAAACAGGTCAGGCACAGAGAGTAGAGTGGAGGCTGAGGGCTGACAGATTTATTTCTTGTTAAATGCCTGAGAGGACATACCTGAAGTTGTATCCTGATGTGACCGAGCTGTTCAAGTTCATGTCCAAACGGGTGAAGCTGTAGTGTGGATTACACTGTGAGGAGTCCTTATCCAGGTCACAGATCCACTCGATAAGAATACCAACAGACCCACCCTGACGGACAAAAACAGACACTTTGCTATACTGACACACATCATGTTTGTTTCTTTTAGACTCTAAACTCTAGTTCAGGTCTTGTTACCCGTCGTCCTTTAAAGACCTGTTGCAGTGTGTTGCAGTAGCAGAACAGTTAGCCCTCCCTCTTCACCCTCATAATCTCCTCAAGACATCTGCCATCATCATCAGTAATCAGTAATGAAGACAGGCTTTTGTTCTGATTCCTTTCAACATGGCTGCCACCCATTCTTGTCAATAATAGGTAAGATTGCAAGTTCCAGTGTGTTTTTCTACAGTTGCAATCACAAGCAGTTAAAATGCATTTCCATCATTCATAAAAGTGATGGTCTATTATGGTTTATTATCAAATTACAGTGAGGAAGCCAGGAACTGAAATCACTCCCACACACAGTCTTAATTGGCACATTATTACACTTTGTACCTTAACAGCCATGTCCTGGAAGTCATGTCCAGTCCAGCTGACCAGCTCTCCGAGACGGAAGATGGGGCAGTACGGATGGTTCTCACTGTCGTAGGAGCATCTTTTCAGGTATCTGTCATCAGCGGTTTCAAGGACGTTGGACCTAAGAGGTCACAGCAGAGACGAAACACGTCATATGTCAGTTTTCAGGATCTATGGAAAGTAATTGTTTTCACATTAAACATCAAATGTTGAGGAGTTTGATCATGGAACCCAGAAAAAAAACACCTTCTTAAGTTAAAAGATGAAAATCACCAAAGTTGGACTTATCAGGTTTTCACATATGGCAGCAGAAACAGAGTAAGACTCAACCTAACTTCTCATATTGGCTTTGACTGAACTGTAAGCTTAGATATATAGAAGTCGTCAAGATTGGCAGTACTTGATATCTAACCTTGACTGAATGAGTTTTATTATGTTGCTCGAAGGTTTTCCTCTACACACACACACACACCGACAGCAGCACGAACAGGATGTGTATGTCAATCAACCCGCACCATTACACCCTCTGGCTCTAAGAGTGTAACCGGATGTGCCATACTGTAAGACGCAGTGGAGTGTTGCCAGCCATTTCGAGTACCACCCATTATGAGGGATTTATATTACCAGCCCATTAAGCATGAGCATATCATAGATTTGTGAGGAAACATACGAGAGATGGCTGCGTAATTAGAATAAGAGCCTGACTGATGAATTAGCAGTGGCTCGTGGCATCTCTCTGCTTTCCTGCAGGACTTGAACAGACAACAGCGGAGAGGTCGGCAACACGGCTCACCGGGCTAGCCCCCATCTGATCTGACACCTGTCCAGGGCAAGGCCCGCTGTCAAGGACGTCTCCGATGACTGTTTCACCGTCTCACTGAGTGAAATGCACAGGCAGGTATAAATAGAAGGCTCTCTGCACCCTAAAGCTATTTCAAGCAGCCATTGGAACATGTATACCCCTCAGCTTACTCTCCCAGCTATGTCACCATGCCTTGAAACCATAGGCACAGCAGCAGTCAGCACCACTTACGGCCACTTACTTGGAGAATTCAAACTTTGGAAACCTGATGAAGTTCTTGATGTAGATGGTGAAGTTTTCTGCTTCACTCAGTAAGGGCTCTCTGGAAATGAAAGAGACAGGCAGCTGTGTGAAAAAAAAAAAAAAAAAAACAACAAGTGGAGCTGACAGGCTGCGTCAGTAATAAATAGAACCTGTGAAATATCTCGGTCCCTGTGAGGGATCAGAGTGAGTGTCAGTGTAGTAGCACAAAATGGCACATTTCCAAAGTTCTGCAAGAGAGGAAGGGTCTCACGTGGGTCTCTTGCTGTATTCAACAGGACACCAGGCGTGAATCTGACAGGTCCCAGTGCTGTTTAAACACAAGCCGGTCTTGATTCCTGATGGAGAGAGCAAAAGATTCTTGGCTGGGTGGAGCATAAAGAGAGTTTATTCCAAAATAAGACAAATTGGAGTACTTTCGGTATTGTGCGTACTGTTGTGTGATGAATCATGAATAATATGTGTGAATTAGAGAATATTGTTGAGATAAAAACATATAAAAGAGTCATTTAAATGTCATAACTTTGTGATAGCATCGAGTTGAAAGTAGTGGCCAAACCATGACATTAGTATATAAGAAAGACCACACCTGTAAAATGAGATGCAACTATTATTTCTTCATCATACAGAACACATTGTTAGTGACCTATATCAAAGATCTAAAGCTATGAATATATGGTGAATATATAATTGAGGCTAAAAGCTAAAAACCATTTTCACATGACTGCAGCACAACAAATGATCCTCACCATGGCCAGCTATTACAGTCTCCCCCTCCATGCAGTCATCATCACTTTGACATCGTCCATTCGGCACCTTGAAACTCTGTGAGACAGAATAAACGCTGCTGGATACAGTGTAACTGCAGTCATTTTAAGATCTTAGGTTGGGAGAAAAACACATTTAAAAGTGCTAATAATGAAATTCCTCTGTATGCTCACCTCAGCACACATCCCCAGCCTCTGATTGGGGGTCTCTATGTAATTTGTTACTATGAAGAACACCTGCTCACCCTACAAAATAAAATTAGATCCAGGCTGTGAGATCGAGAAGCAAAAGGTTAAACAAATTACACTTCCGAGAAGTTCACTATTGATAAATCTGTTGAGACAGAAACCGAGGCTAACGACATCCACTAAAGCAGACGCTCAATAGCCTCATAATCTAGACAGATAGATAGATAGATTGATTGATTGATTGATTGATTGGCTGACTCACATTGGGGGGTATGACGTAATCCTCAGCACTCCACAGGTGAAGCCCCGTCTCCGAGCTGTTGGTCAGTGTGACACCTTTGAGCTTGGTGATGACTGAGGTCTGGATGGCCTCTTCTCTCTCCTGGTAACCTTTCTTCACCACAAACACCCACCTGAGACATTCATCCAAACGCCAGAAGTCACTGTGTTTTAGAGCCTTACGCTGAATACGTTTAACAATATCATTCTCTTTTTTTGGGGGGGGCTTTTTTTCATCATGTCAGCATAGGTGCTGTATAGCATTTGTGATCTCATGTTAAGTGCGTTCACCAGCATGTGTCAGATAAAAGGAGTAATGTCAACGTGTCAATACACATGAACTATTTTGCATCTGCAGGTGACAGCAGCGTCTGAGGAAAATGCACTAAAAGACCTCAAAGTCTCAGACCTGACATGACAATAAAGCTGAGCGGCCCCCTCTCTGAGCCACAGCACACATGCCACAGAGCCAAATGCGATTACAGAACCACCCTGCAGCCACTAAATTCGTCATATAACAAACAAGTGCGTTTTAAAGGTCAAACCAGATGCCATTAACCCTTAACCATACTGCCACAGTCACCTGCTCAGCTTTTCATCATTTCTCCCACATACATCAGCGTGACATCACGCAGTGAGGGGTGGGAGAGGAGAACTCCCTGCCTCTACAGCAATTTCAGACATTAATGAATTCACCAACACCAACCCTTCCCGGGACACAGCAAGTTTTAACAACAGGCAGATCTCTTCGTCGCGGCCTCTTTAACAACAGGAACAAAGTCCACACACTTTTGACAAGCTCAACTATTTTTAACTGTGTGGAATCACTTTCTAAAAGGTTACTTTATTCCAGGCATTAAAAGGGGGCCGCGCGCTGCACCTCACCCGATTATGTATCCCAGCACGGCCAGCTGGTAGAGTCGAAATAATATCCCGATCTTCCTGTTCTCGGCGATGACATATTTCTCTGTCTTGTAGTTGAGGAGAGAGACGAAGAAGACTCCCCAGCCCGCCATTCCTCCCGCACGGCAAACCCGAGTGAGACAGCAGCGCCCAGCCTCCCAGCTGATATATACAACTGCTGCGCTGGTCACGCAGCGGGCAGAGCCACCGGGAGAGGGGCTGCGGGGCAGCCAACCCCGTCTGCTCCGAAAGGCCACCGCGAAACACGTGGAGGAAATGTTGATATCATGCTTGGTTTTTATATCAAATACATTTTCTCTGACATCAAACTTTGAAGCCTCACAAAACTTTGGGGGAACGTAATGGTACTAGTGACAGATCACTCACAGATCTGCAAATCCACAGTGAGTTTCTAATGTGTGCTACTCTAAAAATAAGGTTACAGCTATTATTTTTTACTGGGGGGGGGGGGCAATGCTACATGCTGTGCCGTGCAAAGGTGGGGGGTTGGGGGTTGGCCATGTAGATAAATCTGCATCACACATATATATTCTTCTTTGTGTAGTATACCCACATGTTATGATCACCGTGTGTTAATGGCAGCAGACAGCTGTGCAGAAACATCTGGTAATATTGTCCCATCTAATGGTATAGCATTAGCACGGGAAGGGGATAGCTGACCCCCCCCCCCCATCTCACTGACCAGGATGAAATATGGTGGAAGTGTCATCCTACTTTTTTAAAGAATCAAAAATATATTTTAAAAACAAAATCCTGTTTAAGGGTTTGTGGATGTATTATTCTGCTGTGTTCAAGTATGAAAACTATGGTACATCTGAGGTATTTGCCATAGCAAATGACACATTTCCAACTAAATAATAGGCTATGAGGGAAAATGGACACAGCTCCAGTAGTGAGAGTGAGGCTGCAGGTTATCTGTACATCACCAGGCACATTTGTGCAAAATTTACACTGGTGATTTACACATTATCGCACCCACAATGGACAGGTTTTCTTTAAAAAAGGGATCAAAAGTGATGCAGCAGAACCAAAGATATGGGTTTTCACTCATTCTTTTTCCTTGTCAAAACCTGGTGCCTACATTACCTACAGGGCCACTTGACCACGGACAGTTCAGTCAGAGATTCAGGTGTGTTGTGCTAGTAGTGGCTAATGTAGCCTCGAGCCATTAGCCCCCCCCCCCCCCCAGACCCACACAGGCTTTATACAACTTTTTCAAATATGCAGTAGTACTCCCTGAAACCTGTAAACAGACTTTGATGTGTAAAATTGGTGCAGTTCCCCTGAGGAAGGCACACATTATGCACATCACATAGCCTGTGCATTTCTGTGCATCTGTCACACCTCCCATATTTTTTTTATGTATCTTGTATGTATGTTGTAATAGCTTTTATTTTACTACATATATTTATCCTCAGTATATTTTCACAGCATATATAATTTATTTAACCTTTTCCTTTCTGGTCCAATAAATTGTCATCCACTGGTATTCTTCAACATATGATTATATGCTCATTATCCACTTTTTATTCTACTGTTTTGCTGCAACAGCCTAATCTCCCCATTGGGATTAATCTCATCTTTCCTTCCCCTGTCTCTTTAATGATATTGCACCATTGCACCTTTGCTTTCCATGAAACACTTCATTATTACTGCCATAAACAGAGATGCTGGATATATTTATGGCTGATTTAGGACCCTGGTTTCACACCAAACCACTGGCCAGAAGAACCCTCTACTTTGGGTATCTGCTCCTGAATCAGTACTATGGCTGTGACTACTATATCTGCAAAGGAGCTGCTTTGGATCATAACCTATATCCTGTTAGATTTAAAAAAAAATCATAATTAACTAAACAACCAGTTTGAAAGGGGGACTATTAGACAAGGAGTCCCACTTTCAACCACAGATTTGTACAGTGTAACTGCAACTTCAAGGAACCAGAGGGTGGGAGAATGACCAGTGAGCTAGTGACCTCTAGTGGCTCCATGTGACATTTCACTCTTCATTCAATTGCCTATGAATACAGTCACATTTGAATTCCTGTAAGATGTTCAATAGGACGTCGACCCTTGAAGCACAAGGTTTCCCTGTTGCCAGGATGTGATTTATGAGATGATATTGGTCGTCAGTAATACTGCACTTTCAATTCTAACATGGAATTATATAAAAGCACATATCATAATCATAGTAACCTTTGTGCTTCTAGTTCATTCAATTCTAAATTATATGAATCCAACCCAAATCAAATAAAACATTTGTATATAAATTTCCATTTTAATGTAGCATCCACACTAACGAACGTATAATGGCAACTAGATTTTAACAGGGCAATATTTGAAAACCCATTAGGTCTTACAGTCTTTGTAGTGGCAAAACTTCAGGTTTCAGTTTCGTTTTAAGTTAGTCGACTTCTTCTCAATGTGGGCAGTAGAAAGGGTTCTCACTCACTTCTTTATTCCCGGGTAAACCATGTTACAGACCGCTCACAGGACTCCAGGAAGAATGGTGTCATTTTATTTTTAGGGTTACGCTCATCATTAATTAATAAAATCAGATTCTACTGAACAATTACAACATACTTTGTCCTGTCAATTTGCCATGAACTATGATACCTTTTTGTTTTCCAGAATAACCTAAGGATGACGGCTGAGTGTAAAGGTCAAAAGCAGTAAGCTTCCAAACTACACAGTCTCACTAAATCACTTTCATTTTCTAGGCAAATCCCATAACTGCATCCATTAAGCTGAAAATACTATAAAATAAGTATTTCAAAAATAATTTCAGTGCTTTTGGCTCTTCTAGCCTTCATATGATGTGTGCAAAAGAAAGAAAAAAAACCATATACATTCCATCTCTCATCTTTTATTGGGTTAGGTTGTCATGTTATCAAGTAAAAGCATGAAATCATTTATTGACCACCCCTCAGACGCAGGACAAGATGGAGGGTGGATTCTTTCTGGATGTTGTAGTCAGAGAGGGTACGGCCATCTTCCAGCTGCTTGCCGGCAAAGATCAGCCTCTGCTGATCAGGGGGAATGCCTTCCTTGTCCTGGATCTTGGCCTTCACGTTCTCAATGGTGTCACTGGGCTCGACCTCCAGGGTGATGGTCTTGCCAGTGAGGGTCTTGACAAAGATCTGCATGCCACCCCTCAGACGCAGGACAAGATGGAGGGTGGATTCTTTCTGGATGTTGTAGTCAGAGAGGGTGCGGCCATCTTCCAGCTGTTTTCCGGCAAAGATCAGCCTCTGCTGATCAGGGGGAATGCCTTCCTTGTCCTGGATCTTGGCCTTCACGTTCTCAATGGTGTCACTGGGCTCGACCTCCAGGGTGATGGTCTTGCCAGTGAGGGTCTTGACAAAGATCTGCATGCCACCCCTCAGACGCAGGACAAGATGGAGGGTGGATTCTTTCTGGATGTTGTAGTCAGAGAGGGTGCGGCCGTCTTCCAGCTGCTTGCCGGCAAAGATCAGCCTCTGCTGATCAGGGGGAATGCCTTCCTTGTCCTGGATCTTGGCCTTGACATTCTCAATAGTGTCACTGGGCTCAACCTCAAGGGTGATGGTCTTACCAGTGAGTGTCTTCACAAAGATCTGCATGTTTACACCTGTGAAAAAGATGCCATATTAGCAATACAGTATAATGTAACAAGGCCTACAGCAAAAATTACCTTGTATGCTTTAAAGATAAAACAAGCCATACATTTGAACAGCCTACCATGTACCTTGTTTTGAATACAACATCTTTCATCTACATTTTAATATTTGGCCATTTAGTTTACTTCTTCCTGTCAGAGGTATAGATTAATTCTTAAATTGCTTTATACATATGTTTTGTATGTAAAGCCCCCATTATTCGGGCCATCACTTATTATTTTAAGTTACCATGAGGGATATAAGTGAGCTAAATCCTTCTGCATCACTTGAACATACTGGTAGGAAGCCGGTGATTCTAGCACCAGCGCCATTTTAAAATAAGCTATTGTTGTTTGCCTTCGTTTTGTTCAGCTAACGCTACCCGCTAATGGACGATACAGCTAGAAATGCTGTGCCGTTGTTACTAGTTAACGTTAGCAAATGTCTTTCACATCATTGTTAAACTTGACGATTGATTAAGTAAATATAAACATAGAACGTCATTCGTAACGTATGTTAACTAGGTTACAATATTCATTGAAGAAACGTTGTTTTGAGGTTGCTAGCTAGCCTTTACATTCATTGTTTATGAAGCGGTTAGCTAGCTGCTAAAAAGGAAACGAAAGCGACAGCAGTTAAAATATAGTAGAGCAGCAGAAAATCTGAAGCATCTCTATTAACATGTATTTTTCAAACGAACGATTGTACTTACAATTTGTTCCAGTGTGCTGTGTTACTGCTGTTTTCCTCAGTGACACCTCCCTCTGACTGTACAGTTGCCAGGGGAACAGGATAATTTATACTGGAGACACGTCATCGAGGGATATTCATCCGCAATTGAAAATAGTTCAAATTTCTAGCGTAAATAAACCATTCATGGTTTTAGTTCAATAAAAAGGTCAAGTGCTTGTTACTTATTTGTCCAACTCTGGGTCTGACAATCATCCAAAGATTATAGGATAGGCCTACATTATATACTAGATTTTACTTTGCCGTTTTGAACTGCTTTCTGTTAGAGATAGCTGCCCTGTGAAATGTACTGTATATGGTGTTGGTTGAATTTAATAAGTAGCATGTTTCGTGAATTCTTTGTCATACATTCTCCCGATCTTGATGCACAAACTGAAAGCAGATTGTCAAGTCAGGAGTGCTATGAGATAAATGCCTCTGGCAGGATAAACAGCTGACACCCGATTATCAGATAACAGTGTTGAGCCTATTTAATTTTGGATTAGATGGTAAATACCAGGGAACAATCCCTGTGCCATTCATAAGCCACACTACTTTCCTCGCTGGAGACTATAGTGTCATCTCTGACCTGAGCCTTTCTGGTGGGTTCAATTGTAGGCAACATGGTTGAGGGCCGCATTTATATCCGAGTTGTCACTATATGCACAAAGGTCATTACACGTTCACCTCATTCATATATCAGGCTGCACATAGAAAAACATGCATTCTGTGAATACATTTTCTGCTGCTGGTTCTCTGTGATGTTTTCCAGTTTCCTGTTTTAACACATAGTGTTTTTTATGCCATGCCAAACTACCCTGCCTCAGCATGGTGAGAGACATTGGGCTCCTTTCAGCCTGCTAACGCCCAGGACATAAGACAATCTCTGGTATGTTTGTACTGGAATCTGATATGAACATGCTGCACATTTTATTCCTCAGTTATTCAAAAATGTTCACCCTTTTCGCTCTTGGATCACACAAGCACACACTGTCAACTGCTGCCTGTTTGGACAAAAGGCTTTAAAGTTAATCATATTTTCCTGTTTCCCACTTGTCTGCCTCCTTGTATGCCAACGTTCTGGTACCAGCTACAGAGCACACCCTAATCCCCTTTATGTGATTTTAGTATATGTCCTCCTCCACTGCTGGTCTTCAATTCCCATTTTTAGACCCATTGGTTAAGATCAACTCTTCTGATTAGTTTGCCTTTTCCCCCTCATCTTTTCTCTATGAAACATGTTAACCTCTTGCTTGACAATAGATGGCGCCACATCCCCATTAATAGAAATTCCTTCTACCTTTCCAGTGTTCTGTAGACTCCAAAGCTGACCTCCGCCTCTATAAACCCTTTGCAGGAGTATAGCCTTTCATTCACTAAGTTGGAGCCTGATTATAGTTTTAAGTTACCCATTATTAATTTCCACATCTACAGAGTACAAACCTACATACATGTATACACCATATAAAAATCTGCCATGAAAATCTTCTGGTCTAAATTGGCATCTTACTAAATTGGAGGCCTATTATGATCTACTTGGAGATATTGTGCTTGACCTCCTTCAGTAAAAATATCAACACTGATGATTTATACAAATTCTGGTTTAATTACCTTTCTACACATTATGCTCCTCTCATACACCATACAACTAGTCATGTTTGTGATGGTAGAAATGACGTACGGAATTGTAAAGCTGGCCACACTGAACAGAGTATGGGCAGGGAAATCTGATTCATCAGATATTGGTGTTTTCTATTAGCTTTAACGATAAAAAGACATTTGATGTCCACATTTTAGTACTTTTACATAAAGATTAAATACACAACTTTGATAACTCAGTACAGTACACAATCTTATTAACTTAATAAGAATGACTATGGCATTGCTTTCATTTGATTTATATTAAAATAATGAATATTACTGCTCCCAATGACTCAAGACTCCAAGGTTATATTTAGAAGATTTTCTTAAATACTAAAACTATACTAGTTGAGCCTCAAAATAGTTTCTAATGCATGCCATTTTCCTGTTTAAATAGACTAGTTATCCAGTGTATATATGCTTTCCAACTGTTGTATTCCAATTACTGCTCATGTTAAGCAGTTTCAGCCAGTTCATTACACCTTTAGCTCATAAGTAAAATTATGGCTCTGCAACATTTGCATTACTGATAAAGCCACACTTTTTTTGCCATTTCTCCTTATAACTGTGTTGACAGTAGTGTTTTACCTAATCGGCTTATGTACTGCTGACATTATGGATCTGAACAGTGGATTTACACCAAAAATGAACAACACCAGAAAGTTCAGTTTAATCCTTTATTAAGTGATGTGCATCAAACTTTTGGTCATGTTAAGATTAACACCTTTGTCATGTGTAACATTTTCAATAATTCAGCATGTATAGCATGTTTTTTTGTTGTGTTTTTTTTTAAAGGAAATAAGGTTAAGAACATGGAATCATTAATCACTTCACTGCCCACCCCTCAGACGCAGGACAAGATGGAGGGTGGATTCTTTCTGGATGTTGTAGTCAGAGAGGGTGCGGCCATCTTCCAGCTGCTTGCCGGCAAAGATCAGCCTCTGCTGATCAGGGGGAATGCCTTCCTTGTCCTGGATCTTGGCCTTCACGTTCTCAATGGTGTCACTGGGCTCGACCTCCAGGGTGATGGTCTTGCCAGTGAGGGTCTTGACAAAGATCTGCATGCCACCCCTCAGACGCAGGACAAGATGGAGGGTGGATTCTTTCTGGATGTTGTAGTCAGAGAGGGTGCGGCCGTCTTCCAGCTGCTTGCCGGCAAAGATCAGCCTCTGCTGATCAGGGGGAATGCCTTCCTTGTCCTGGATCTTGGCCTTCACGTTCTCAATGGTGTCACTGGGCTCGACCTCCAGGGTGATGGTCTTGCCAGTGAGGGTCTTGACAAAGATCTGCATGCCACCCCTCAGACGCAGGACAAGATGGAGGGTGGATTCTTTCTGGATGTTGTAGTCAGAGAGGGTACGGCCATCTTCCAGCTGCTTGCCGGCAAAGATCAGCCTCTGCTGATCAGGGGGAATGCCTTCCTTGTCCTGAATCTTGGCTTTCACGTTCTCAATGGTGTCACTGGGCTCGACCTCCAGGGTGATGGTCTTGCCAGTGAGGGTCTTGACAAAGATCTGCATGCCACCCCTCAGACGCAGGACAAGATGGAGGGTGGACTCTTTCTGGATGTTGTAGTCAGAGAGGGTGCGGCCGTCTTCCAGCTGCTTGCCGGCAAAGATCAGTCTCTGCTGATCAGGGGGAATGCCTTCCTTATCCTGGATCTTGGCCTTGACATTCTCAATAGTGTCGCTGGGCTCAACCTCGAGGGTGATGGTCTTACCAGTGAGTGTCTTCACAAAGATCTGCATGCCACCCCTCAGACGCAGGACAAGATGGAGGGTGGATTCTTTCTGGATGTTGTAGTCAGAGAGGGTGCGGCCATCTTCCAGCTGCTTGCCGGCAAAGATCAGCCTCTGCTGATCAGGGGGAATGCCTTCCTTGTCCTGGATTTTAGCCTTCACATTTTCAATGGTGTCACTGGGCTCGACCTCCAGGGTGATGGTCTTGCCAGTGAGGGTCTTAACGAAAATCTGCATGCCACCCCTCAGACGCAGGACAAGATGGAGGGTGGATTCTTTCTGGATGTTGTAGTCAGAGAGGGTGCGGCCGTCTTCAAGCTGCTTGCCAGCAAAGATCAGCCTCTGCTGATCAGGGGGAATGCCTTCCTTGTCCTGGATCTTGGCCTTCACATTCTCAATGGTGTCACTAGGCTCAACCTCGAGGGTGATGGTCTTGCCAGTGAGGGTCTTAACGAAAATCTGCATGCCACCCCTCAGACGCAGGACAAGATGGAGGGTGGATTCTTTCTGGATGTTGTAGTCGGAGAGGGTGCGGCCGTCTTCAAGCTGCTTGCCGGCAAAGATCAGCCTCTGCTGATCAGGGGGAATGCCTTCCTTGTCCTGGATCTTGGCCTTCACATTCTCAATGGTGTCACTAGGCTCGACCTCGAGGGTGATGGTCTTACCAGTGAGGGTCTTCACAAAGATCTGCATGTTTACACCTACGCAGAACTGAGATAAATCAAATAAATCACTTATAATAAATTTAAAAATGTTAACAGCAAACAAAATCATTAAGTAGTAACTAAGTAAAGTATGTCTTACTCCTTATACACTAAAGACGTAGCGCTGGCATTAACCTATTAGTTAAGTTAAAGTTGACCTTTAAGTCGCTCAAGCTAAAAATACTGACTGTTATATTGTTATACTGTTATATTTAAGTGTTAGAAAAGAAGAAAATGTTTATATGAAGCTCTCAACTGTCGGCAGCTCAGCAGCCATTCCAGTCGGAGCGCCATTTTGAGATCATATTGACCTTCCTTTTGTTCAGCTAACGTCACCCGCTAATGGACGATACTGGAAATGTTGAGTCATTGCTACAGCTAACATTAGCTAACCACTACTGCGTTACAGCTTCGTCGAAATAGACGAACTCGTAAGTAATGTGTAAGGCTAAAAAAAAAAAATGTAGTAAACCACTTATTTTTACTGAAGCTATACCATCAATTTGAGGCATCATTAACATTTACAACAATGGTCTCAAGCTAAGCTGTAAACCGTGGCACTGGTAACAAAACAAGAGACTAAGAACACCCACTCTACAAATACTTTATATAATGACACTATAGTTTGAAAGAAGATAAAACGTTGACTTACTATAGAGAAACGCAGTAAAAACTTTGAATTCTGCCTTAGTGTGGGTATCTCCCGCTGGATCTACGCTGGAGAGTAGTATTGGGGCTGAGAGACAAACACTGTATTATATACTGGAGTCTGCGTACGTCATCTGTCAATATCCGTGCGCATTTGAAAATAGTTCCCGCTAATTCGAAGCGCACTATTTCAAGCTATAGTATTTCCTTTTATCGTATCATTGTATTTAATAACACTACATTTACTCATAAAAGTAAATGATCGGTCAAAATAGTTTGCTTGAAAATAATATTTTGACATATCCTCCGCGGCGGAATAATATCTCTCTGGCTCCAGAATTTGCTAGAACAACCATAGCAACAGGATCCTTCCTCGAGCCTCTGATTGGACTGTACAATTGTTTGTTTGACCAGCGATTGGTTGCTGTGTTACAGTATGTAATGTCTGATGATATGACTAAGGGATTATAACACCGACCTATTCAAGAATTATACAAGACCTAAATATACAAAGTATCGTGTAATTCTCGGTATATAACACATACATGGACTTTTTTTTAATTTTTTTTTTTTACCATATTCTGTATTCCATTTTTATTTTTATTTTATTTTTTACCATATTCCCTCTTTCTACAATACAGAATCTCATACACATTGTTATATTAGGAACTCAAGTCTGAATGACTATGCATTTATGTGGCACGCAAGAGGGACGTGTGCAGACAGGAGCTCTGTTGATCTCCGTCAAACGTGCCTGTTAGCAGATGGAAACGTGCTTGGTAAACATGTGGTACCGGCTGTTGTGACAGCAGGATAAAGTATTTGAGGGCAAGAGGAAGAGAACTGCTAACTGACCTCCTTTATCCACCTTATTTCATTCACTGGCATTTCATATCCACATCAGGTTTATTCAAGAATGCATTCATAACGTATAGCCAATCTGAACATAGATGCAAAATATGTAATTTGATCATTTGAATTTGCTGATGCTGGTTATCTGGCCAGCACACAATGACCAGGATGTATGATCATGACCTAAATACTGAAACAAGTGATGTTTGAGACCCAGAGAGACCTTATTTGGTTGGCCCAAGGATACACGTCTTATTTAGACGACCTCAAGTGTTCTGCCAGATGTCATTTGGGTTCTTTTTTATCTAGGTGTCATCACTGAAAATACATATGTTCAAATGATAGTGCAGTTGTTGTAAAGTGAAGGCTGCGGGGTGGCAATTGGATATGTGTCATAATTCTACTTATCATGATGCACATACTGTACAGAGAGCAGATTATCATGTCACCAGTCCTATGAGATACATTTTTATAGCAGTAGTGGAAAAAAAAAACCTCACATGCAGATCATGTACAGTGTTAGCACAATGCTCACACAGTGCTAAAGCCTCACAACACTTTTTTCCTTCCAAGACACTAGTTTCTGTTTATTATTCATTGTATTGTCAAAGTCACAAGACAGGGCGTGAGCGAAAGTCTAACTGTGCCTGGCAAGACGTCAACGCCCCTGTGATACTGGAAAATTCTCACAAGTTAAACACTGATTAAAGATTGTGTGAAATAGCAGTAGAGTGTATCATTAAAGTCAGTCAGACAAGGATTTTTCATTTAGTACGGTGAGTTTTTGTGATATGTTCCTGGACTTAAGTAACCCAGCTCATTAAACATATTGTATATTTGAGATTTAGGTCAGTGGTCTCCAGAGTTAATCACAACCAACACAGGACCCTGGCAAGATAGTAAAAGATTTATAGATTTCTGTGTAACTTAATTACTGGCAGCTTCATGTAGGCTACTGATCAGTGATTTGACTCCCCACTTTTAGCTCCACCATTATTAGAGACAACTGTGGCACTGTAAATCAAATTAAATCTGTTAAATCAAAGCGCAAAAGCTCAGATGGGGGTCTGTAGACCACTGGGATTCTATTTTGGGGCCATAGATATGATACAGCTGGGAGAGTCCTAATTTATGTATTTGGGTCACAACATTCCCTTACCCCTCCCCTCCAGCAGCCTGTCATATGACACCCAGCCCGTGACACCACGTCAGTGCTTTCCAACACAGAGCTGGGCTTCTGGCTGAACTAGTTCAACCTCTGAGGAATGTGTTTGTGCTAGTCTGCTGTACTTGGCACGGCCCCTTGCTTGGAATAATCAAGTGTTCCAGGAAAAACTATCTTTCAAGCAGGACATAGGCCTAGCCGAGTACTGTAGAAGCTGATACTATTTATCACATGAAATGAAAGTGTCCACGGCTCAGGACTCAATACTTGACGATGGCTTTTCTTAGAGGTACCCACCTTTGAATTGAATTGAATTGACATATTCAATGGCCACATCAATAGCTGTGAATGGGTCAACAGCGTAACTAGCTGAGAAGCTTTTAATGTAAATGTAGCTCTTATCAGTGATGGACTTTGACTTGGGTCATTGTGTTTTCTTCAGCAGGGTGATTGGAACTGTTTTGGGTGGGACGTCCAGTTCCACGTCAACAGGTTTCACAAGAACTTAATGAGTTGGGTTGATTCATCCCTGTTATTTTTCTTGTTGACATCAGAGTGACTAAAGTAAGGCTTACTATCCCTAAATACTCAAATATGAGCACATGTATACATCAAGGTAATTTGTTATTTTCTTTTTACCTACAGAATGGATCTTGTTAGACATACAGGCGGCTGCCACTGTGGGGCTGTTAGATTTGAAGTCCAGAGTTCCCCAGACCTCCATGTTTTCCAGTGCAAGTACGTATATTAAATTCAATGATATTGTCTCATTATCTATGTTTGCACTACAAAACAAGACATGTATGATTTTAAACCTAAAATTAACTAGTAGTCATTCTGGCACAGAAGCTACATATTTAAGTTTGGGTAAAAACATGTATATTCATCCCAAAACTTTCGTCTTAGAATTTTGTTGCTTTACACTTTTTAGCAAATGAATACAAACCGATTTATGTCTGTTTCTCCAGCTGTAGCATTTGCACAAAGAAACAAAACCATCATTTCATTGTTCCAAAAACCCACTTCACACTCTTACAGGTAGTAAAAGATTTGATGCAATTTAACTTAAAAATCATAAAAGCATTTTAACTGAGTCATGTTTTGTGCTCCTTCCCAGGGGTCAGATCATCTGACCACGTACACGTTTAACACACACGTTGCTAAACACACCTTCTGTAAAACCTGTGGAGTTCAAAGTTTCTACTCTCCACGCTCCAACCCTGATGGATATGGTATGACCCCCAGCCGCTGACACAAGACAGTCACACTTATTTCGTCATCCTGCTGTTTACTCCAAACCAACTCTGTTGTGTTCACTCCAAACTAACCAACCCGGTCTGCTCTTTAATGCCCTATATTTATTGTAATTGTGGAAAACAGAAATGTTATGTTCACAATGGGAGATAAAAGATCTATGTTGGATAACAGTGATATCAGGAAACCACCCATGACGCCTAATAATTTGCATTATTGAGCCAGTAAAGCCAAGTTGTGAGTGAAATGTGCTGGAGACAATGGGCTGTTTTGTTTGTTCATATGCAAATCAATGAGCTCTCCTTTGCTGTTCTCCTCAGGTGTTGCTCCACACTGTCTGGATCCAGGTACCGTCCGCAGTGTCACTGTGGAGAAGTTTTGTGGGGAGAAATGGGAAGAAAGCATGCAAGCTCACAAGAGCATCAGAGACATGTCTAAACCTGCAGCAGACGCCCAGCTGAGAGAAACAAAATAACACTGCCATACAAGAATCAAACTGTTTTTAATCAGCAGTATACCAGAAATACTGTACAGTATTTTCAGCAACCCTAGTGTTGTTTTATACAGTGTAAAACAATAAAGCTGTTTCAGTAGCAAAACGGCAGAAGAAGTTTCTGTTATTTCAAAAGTATTGTCAGCTTTAGTTATGGAAAGTGCTTACAGAAAAATATTCAGGCCACTTTAGCCAATAAAGTGTTGAAGGAATCTTAATTCACTGTGAGCAACACAGCTCATCACATTTGTAAACAGCTGCTAAATTCACTCCCACCACAGTATTGCTAAATTCACTCCCACCACAGTATTGGAGTGGTTAGGCAGCGGGACACCTAACAGAGTAACAATCAGTGCGTCTGGATCTGGGTGACATTAACTTAATAGATCTTCAGGTTCTTTGGTCCTTGTGGGATCATTTGGAATGTGTTTACGAACATGTACCGGGAGAAGGCGATGTAGAGGTAACGAAACCACAGGAGTTGAGTGCGATGACAAAACATGGCCTCCTGAAAAGAAAAGAGAGCTGTGTCTGAGAAGTTATATAAATGTTATATAACTGATATTGTAGGATCTCAATTAACAGCCAATAGTGGTCAAAATCTGATGCTTAGTTTAAATGTATTTATTTCTTTGTAGTATATGAGCTCATATACGCTACGATCATTTCAATCCTCAACTCCTCACTTTGCTGTCTCATCTCTTTTTACAAACCTTGTCTCCACTCTGGCTTCTTCAGCACATATACTGTATGCACCCTCATTACCATGGGCTAAAAACGTGTGCCCTCTAATAGTAGAAAGTGACACATCTTGCCAGCAAACTGTCTATTTGGAGGCTTACCTTGGCTTGCCTGTAGCCCTGTGAGCCTATAATACAGCGGAAACACGAGGGCAGCATCCAGCTGAGGGGAAGGTCCAGGAAGGAGATGTACTTCCTGAGGAGGCCAACAGTCACCAGGGAGAGAAAACAGCAGTCTGGGAGGACCCACAGAGACCCAGTTAGCTGTTAATATGTTAAACGCTCACTACAGCAGCAGACAGTTAACTAGGCCATTCTCTCAGGTTGTTCTGTTTCATAACAATGTAATACAATGCTTCTTTTTTTTTAATGCTTAGACTGTTGCTCCTGTGTAGCATTTGTGTCATAGCTGTAGGTTGTGTTAATTGAGAATGTGAGAATGACTGTATGGGCTATAAGTGCCTATGTGACATCGTTTTGATGTAGTATCGTCAGGAAACCCACTACAAAAATATCACATTATATTACAGAGCACAGATTGTTAATATGGTACCGAAATGTTCAACTGTAAGCAGGACTTTGTGGGCCACAAAAGGGTTAAAGCTTTTGGTAGTGAGCCATGAGTCTTGCTGCACAGCCAAGTGAAGAGGCTTATTGCGATCACGTTGGGCCTAATTCTCTCCCGCCTCCCCTCGAGGCTTCAGTAAGGCCAGTCAAACAGGTGAGGTGTAAATGTCTGGTAATAAATAACCAGAGAGCATGATTAATAACACACCGGCTGTTTTAAAGATTGCTCACTGCAGGCTAAAGAGGGCCAGGCAGACTGAAGTGTTTTTGTCCTAAATAAAGTGTGCTTGCTGTGGCCCCAGGGCTGGGATGATAATGCCTTCCTGTCATTCTCCAGCTACCGTTGAGATCTCATATATGATTAACTACACGGGCCTGCTATGCTTGTTTCTTATCATGCTGTCGACTCAAACATTAATGTGTGTGTGCTCTGTGGGCCTCAATGTTTACCAAACTAGCAAAGTAATGAGCTCTCAGCCTGTCGCCCCCTCTCTGTCCTACTTTTCCTTTCACATTCTGAAATTCCCCACGAGCTTCATCGTGAGACCTTTCAGAAGCAGTTGAAATCAAAAGACAAATTGGCAAACATTTTCATTATGTCTGGATAGTAAAGATGTAGGGATTTTAACATCTGCCAATAACACAGAGTTTAAAACTGAACATCTGGAATGAAACCATCATATGTGGTTTGAGGGAAAACCGTTGGAAAAGCAAGCATTTGTACTGCAACTGGTGTTCCTGATATCCAACTGGCCTCCTGCTGCCACCAGCAGACCAAAATGGGTAGAGGAGACACAAGAGTCAGGCAACCCTTTGAAACAGAAGAGGGCGCTGTACATCAACAAATTACAAAGTCTGAGCTGGTGTTTACAGCACTTTCCAGGGCTCCCAATGTGGAAAAATGCAGACTGGAGATGAGGTGCCTCTCATGTGAGGAAGTCACTTCTGTCTTTCTGTATCTTCAATGTAGTGCTACTTGAAGCTTCATAATTAATACAACTTTTGTCTGGACATGTGTACTTATTATCATCGTGCTTCACAACTGGGATTAAGTTCCTCTACTTTTACTGACATCTTTTCTGAGAGAGACTGGTAAATCCGACGTCTGATACACAAATATATAAAATATAGTGCACAAATATAAACCTCAAACTTACCATTGGGTACTTGTCCAGTGTAAGCGAGATGGCTGCAGGTGGAGAAAAGAAGAATGTTACCTATTGAAAATGTCAAGTACGCAAACATTATTGTCAAAGAGATACACCTTTACTGACAGGGTTTGTGTTGGTAGCCTCTACAAGATATGGCCACAGTGTGATGTTTCTACTTGCCAATATGTAACTAAGATTAGAGTTTTTGATTAGATTGATTACAACACAAATGGGTAAGAAGTCAATTACTTAAGTAAGTAAGCTCACAGAAAACCCCACACAGTGCTGCAGCCAAGCTACTGCTAAATATCTACCATTGTATGTGTTTGGGTCATGTTGTATTGAGTGCTGGAGGTTTTTTTTTTTTCAGTGTAGCAACAACATGATTCTCCATTTCATATTCTACTGTTACCACAGTAACTCGTCTTCAAGTCTTGGTGGGAGCACGGCCAAGTTTTTCCTCTAAACTTGCATTTCCCTGCGCAATAGCTGTGAACATGTTGACAAAAACAAAACCATGGAGATTCGGAGCTATGTGAAACTAGTGCACGTCTCCTCTGGGTTCCAGCCTAATGGGAATCATGAGATGTGATTTGGAGAGCTCACATCTTATCAACAGATGAGGCCCACAGATTGACGGAGAGCCATATAGGCTCAGCGACGGGAAAAGGCCATGACTAACACGGAAGACAATTAAGGCATCGGTGCAGTATGGGGGCAGCAACGAACACTTCATAGTGCAAAACACTTTTTTTTTTTTTTTTTAAACCAACAGTCTGATGCAACTTGCTTGGTTGGTCTCTCCAAACCAGAGCTGCCCTCCCACCTCACCACTTCAGGGACAGGATTTACTACTGCTCTCTGGGAGCAAAGCCGAGTGCCTCTGAGGACTCTGTTTGGATGACCTCTCAGCTATGTAACAGACCAATTCTGAAAAACATGGTGTGTGTGTGTGTGGGTGCATCTTTGTGGGGAAAACATTTGGAAAGATGGATGTTGATGTGAGTCTAAATGTTCTGCATTTTCCTGGACGGTGTTTTATGATTGTGGAGTGGGCTGGTTTCTGTGTGCATGTGTAAGCCACATAATATCTCAGAGGACGGCATCTTTAAGTCTGATGGCAAAGCCTTGAAGTTCAGTCAGTACCTCACAGCTTTATGGATGGCTACGTGATTGGCATGGCTGCTCACTCCTCTTCCATCGAAGGTCAGCACCTGAAACAACAAAATATCTCACTGTGTGGGTGGAAAGCCAGAATCTGGTTATCTAAAAGTGTATTTAAATAAACGGAGGAAAAAACAGAGGAAGAGATTTTTCTTGGGTTAGTGGAAGGGTTTCTGTGTCTGACTGTGGAGCTGCTTGGCAGCTGACAACTGATATTTAAAAGCCTTTTTCTGTGTGCATGCTTGCACACCAGAGGAAGCAAGTGAAAAAAAAAAATCAGGTCAAAGGGAAAGAAAAAGTGCTTGACTAAAGACTTGGCATTTGCTATGCAGAGGCGTATTCTACCATGACTATGTCTTTGCAATCAAGTACAAATTTAAGCTCCCAACCACAATTTATAAGTAACATGAACTTTGAATCTTGCTGGCTTGAATATGGAGAAGCGAGGGGATGGCATGGTGTCAGACCAGGGAGGTAATATTATTCAGTTTAAGAGCAGGAAAAGTGAACTACTTGTCACATCGACGTGTTTGTTATTTTTGTGCGTTTATGCTGCATATATATTTGTTAGAGACGATGATTCTCTAGCCTACTTTTTGGTCTTGCTGCTGAGCCTAACAGGATGGGAGGAGACGGTGTGTTTGTCGTCTTTGATAAGAAAAAAGAGATCAGCAACTACAGGATAGAAGAATCCAGCTGTGTGTAATCAACTTCTCTAAAGAACTGTGGGGCTTTTTGTCATTGCTGCTGTACTTTCTGTTTGTCGGAGCATTTGACTATTTCTGCCCTTGTTGAGTTAAACCAGATGAAAATTCATTGATTCTAAATTTGCCACATTCCCATTAGCTAATAGTGCGGCACTGCGCTGGGGAAGATAAGAATCTCTGTGTAAATTCGGAGATTGAATCCAAACTTTCTACTGCAGCAGAGGCCATTTCCCCTCATATTTAGGGAGGCTCAAAACACAGTCTGAGTTGGACAAAACAAGACGGCGGCTGACTGGATTATTACACAGACCACAGTGAAACTGGGATAATGAGCTAGAAAGCTGTGGTGCCAAAACATATGGTATAAAACAAAACAATACATGGATTTTGTACACAGAATGGCAGAGAAATTGTGTGTTCACATCAAACAGGAAATGACAGAAAAGCCACTGCTTTCAAAGGCAAGAATTAAGCACAGAGCTGAGCATACCATGTTGAAGGCGTGAGCTCTTATGTGCTTCACAATTACAGAAGAGACCAATGAGATGCTCCATTCTGCTTTGGGGTTGTCAGGAAGTTTTCTGGAGGGAAAAGAAAGGGGCTCTGGTTATCTACCCAGTTACAGTAATACTAGAACAGTGTTTTACAGAGATATGGGACTGCATTGTAACCTGAATGTAACTGAAAGTCAAGAGCATTCCACACAACATAAGCATGCTGGGTGTTTCTTAGGCTGAGCAGTCTTCTTCCTTTCCAAGCACCAGTTTTCTGCACGATGCAGATTCAACTCAGCATTTGCAAAAAGGCTGTTGTGGAATGCAAACACGAGGGAGTGCTGGGAAGGCCTGGGGGTTAAGGGTCGGAGGGCCCTTAGCATCATGTTCATCTGAAACTGCAGCCTGGAAACAACACGGAGCAAACATCAAACTTGGCCTGCCCATGGTCTCTGCCTACTAAACATGCAGAGACTCCCTTTTTTTCAGAAATAATAACAGATTTTTTTCCCTTCAGTTTACAAAATAAAAGCATTGTTTTCTATGGTTGTTCAACATTCCGCTTGCACTCAAGAGAAACCAGCCAAAAAATAAAGGGAGAAAAGTGGTAAAAATAAACGCAGACAGTCCCGAGGGTTCAAGTGGAGCAGATCCAGTTTGTATACCAGTTTATCAAAATCACAACCAACAAAGGAAACTGACATGACTGCGCGACAGTTTGAAATACCAAACTGTGGAGTGCTTGGTTAGACGAGATAAGCAGGAAGACCAATGACGTGACGTGTTGTTGTATACTTGGGGTAGCACATGGGTGGTGTGAGTGGCATGCATATGTATATATAAGTGCATAAAGTGGGGGTAGGTGTGTCAACAGTTGTTCCCCTCCCCTTCGTTGCTAACAATGAGCCGGGACAGTTGAGCTTGGAGAGGGAAGTGATGGATTAGGCCACAAATCTATTGGCTGCCGGTGATGTGAGGGTCAGGCTTCAGGGTAAGGGGCGGGGGTCGGCTATGTCACAGGGAGGAGAGGTGGAGGGTCGGGGGTTCAGAGATAGTTTAAAACTGTCTGTCATTGAGTGAATGCACCGCTGTGACACTTTGATACCAGGGACATATCTTAAGGGCGGTGTGTGTGTGTGTGTGTTTTTGCCTCAGTAGGACGGTGCTGTGAAATAGAACATATATTTAAACCATTTAAATGTTAAATACTGCCTAAATTAATACACAAGCCTCATGTCCTAATTTTGGTCTGTTTTAGAGAGCTAACAAAATATGATCAAGTATTTTGTGAGAGTTTGGCCAAAGTGCATGAATATTAATTACTGAAATATCATAATGAGTTCGCAACTTGGCTACACTCTAGCACTATCTGCGTTTTTAATGCTGCATTTCTCACTGTTGCATTTATTCATTTATTATTTTAGAAATTTTGCCTTACAGCATGACAACTGCAGCTAAGCACAACCCCGTTGGGGGGAGGGGTGGTGGTGAACAAAAGATACAAGACACCTGACCTTTCTTAAGTGTCAGCTTCGCCTTGGCAACAGTGCAAAATGTCCTAGAGTAACCTCCACAGCTCCCCCTTTGTAGCTTTGCATGTGGATGTCTAATTGCTTGCAGGCATCTGTATGCAGTTGTTGAACTTTGGCCCAGTAAGGGGATTCTGTGAGTGTGTGTGTGCGCATGTGTGTGTGTGTGTGAGAGAGAGAGAGAGAGGGCTTGTTTAGTCTGGTCACATGGACCACAGGCCTGTGAAACTGCCAGACTTCTGTCCACATAGTCAGATTATATGTCCTGCCGGGAATGGCTGAGATGCCACTACAAACTGACAGTACGCCCACAATATCCCACTGTAATAAGGCAGTTACAACTATAGTAACAACACCAATAGACGGATGTTGTTTCACAATGATTCAGAGACATTTGCGGTTGCAGGTTTTGCCAGTATCCACTTGTGTTTAGGTAATAAACTGTCATGAAAATAACCATGGAAATAATGCTGTTAACCATGGAAATTGCTGTTGGTGTTGTTTTGAAAGTAAGTTGTGCAGAAAAGGAGCAATCTAATGTGACAAAATTACAGTTTGTTGCTGGCTGCAGGACTCAGTAAATGGGAAAACTAACTGTTTGACTATGCAGAGGCCAGTGTGTGCTGGTGACAAATGTATCTAGGATAAAAGCACAGCCAGAGGTCAGTGGCAACGCTGGAACATCTCACCACTATTTACTGCACCCTGCCATGTGCTTATAAATCACCTAGGGCTATTTTTACCACTGATCAATGTATATTTAAACCTTGTGTGGGGATAGGGTGTTACTGCAGCAAATGTGGCTTTTCTTTCCAAAAACTAGTGCTGAGCTCTCTGTTTACATGCAAACAGAGAATTACACTAATCCAATCAAAAACAAAAGCGTTCAGTTTGTAATTTACTTCTGAGTAGATTTATTGAACTAAAGTAAATCTGAAGCATGCTATCATGGACAGTCAAGTTGTTATAAGCTAGAGAGAAATGAGGTGGGGGAGATGGAGAGTTGCTTCAGTTCAGTCTGATGGATAATGTAATGAAGGAGTGGGATGGTTGGATTTGTGCAGTGAGCAGATATAATCGAGTGCAGGGAGCAGACAGAGGTCAAGCCAGTGCAAGTGGAGAGGCAGCAGAGCGTGCTCAGATCGAGCTTGATCACAAAGGCCCCAACATGCACTGGGGCCCCAGATACTGTCAACACAGCTGTCCTATTCAGTGAGCATTAAAGGGAAAATCCTATTTTAAAACAGAATTCACGTGTTATTCCTGTTATTCCATAGGCTGTAGTTGTGAGTGAGCAAGTCTCATCCAGATCTGTCATCATGAAACAAAAGTCCAGTGGATACAGTGCACCACACTACCCTGATGAATGAGATGGTAGTACATAGACACAGCCCATACTGCAAAAATGACATACCAACATTCATCTAGTCTGGTACTGACAACTGTATCCTTGACACAAATGTGTTCCTTCCTCATAAAACATTTTAAATCCAGTATTGTTTACATCCACGTTAACTTGCCAGCAGTCTTCCTCTACACTGACTTTGCTGGCACATTGCTACTTAACTTGGCGTGTTACTGCCACCTGTGGATTAGTAGAATAGTGTGAAACCATTTGCAGTAATGTGTATTGTGTCACTTGTGTGTACACACATGCATGTGGGTCCTCATGTGCGCAAGATAAACAAAACAGGGACCCACTCATAGAAAAACACTAACAAAAGCACTACCAGAGGTCAACAACTCCACAGGGAACCTTTAAATTTTATTACAATGTGATTTTCAATTGGTCTCATATGAATACACTGCCTGGATTACATTTATTTGAACCAAGACAGGATTTGAAGTGTCATTACAAGACCAAAAAAACTGGAACGACAAAGCAAACAAGTGAGCTGAAGCCCAAGTTGTCTGACTTTCCAAGGCACACAAGAAATAATATCCAACTTGGCATGCAAACTCAAGGCAAATATCTTGAACCCACAAACTCTGAGGATTTGCTCTAGGTTTTGTCCTTTGGCTCTTGTGCTTGTTTTAGGCTTGACATTATCTTTGATGACTTCAGTGAAAGCCTCCTAAACACTAGAGATTTGTCTGGAGATCAGTACCGCAACTACTGTATATGAGCTACACTCACCTCCATCTTATGAAGCCCATTATCTAAACGCTGCACACGTTTGTAGGAAAGCCAGACAAACAGTGATTTAGTCTCTGTAGTTCTATACAACAGTCATCACCCAAACCACTGAGGCTTACAGGACCATTGTTTCACAACTAGAAAAACAGCAGAAGACAAGATATGCTTACTATATCGACCCACATCCACCCATCCATATTTTGTTCCGTATCCATCTACAGTTTCCTCACTGACAACAGCTTGGTAGCTTAATACCAAAGCAGTTGTCAGTGTGAGAAAATGTAGGAAATAATAAGTTATGAAATTGAACTTTGCAATTGTTTGCCTTCAAAACACTTGGACTATGATGTACAAGCTATTTGGGAAATTCAAAGGCCCTTGAATCATTTGTCCCAAGCTCCTTTTTACACAACAATGATGAAAAGTTACAATGCTACAGTACATAGCATGGGCTGGTGGTAAAGGAGAAAAAAAAAAGAGTCCTGTTAATATCAATAGTTTGGAGAAGACTGATATGGAATTGCAGTATATGAAATCACACACTCTGTGTGTAGTGGTCCTGTGAACTCCATCTATATAGCACAGATAGAAAATGATTTTTCATTTAGGTGCAAATCAAATTCTTTTTTCAAATTTCTTCTTTTCTTTTCTTTTGTCCATCCAATTTATATCAATGAGGATAAACACAAGTATAATGCAAGACAGTTAAACAGCACCACAAGTTACAGACATTAAACAAAACAGTTTATGGCAGGGCTGCTGTACTAGACTGCATTTGTTTTAGCTCGGTGCATCTAATAAACTGGCAACTGAGTGTAAATGTTTCTATTCAAATGTTCTAGTTTCTACTCTATTCGAGTCATAAACAGGAAAAAAAGATTGGACACCTTTTTTTGCTCTGAATCTTGTTCTTTCTTTGTGCACAATAAATATGACCAGTACGAAAAACAGGGAGGGGTCAAGTCAAGGATGTACATCTGCACATACTTGGGCAGAGAAGGTTAAGAGCAAAGCCAAAGTGTGGCTAGCCATGTTCAGACACAGAGAAAAACAGCTTGGAATGACCTACATTAGCAGTGCTCAGAGCATTGCCAAAATGTATCCCACAGTCCTTGGCAGTTGGCTTCAGCAGACATGGACAAGAGGAGGAGGAGGAGGAGGAGGAGGAGGAGGAGGAGGAGGAGGGGTGGAGCAGAGCGAGAGAGCTTGGTTATGAGTGAGTGGGGCTCTCAAAGTGCTGATTAGGTGTGTGTTTTGGGCAAACAACAGAATACACAGAAAGGGAAAATGGGCTACACTCCAGTTCAGCAGAAGTGCAGACAGCACTGAGATCAAAGTTCAGCTCTATTCTGTGTGCACAAGATGATAAAAAGGTGAAGTCTGTGTGTGTGACTGCACACACACATCAACAATGTTCTCTAGGGCAGACAACCGGGCAGGCTGCCAGCATATTACTGTGAGTTCCAGGTTGGTGCCAGAGTTCATGCAGCTCTCCTGGTGAGCCAACATGTAGAGACTCACATGTAGGCAGCTCAGAGGTTCTTAGAAACGCAAAACATTTTCAAAGGAAGCTGCAGGGAAAAAATCCCCCCTTTCAACATCACCTTTTGCCACTACTTTCTCTGTAACTTGACCTTGCCAATGGCCACAGCCAGGAGACTGAAAGTCTTACAGCTGCATCAACAACAAAACAAAATGTAGGAGAAAACAGAAGACGAATTTGAACCACAATACAGTTTGAACTTCTGCTCACCGCTTTGAGTGTGAAATGACAATGGTTAGGAGTGAAGTCTGTTTTAACTTGGAGGCATTTACAGCCACACTGAAAGAACTATATCTGTTTCTATCATTCATGGCATTCCCTGGTGACAAAATTACAAATATTTCATTCAGTAAAGTGATGCATTTTCATTTGCTGTCAAAACTCCTTATTATGTATTTGCTTTTCTAGTACTCGAAGATGAATGAGAGCTAGCAAACGAAAGCCAGAAATGTTCTTTGGGGCGTCGTGTTCCTGCAACAAAACGTTGGAATGTGCAACTATTTTCTTACCACTAATTTCCCTACAGAGCTGCACAAGAAAATTGCAGGGGATCCACGGACACAGAGTGGCACCCTTCATTTCATCCTCTGCCTCGGAGAAGCATATAAGTTCAGAAGTTTTCCAATACAAGAAACACTATTAAAAAGCCAACAGACACTTTGATATGTAACCCTAAAAATTGACCATGCTAGTCTGATGCTTCGTGTCAGTAAATCTTCTGGCTGCTCATGAAAGACGGACTGTATTTGGATAGCTCAAAAATATATAACAGTTTAATTTAGAAGTGAAACAGTGAGGAAATTATCTCAGAAAAATAATAATTAACCAGCCCTATAGTCCAAATATATATGCAAATGTACTATTTTAGGGATCGTTGACATTGACTTATCGATCAAGACTGCTCAAACAGCTTGATAGACAGCTCAGTGGTGCAAACATTACAGGCAAAATCAAATATCATAGTTCCACCAACTTTATTTTATTTAACTTAACAGTACAATAAGTTAGTAACAAACAAAACTAATTTAATTATAATTTCAAAACTTGCTTTACTATACTTTTAAGAGATATATACTATAGACAGATAGATGGGCATATAGATGTCAGTTTGAAATTTGAAAGCATTTTAGGGGGCTCTGTGTTCCACAGGGCAGACCTATCACTGCCTACACATTTACTTCGCCTGTGACACTGAGGTAATACATCAGGCCGGGCTACATCAGCTCAGAATGGATGGGTGTGATTTGCGGTCTACTCTCTATTTGTTCTGATAGACACTGGGTGGCGGGGAGGGACTGATAGGCTCCAACAGGCAGACATGCAGACACCTGACTCGTGAACTGAAGGCAGCATACGTACATTTTGTTAAATGATTGTTTAGCTAACAATTCAGTCAGCAATGACATGTACAATACAAACATGTTTAACACACAAATCTGAATTTTCAACAGTGCACATTCTTACTAGCCAACACAAACTCAGTGTTTTCCCCATTAAAGGCACACAACTGAAATGTTCTGTATGTTTCGTGCAGACGGCTGCTTACTTATGGTTTACTATGGTGATTCTGGAGTCCGGGATCCCCAACACGGCACAGCTGTTGAGAAGTTCTTGTTTACGTTGAGCTCCTTGATTGTAGTAGTTTCCTGTATAATATTTGGAGGAGAAATTAGGCTATACATGTACCGTAATGAAAGGAAAATGTAAATACAAGTCTAAATTTTGTCAGTAGATTCTGTCGAGGTGCAACTTGAAACATTCTTAATGATTCTGAAATATCATATTTTCTTCAGCTATGTAATAATGGTAATAATGGTCATCTAACATCAGTTATGATGGATCTAAATCAAATACAGTGCTGCACAGATGTGAAAAGCCTTTAATAACTTTAAATAAATAACCACTATCAGGTTTGTAGGTACCAAACACTGAGATACAGGAGAACAAAACTCTCTACTTCATTTAGTACAAGCAATGCCACCTTTTGAAAATTGAGTGGGCTGGGTGACAAATGTTTTACTTTGGAAAGATTTCATTTGCACTTCCATGTTTTTATGTGGCTCATCATTTTTCAGGAAGTGAAAGTGCCTTTAGTTCATCTAAGAAGCCCTTGTCTATTTTGACTTTTAACAAGATGGACATCAACATTGTTAAGCATTTCCTAGACAGGCTAGCTGCTGTTGAAAACCCTGAAACTCAAATTTGTGTGAGTTTAGATTTACCCTTCTTGATTTTCACATTTGACCTAAAATTCAACAACCCTTGGCCTTAAGAAGTCATTCCAAACGCCCTGGAAAAAGCCAGGCCGGCTTTCTTAACTCTTACAATAGTTGACAGTAGAGAGTGATTGAGTCACTCAAAATTCACAAGTAAAACGCATCGATCAGCATAATGCTGTCAGTTATTTAATCTGACTCAGCGCAATCATCTTTAAATGAAACTGATAATGGAAATACAAAAATTGTAACTATATAGAGTATGTATGTGATGTTTTGCTCAACGATTGATGAAGCCACGACACTGTTTTGGGAGAGTTTCTATATCACTGTCTTTAAAGGCAATCTTACTTTTCTATTTTGCAAACTATTGTCTGTTGAGTCACATGAGTAAATTAAGTAAGTAAAACTAGCTAACGTTGGCTAGCAGCAAGGCACGGGATTAATAATTCTATCTCTATAACTTTACATTGACTTATTAACGTTATTTATGCAAACAATAGTGTGCTGTCACCGTACCTTCAGATAAACACAGCAAATGAACGCTGGCATTTAATTCAACGAGTCGTATAATCGTTGGCGCGAAGAACATACATTCATCATCCGGGTGCGCAGTTACAATCAGAGCTCTGATATCAGCCCCGTTTGTTTCTCTGCTTGATAAAATGTTCATTATATGTTTCAACGACTTCACCAAAGTTCGCCGATGTCGATAGTAAATGCATTTTATCCAAACCAGATAGGATAAAACTATGAAGAAAACCAGGTAAACGTTCATTATTTTGACCGTTAACGTAAACACTCCGTGTAAAGACAAACCTCTAACATGCAAAGGGTTCCACGTGTAAAGACATATAGGCAGTCTGTCTGATATATCTAACGTTACCTATTACTCAATGAATGCAAGAAGTATCATAACTAAGTCCAACAAAGCAATAGCTGCCCACTTTTAGCCTCGCAGTAGTGTATTTTACTCACTTGGAGTCACTGTCGCTTTCTCAGTTCATTTGAGTTTAAATCAATTTATTAGGAGAATAAAGAAATTATTATGATTCAGAATAATTTTATGGCGTATTTGAATATAGAGGACCTGGAACATGTGGATGAAAGGTATGTAAATCAAACGAAATTTGTGTTTTTGAAAAGTGAAAATTATAAATACCAGGAACATTACAGTGTTTGAGGGGAAGAGTTTGTTGTCACACTGCATTATCCTTGCAGGTATATAAAAATCCAAATTGAAAATGTTTGATATTTATTCGAAAAGTGACATAACAGTCTATTTACTTTGTACATTTTCCGCTTATCATTTTCTTTGTACGTACACAGATGTGAGGCATGCCAGTACCCTGTTGATTTAACCAAGTAGGGACAATTTATTTTACCCTGTTAGGACATCGACCGACAAATGCGGCGCAGCCTTCAGTCTGTCCAGTCGCCCACTGCTCATAACCCGCGGATTTACAATCAACCATTGACACATAATTCTGCCCAGGGATACCTTTCTCTGCCATCGGTATATTTTCTAAATATGAGGTGAGTACAGATCGCTAATATGTAGCAAAGCAACATGTCTAATTAGCACGCTATTTATGCGCCCCGGTCTACGCTGAAAATCTGCCTTGCAAGATGGCGACGTGGTTGGGAATTCAAAGGTGAAATACAGGCTAAGTTAGCTAGCTAGCGACAACAACAACATCTTAAACGACGTGTTACCACCCCGAAGTGCTAAAGTAGCATATACTTTTAAGTTGACGCTTATTATTGTGCATGTTTTTGGTGCATTTCCGGAAAAGCTCTCTGTTGTGGAAATAGACCCATCCCCCAAGATAAGCTACAAATCCAATTGCGTGTACATGACAGTATGGTGTTAAAAGACAACAATAACAGCAAACAGCAGCAGTGTTCCTCTCTGCTAGGCTTTGTATGAGGCCATGAAGTTCACCATGGCTGCTAGGTTTGTGTGGGAATCATAAGAGAGACCAGTGTATGAATCATTGCTTTCTAAAATTAACTTCACTAAGAAGTTCATCGTGAAACGATGAAAGCTGTGTAATTTTTGTAACCTGAAACTGCATGCCTCTAACGTTACTCGTTAAACATTAAAATACTCGCCGGAAAATACAATAAAATCTGTGGAAATGGAAACGACAGAGGAAGGGGAACACCCAGGAGCGAATGTACTGTAGCCTCAGTTTCTTTACATTCGTGCTGCATGTTGAAAGAGATGAGACAGGGATACAGCTTATACTGTAAAGTAAATTAAATGATTCCCATCATGGATCTCTTTGCAAGTTAATTGAAAAACAAGTTATAGATAGTCAGATCACTAACTCGGGCTGCAACATCAAGCATTAATGTCATCCTGCTTACTCAGATGGTTTGAGTAATAAAAAAGATTCAGGGATTTAATATCTTGCTAAAGAGGGAGGATGCTGTGACACAGGCTTGAACCCAGGAGGTCTGTTTTTCTTTTTCATTGTGAGCACATAGGAGCAAATAATATGTTTGCAATACTACAAAATGTAGAAGATTTGCTAAGGAGCAAGGCCTCACTTCAACGATGACAAAATCCAAAAATGTTTTCCTGTTTCACTGATCGTTGTTTTGGTGTATCAGCTCAACTCAGGTTTGACAAGACTATGTAAAGTTAAGTTTAGAGTAACAGAACAGTAAAAGTAAAACATAAAAGGTGCTTGGTGGTTGTAATATTTTGAGGCAGCTGTAGTGCTGCTGGGTGCTGTTTCAGATCATATGCCCTTTGCATTTTGACATGTATTTTTGCCTCTCAAATTTGACAATTTGCTTCAAGCTTATTGGTTCTCCCTTAGTTTGGCTCAAAACTAAAGGTGTTGCTGAAAATGAGACATAGCCTCATATACATTTAGTAACCAGATTCATACATTCCCGTCTTTGGTTTTGGCTTTGTGTCGAAGACATGGGGCATAACAACCTTTTTGTTACTGCTGTTATGGTTTACAAAGGTCATTTTAAATAGGAAATGATAAATATAAAAATAGCTCTTTAGTTCATTGTAAAAACAGCCCAAACATCTACCAGCTGCAGTCAATGCAGTTGGTAGTCACTTTGTCAAGACACTGGTGATGTTTTTAGTATAATTTCTCAGATTGTGAAAGGGTGATTGTGAAAGTGGCCTGTGGATTGAAAAAAATAAAATAACAGCTTCCCACCCTGGTTATGGTGGCAATGGTTGTAGCTTTTCCAACCCTGAGGTTAGCATCATTATGTCTTGGCATGGTGGTCAAGCTGTAACTCTTGCAGACCTAGAGTAAAAATGATAGAGCAACCAGAACATGGATGGATCCCTGTATAGGATGACAAAAAGAGCCCAAAGAAATCCAGTGACGTGTTTGTTCGAAACCAACATGCAGAAACTTTTCCTGCGTGTGTGTTTGGTTGCACTTTTTTTTTAACTCATAAATCAAAATCACAAAATCTAGTTTTGTGTTTGTTCAGTTGCAAAGTCCTGAGATATCAGGTGTGATATCAAGTTTTCTTTTTTTAGAGAGCAGACATTCTTCAAAAAGTGTTACAATGCCTCTTGGCTCTGTCCCGGGTCCAGTTCTTCATGCATTGCTTAACACAAGTGGAGGATTGCTTTGTTTATCTTATCCAAGATTAACAAAGAAATCCACATCTAATTATATTAGATAACAATTAGATGTTATTCTGAAATAATGTCAACCTGAAACCTTGATCACTGCTCATGTGATTGGTTGGCATGACATGTAAGTTTAGAGATGACACCTTTTTACCACAGCTGCACAGCAGAAGTTAATTAAGATCTGAAAAAAATAACTATGCAAGGACACACCCTACCAATCCCTTTGATAAACAACAGATTGTTCAAGAGATGAAATTGCATGAACAATTGATCGTAATTCAGTCTGACTTGAATAAATTCAAGTAAAATGTGTTCAAATTAAGAATAACACTGGATTATTTGTAATTTACAAAACTCCGTTAAGGTTGGGGAAGATCTGAATGCTTGATGGACGGAGGGGATTCAAAAGGTTTTGGCTGATAATGCTGCCGACTCTGAATAATCCTGCATTTTTGCAGGTCTGAGCTTTTTCAGTTCCACATACATTATAGACGGCTTTAAAAAACGTCTGGCTAATAACAAATTATCAACAATCAAATCAAGTTAACTCCGTCATCTGTTTTTGACACAAAACAGGCCCCTGTTCCTTCCACCCACAGAAATACTGTTATCTACAGCATACTTTTTTTTTTATGTACCAGTTCAAGATCATCCTTGCACTTTTTGTTTAAAAGCCTTCACTTAGATTAACACACCTGCAAGGTAAAGCAAGAGCTTAGTGGTGTATTTTGGATTTTATCCTAACTTTATTACCTACACTGGCAGCAAGAGATGATACCAGCAGGGTAGTTCTTTAGGCCTACACTCTCCTGCATGGAAACAGACTGCACTGACTTGGTTGGACAAATACGATCAGTGTTTTAACCACTGTACTATCGTCAAGATTTGTGGCACGTCAATCTAACTTAGTATGATTTCATCTTAGTTGGCTGATTCTCTTCTTAGATTATTTCTCAGGCAGAAATACATTTAAGAGGCTTTGATATATTCATCTTAATGTCTAAAATGTGACTTTAAAAAAAAGTATTTTATGTTTTTGTCTTGGCGCAGGTGGTTTGTGTCTCCGAACATGGTCTAGCTAAAATCTCTGATCCGTGAAGCAGCAGCAGCCCGCTAGCACTGAGCCAGGATGTCCAGTAGCTCGGGCTACCCCCCCAGCCAGGGGAGCTTCAGCAGCGAGCAGAGCCGATACCCACCACATTCTGTCCAGTACACCTTCAGCAGCACGCGCCACCAACAGGTAAAACCTTCCTTCTGTATTGTTGTATTTGAGCTAACAGTCACATTTGTAGTATGTCTACTTAGAGCTGAACCTTTACTATGGCCCTCTAACCATCACTGGGCCAGGATTTAATTCAAGATAATACATTGTGATTGTTGTGTTGGAACCATTCCTGATGGAGGATTTGAGCCAGATTGAGCCTGATTTTCTATTAAAAGTATTGGGCTGGAGTTGGACTATTGCTATATATGTTTTCATTTACAGTCAGAGCTGCATGCGGTTTTAGTACTTTCTCTTTCATACATGGTCAGGGAAGTCACCCAGCAGTTCCATGTGTGGTAAGTGAGAGGCCCGCTAGCATTCGAAATAAGGATTATTCCTTTTTTTTGTGATTTGGGGCTCTGGTGAGATAGACAAGAAAAGACCAGTGAGGCTAGGTTCAGACTTTAAATTCAGCATTACTGATGATTGCCTGGATGAAGAGATTGTTCCAGTGAAGTGCAAAAACAAAGTAACTAGTAAAATTTGAAGATAAGGGGACTAACAAGAGTTTACCTGTATTAAATCTATGAGCATGTTGTGGGGCAGTCCTGGGAGAAGTTCAAAGATATTTGCTAAACAAGGCTTTTGGGCTGGACCTGTGTTGACAGTTAATCTGAAAAGGTAACATGCATCCGCTGACCTCTTCACGACTGATTTGCAGCTTCAACAGAAAATGAGTTGGAGGTGGCGGTGCCGTCTAGCTCGCCTTGTTCGTTGTGGCTTTAGCCTAAGGGCTCTCAGTTGCCCAAACCCAGCTGCAGCTGTAGTGAAAATGCTGTAGACAACCTGCAAGTTAAATGTATCTGATTTTACTTGCTTGCTGTTGTGGCATTGTTATTAGTGTAAATGTTTTTTTTATTGAATCTGGTTTCATTAATATTTTAACTCTAATAAGTAACTATCTTCATGTGAAGAAAGACATTGTCTTTTAATATTTGTACAACTGAGGCATGTTTAGAGGTGTATGTATTAAACTGTAAGAGTTTTTTGTCAAAGTGAAATGTAATTAAGATGAATAAATAATCATGATAATCATGGTCTCAATACTGAACACTTCAGTTCAGTCCTAACCCTAATTACACAGCTCTATAAAGTTTGTATAGTATTTAATTGCAGCTCACTTTCCAGTTTCATGTTCATTTGTCTGTTGCGAATATTGGATAATGTTTGTTAGCCATTGTGGATGACATACTTCTTAGAAGCTTACTTTCACAGAAAACGGTGAGGGGTACATTTCTGGGCATTTGGATTGTTTGCTTAAATCTGGGGGGGGGGGAACAGGAGTTTGGAAATGTTCCCTGTAACTGCATTTGCTTGTTCTGGTTTGTTTGGAGGTCACACTGGGCTGATAACATTTATGTGTTCTTTACCCAATAACTTTTTGATAAAAGCTTTAGGGTATTAAAAAGGTTTTAATCAATGTTCTTGACATCAACAAAATGCATTTTAATCAGCCAGATAGGAGCAGTGCTACAGGTTTCTGTAATTACATTGTGCGCTGACTGATGAGATGTTTGAAAGAGGGGCGAAGTCTTGCCTCACCCGTGGTCCAGCCCTACTATACTATTACGTTGATTATATATTTTTTCTTTCATCTTTCTGGTAAGCTTAGACCTGATACTGTGGTATTCTGTTCTTATTCTAAGCTACATGGGCACCGCCTCCTCTTTTTGATATTTAGCAATTAGACCTCCAAATGCTGACATTGTGTCTATGTCGGTCTAAAAATGCCCACTGAGTTCATTGGGAATCCTGCCTTTTATTAGATTGAGTACAGCAGAGAGAGCTTACAGGAAATGAGGTGGGTGAGAGGGGGGGTGACGTGCAACAAAGATCCCCAGCTGGCCTTGAACTGGGGACGTTGCAATTAAATGGTCAGTGCCATAAACCCAGAGGCCACCAGGACGCCCCTCAGACAACTTTTAACAGCGCTCACTGCCCAATACATAATTGGTGTCGTTACTTGTGCAAGTTGACACCTAAAATGATGCTTCAGGTCCCAGTTACACAGTGTCTAAAATGTGAATGAAGCAGCCAGTGTAGACAGCTGTATTGATTTAAAACTGAAGCCTATCTGTTGCCTCAGATGGATGTGTTGTCCGGTGTAGACAGGACTTTGCCTCTCTGCATCTGTGAAGTGCATTGTTATAGTCAGATAATGCATGATGTAGTTTTTTTTTCTTTTCTTTTGGTCAGCAGATCTGTCCATTGCTTTACACCAGACTCCCACCCTTTCATACTGTCGTGACCCTGATCAGATTGCTTTATAAAGTTGTTTGTGGTATGTACTTTTTGCCTTCAGGATTTCTCCGTCCCAGACTATCGGACTCACATGCAAGATCCACAGGGTCGGAGAAGACCATCTTTACTGTCTGAATTCCACCCTGGAACTGAAAGGTAAGGGCTTCCAGGGCTTTCCACAAGGATATAGAGTAGCCAGCTAGCTAAAAATGTTGTTCGTATAAGCTAGAATTTGGTGGCCTCTGGCACCTTCTAATGCCTCTATTTCATTATGTACGCTGACCCTTGCTCATATATAACTGCAGGAATTTTCAACACATCATATTTTGTTTTTAAAACATGATTTTGGGCATCTGACATTAGTTTGCATAATTGGTCAATAACAAAAAATACAAAAGCGTTCTCGACATTTTAAACTATAAGATTACAGTGTGAGGCTGAGCAGCTGACATCTTCCTCATATGACACAGGCCTGTTACTGTGACGCCATTGTCTGTTTTCGTGTGTGTTTGCAATGCGTCTTAGAGATGGCTCTGCTGTAAAAAGCACAATGTAAATAAAGATAATTCATTCATTCGTTCATTCTTTAAGCCCATAAACATCTGTGTGACATATATGGAAAATGCAGCGCTTTTTTAATGCTTATTGCACAATTATCAGGTTGCTGCCACCGTCTAATGAGGATGTCCCCTATCTGTGCAATCGATGCAACTTTTAATGGGTTTTGTCATCAATTATTTTGCTAATATGTAACGTTTAACACTGAAGACGACCCACCGTTTTGTACTCACGTGGAGGGCGGGCACGACTCTCTATCATCATGGCCGCATTGTTTTGAAATGGTGGCTAGTGTTCGTAAAATGTACACGCATAATGACTCTCAATTTGCTTATCAAAACTATTTTATTAGAATCAAAAATGAATATAATAAAGTAGCCGCCTGGACCCCATGAGTAGTCGGCTGTTTGGCCGGCAGCCGGCGCTTATGGAAAGCTCTGGGCTTCACTTCAAATATCCGGCCTGCTGCCTAAATATCTGACAGATGATAACTGCATCCTCATATGTGCCGTCCAGATGAGGGTTTTTTAAATTCTTTTAATATCAGGGTCTGTATTTCAGACTTGTTTTTCCTTTTGCACTCCCTCAGGGACGCTTTCCCCAGATTACAGTTTGGGAAACATACATCCAGACTGCCGGATGTAGCTTCTGATATGTCTGTAAATTTCTTGTTTACTTCTGTTCTTCAGGCCTCCAGAGAGACGCCATGGTTACGAACAGCAGTTTCACTCCATCACAGCCCAGCCTGAGCATGAGGCCTTGGAGGCTAAACGCCCTCGCATGGAGACTGTTGCTGAGGCCCACATCACCCGCACCCCCCCCACTGCTGGGGGTATTGTCCTGCCCTTAACCCATACAGTACAGGACAGTCTTAGAGCCAGTGTGGAGGTCAAAAAGGTGGGCGCTGTTCCTCTTCACCTCCCTTCTGCAAACCAAGAAGCCATATTTGGTCTCAGTTGTGTTTTTGCCTATACAGCAACAAACTGAGTTAGTCAGGTGACACTTCTGTAGTTGAACTACAACTTGATTTACAGCTGCTGTGAACTGTCATAGCCCTCTCCTCATAATGAGAAAGAACTTCTGACTCCTCTCTGTGATTTATTATGTCAGAATGTGTTTGTGTATAATAGTTTTAGATCGATACAGTCCCCACCAAAAGATAGGACCTTTTCTGACATCGCCTCATTGGCCACGGGGACTGAATGGAATCATTTGGTTTTGTACAGATCCTCTGCTGTAGTTTTTTTAAGCTCAGTGAACCTTGTTGTTTTTTTTGCCAGGAATCTCAGTTCACTGTCAAAGTGGAGTCCCCAGGAGGACATGCACTACACATGGGGGAAGAACAGGATGCTTCTCCCTCCAAACTATCCAAGGAGGAGCTGATTCAGAGTATGGACCGTGTGGACAGAGAGATTGCTAAAGTGGAGCAGCAGATTTTCAAGCTGAAGAAAAAGCAGGTTGGTTAGCAAGTAAAACCCTTTATCTCTGCACATGCATCAAACACAATGGATGTTGTATAAGAAAACATTTAATAAGCTTAAATTGCTTATTGCTTTCATAAAATGATGTGTAATTGTAAACCACCGCAGTGGAAGTTGTAAAGGTCTTGTACTTGATTTATCTTTAGTGGAATAATTACATTTTGAAAGAGCAGCTTTGACAGTGGCTTCACCTGAAAGGGATTGTACTCACTTTGGTATCTGTTGTGATTTGAATTGTTTATTTAGTGACAGTTCAATCCTGCTACAATCTGAATAGAAATATTGTTAATAGATCATTGTAATTATTGTCATCTCAGTCAGCTTTATTTGTAGCTTTGGCAAAATCCAGCTTTGATGTTGACAATGTTAACAGGCTCTGCTAACAGGTGAGGAGGCTCCTGCTAAGCCCTGCAGGCTAGTTGTCTTCTCAGAGAGGAGTTTTAATCAGCTCACAGAGCTCCAGGTTTTACTTTGTCTGCATCAACAGTGTTTGAAAGCAGTCCACCTGGACTATAGGATACGTAGACAGATCTATGGCTAAGCTTGTGCCCACCATCTACTGTGTGTCTCAATAACGTGCTCTCAAAAACAGGATTTCTAGAGGCTTATTTATTTATTCTTTCTTTCTATCTTGATTAACTTGTTTTTCATCTAGTTTGTGGCTGTTTTTCTCCTGCTATCTTGTTTTGGAATTTCGGCTCATTAGATAGGAATGTAAGCTGATCTTCACTCGGAGAGAGTACTTGTCAGTTTTTTTTTTTTCAGTCTGCATTTTCTCATGATTTTCAGGGATTTTTATTTGTTTATTTGAGGTATTTCGGGAACTCCTGATCTCGTCCCTGTAACCTGGTAGTTTACACAACCTTATAAACATTGACCTCCCAAGCACTCACCAGTCCAGCATTGGCCTCAATGGTAGAAACCTCCAGTTCTGTAGAGAATAATTGGCCTGCATGGGCCTCAGATATCAGATCAACACAGTGGACATGTGTCAGTGTTTTCCACCATTTTTTCCAGATGAAAACGAATACAGATAAAACCATACAAACCAACATGTTTAATCGGGTCATATATAGAAAAAAGGAGCCCCCCCCCCATATTTTCCTGTGTGTATTTTGTGTGTTTTCTCTTGCTTGTGTGCGATTGGTCAAAATGTTGTGTTGGTGTTGTCTCTTAGCAACAACTGGAGGAGGAAGCAGCTAAGCCAGTGGAGCCAGAAAAGCCAGTGACCCCTCCCCCAGTGGAGCACAAGCACCGCAGCATAGTCCAGATCATCTACGATGAGAACAGGGTTAGTCATCTGCTGCAAACACCAAGACACACTGACAACATTAGTGCTCCTCAGTTCTCCTCAGTCCTTTTTGTTTGTGTTCTAAACAATTGCAGTTTGTTATCTGTCGTCTCTGTGTATCCTCAAAGCTGGAAGAAGTTACTTTTGTTTTTTTCCACCGGTCCGGGCACACCAAGCTCAGAACACATGCGTTTCCACTGCCTCCTCACAGCAGGGGATAACCATGGCGACCACGCCTAACCAGTGACAGTCTCTTCCCTCAAACCAAGCCATTTTATGCTAAACTGATGGCTGAACTCGTGTCTTTAAGTCTGTCTCTCAGTACTTTCTGTAGCCTCTTACTGAATCTCTGTGGTTTGGAGTTAAGTTTCACTCTTATGTGCCTGTATTATATTAGCCCTATTTTACTGATACTACTGATTGCTTTCAGCCGTATCTGAACTGTGTTAAGTTGCTGCTGTTGCAAACTGAACGTTTCCTGCTGCTGCTGCTGCTTTACATTTAAGTTGTCTGCCTGCAAACCAGTGGGAGGCTTTTATGATGGAGCAGATAAAGGAAATGCAATGTGATTTTGTCGGAACGTCTTTAGTAGTGCTATTTAAAAAAAAAAAGAAAAAAAAAAAAGGTGGTGGACATGACAAGATATGACTTGAATGTTTGCTCGAGTATCCCCACCTCTGTCGAAGTATTTGTCATAGGGATGTTTTCATTTTCAGAAATAATATTCAAGCTAGCCTGCTGTTGAAACATCCTGTGGTTTTTTTATTGTTTGAAAGTAACCATGTTTTTACTGCAGTGTTACTTTGTCAGATATTTCCTAATTAAAAAAAACAAACAAAACAACTAAAGTCAAGGGCAAAGGCAGGCCTCATTATCTGTTTTTCAGTTGAACAATAGGGAAGTTAGTGAGTGTGTGTTTATGGAGGTCACTGTAGTTCAAGTCTGTCAGACAATGTTGTGGTAGGAGAGTGCTGAGACACGCCTTCCTTCTCAATCAGCCATTAACCCTTTAGGCTGTAAAGCTGCTCCAGTACTGTGCACACACAGCATTTCGTCTGGCAGCTGTGGTTGTTTGTCTCAGTCTGTAGATGTAGGCTTATGAAAGGGGAATTATTCAGTATAATTCTGATGATCTTGAATAAGCAGACAGTCTGCACTGATCCTGGAAAAATGTTGTTGCCAAACCTATTAATTATGCTGCAGCAGTAACATTCTTTGTTCTGTTTTATTTTAGTTTTTTTTTTCTTGGACCGTGTATCACTTCTTTCAGGCAGGTGCAGCTGCTCACTTCTCCAATTGATCAATTTAGCAATCAAGAGCAAATTAAATGCATCTAAAAATGATCAAACAAGCAAATTTTTTCTTTAATCAGGACTGAAGGTTTATTTTGAGTTTATGGTTTTCCTGACTCTTTGCCCTTTTATTTTTATGATAGACCTCCAGATCACTCCCTTGATCAGTAACTTATCGAAAATCGAAATTGCTGTAAAAATGTTTTAACCAATGCATGGCCACATGTTGTGTGCTGCTGTGTTAATTGAAGCTTCTGTTAGGCTGTACCCACGAAAATGTCTAAGAGTATAACACACACACATGATATAGACTGTCAGGTGGGAAGTTTTTCCAGATTTCCTTTTTGAATACGCTCAAATTGTTTCTCTTTACTTTTTGTGGACCCTGTAATTAAGATCTGAACTTTTGCTCTTTTTTTTCTAGAAAAAAGCTGAAGAGGCCCATAAAATACTGGAAGGTCTTGGTCCTAAGGTTGAGCTGGTATGTGGTTTAATGGTTTATTGTATTTTTTTTGCCCTTGCATGAGATTTGAGGACAAGGTAACACTAGCTCAGTAGGAACTTAGATATTACTGCTTGCCTAATAGCTAATGATTAATCCACTACCTGTTCCTGGTCTGTTGTTTCCCTTCTTAGCCCCTGTACAACCAGCCGTCAGACACAAAGGTGTACCATGACAACATCAAGACGTGAGTATCTATGTTTGTTCCATAGATCCATCTCATGAACATCTGTCGGCCTTGCCGACGAGAAGTGCGAGAACATTGCAGCAGACATGTTGCTTACCACACTAACAGGTTTGGAAACATCTCAGCTGAGGAAGGTGCTAGGGGTAATGCTGACCTCAGCTAGATAAACCCAGCTGATAATTCTGTCTAATCTGATTGCTGAGTCACCCGCTTGAGTTGCCTTACCAACACCAAGCAGATAGTGATAGAGAAAGGAAGTGAAAGAATGCACTTGTGTCTGCGTTAGGCATGTTTTAAAGTAGGCTTGTGTTGGGGGTTGAAGGCCAGGCTGTGCAGGATCAAACCCATATCAGTGTGCACCATGAGAGCGGCCCATCTGGCTCAGTCTTTTATCAGGACCAGACTCCCTCTGTGTGAATCTGCTGTACAGGCCACACTCTCAGGGTCAGCCCTCTCGCTATTCTCTCCTCACACCCACAATCATGTGTAAACAGAAGAGTTCCCAGTATTTTCTACCTGCCACCGTAAAATTAAACCAAATGTCCATGATGTTTTTGGTGTGGGTGTTGGAAAGCTCTATCTCTTAAAGATGCAAATGTACACTTGTACTAGCTAAAGGAACTACTTAACTCTTGCTTTTCTGCTGAAATAATAAGTTTCTTGTAGGGCATTACTGTTTTATATGTTACGCAACATTGTGTGCTTTCTGGTAAATACCACAATAATTTTGCTAATAAAGTATTGTATTCATTTCACTGAACAAGTGTTGTTCTCTTTTAGCAACCAAGTCATGAGGAAGAAGCTGATTTTGTTTTTTAAGAGGAGGAACCATGCTCGTAAACAAAGGGTAAGTGTCCCTGCTGTTAGGAAAGCATGGTGGAAGTTCCAGGTGTTTGTGTCAGTGCTCTGGACACAACATTAGCGCCGCCACCCATTCCTATGGTCAGAGTAATAGTCATATCATACCAGCACTCGGATGACCTCAGCTGACCAGGGGAAATATTATTGGGATCATTAAAGCTTTTGTGGTATCTTCCCTGTTTACTTAAAGCTACAGAATATTGACACACTTTGCAGAAAATCAACAAACAGCAGTTTGTTGAACTTTTTGCATTTTGCATACTTAAAATGCAGAAGGCAAACACAAGGCCATGCATTGCAGAGTCTTAGAGAGCGCACAGTCTTAAAATTCCACATGAGCAATTTAACTACATACTTTTGCTGTGAATCTCCATTCAGAAAACAAAAGTCTGTTGTTTGGATGTCCAGACAGTATGTTAAATACTGCTGCTCACTGAACATTTAATGGTGATTTTTATAAAATAATAATAAATTCTTCTAATACTAGGTCTCTATGCATGTAGTGTGAAATATAGGAATTGTGGGGGTTCAGCTGAGGCTTAATGTCATTAGTTTTGCAAGTATTGGACAAATTGAAATTTTGACCTGATGGTGAAAGTTAAGGGCCTGAACCAAATTTCATGGCAATCCATCCAATAGTTGTTGAGATATTTCAGTCTCAACCAAAGTGATGAACTGGCTGACCGACGTTGCCATCCCTCGAGCCACATTACTAGCATGGCCAATAAAAATAATGCACTGATGTATTTACAGTACAGGAAACGCCTTGGTTTCCCCTGTTTGTTGAAAAGTATTGTGTGGACAGAGAACTTTTATATGCAGTATAATAATAAATATTGTCACATCAAAGAACAGATCTGAGAAATACGCTGGCCAAGACACCCTCTCTGTCTTTCTTATCAGTAACCAGTGATTTAAATATTTCAATCACCCCATGTTGAAACACTTGATTCTTTTTTGTATTGCAATGGCTCAGTCTGTCCCACCTTTCTCTGGCTGTTCCCTGTCAGGGTCAGACGGACCTTTTGGACTCTGAAACAATGGCAGAGTGCACATGGCCTCGTGCCAAGAGGAAGGTGAATTGTTTGTCCCTCGCTGCAGAGAGTGGAAACGAGGCTGTATTGTCCTCCCAATACAGGAATCTTTCCATATCTTCACTAAACATTTTAACTCTTACACTTCTGGAAATGAGTTAAATTAGTTTTTTGATACAGTAAAAGTGTTCGTTTTAGCAGTAAAAACCAGATATTTCGTGCCCTTTCTCCTGTAGATGTATCATTTACCAGACCAATTGGAAATACATCTGAATAAATAATTAAATACATAAATACATATACAATACATGTACATGTGGCCTGAAAAGTAAGCTTCTGTAATACACATTGTAAGAAGCTTTTGAAAGCTATTTGTGAGAAGAATAGTTACATCAGAACAAACTGTGCCTGGGTCAGGACACTGAATTAAGCAACGTGAAAGGTAGACACAAACCCACAACAAACTCAGCCAGTTCCTGAACAGCATGTACTCTATCAACTCTGCTCTCAGTTCAAGTTTCTGCAGCCTCTCTGTAGTTGTGTTTACTTTTGTTTTAATGTTGTCTTTCAAAGATAAACTGCAACACTTATGTCACTGACAGGTGTGTTTCAAAACATGCACTAATACATTCATGTTCACCTACAGACTGTAGGAATTAGAGGAAGCCCGACAGTTAGATTTTAGTATTTGTGTTTCCATTATTTGCATCTGCTTTGCCTCTTCTGCTCAGTGACCTAGAAATGTGTTACATCTACTGTACAGAATACAATGTAGATGCAGGTGATGGATGTTATTTGGGAATATGAAATTATCAGCTCCCTCATGATATCTGATATATATTCCTTGTGGATCTTCTGGCTTATTGCATTGGCAAGTACGTATTTTGGCGTTTAGTGTAGTGATGGACACCCACTCCTGATAAAGCATTTTCCATGCTGTGTGCACAGGAACAGAAGATCTGCCAGCGCTATGACCAACTGATGGAAGCGTGGGAGAAGAAGGTGGAGCGAATGGAGAACAACCCCAGACGCAAAGCCAAGGAGAGCAGAACACGGGAGTACTATGAGAGGCAATTCCCTGAGATCCGCAAGCAGAGAGAGCAGCAGGAGCGCTTCCAGAGGTAATGGCCTTCACCTGTGACTGGTCAACATCGTGACATTACACCCTTGATATGTTACAATGTACGTTTGGCTGATGATTGGTTCTTGTTTCAGTTTCAGTTTTGCTTTGCAGTCTTCCTCATCTATTCCATAGTGCATATTGGTTTACACTGGAAAGGGTGGACCTTGTCTTTATACAGGTTTAAGGCTGCAACTAATTTTCATTAACCAAAAATCAGATGATTTTATAATTAATTAGCTGGTTAATTGATATATCTGCAAAAGTCAAATAATTGTGAAAAATGTCCATCAAAATCTCTGTGAGCCCCAGTTTACATATTTAAACCCAGCAAATATTTATATTTTCCAAGATGGAACCAGTTATTTCTTTTGGCATGTATGCTCAAAATATTACTTAAAATTGATCAATTCGATTAGTCAGATTAGTTTTCTGTTGATCAGTTAATCTAGTATTTGTTGCATCTCTAATACAGACACATAGTTGGCTGGTGGAAGGACATTCATATCTATTGTTACGGTTTTATTGCCCAGCACGGTTTTTATTTAATACGGTAACGCGCTGATTTTTCTCCCAGATTGGACAAAATGGAAGCTTAAAATGGAAAATGAGCTTTTGCTTGTATTTCATACAGCAGTGGCCTTTTTTGCAAGCAGTAGGTTGTGCATGTTGCCTCAAATTGCTCAGCACATGACTGAAGTACACACATTGTGTCTAAAACAGTGAAGGAGGTGATCAAAGATGGAGGGACTAGAGTGTAATCATTCTGGCAATCATTTGATGCGTTAATGATGCTGACGAGCTACACCCAGACATCAATTACATACATTAACAATTGTCGTCATTTTAAGATGTCTGTTCAGCTATCACCTCGATGCAGGACACTAGGTGGTGTGTGGTGTCCTACTTTGGGCAGAGACACTGGCTGTCTGGGTGGGAGACAGGGTCAGGGTCCAACATCTGGCGCTGACGTTTTGAGCTTTCATTGACATCAGAAAGAGTCAGTAAAGTCAGTAAGAGTTTGCATGTCAGCACTGTTTATGCAGACTGGTAGACCGTGAAGGAGGAAGCAAGTAATAGCTGGTCAGAGAGACTCTTTTATTCATTAACAGGGGGAACAATGATTCTGTTTAACAATTTTACTCTGGTTTTGGTTGGAAAAGAAACAACTGTAATAAGTCACAAAAGCTCAGACATTTTATTTCCTGTGAAAAGAATGGAACGTAACTGATATTGTCTTTGCACAGCATGCAAATGTGACATTTAAAATGTTAAACATTTTTAACACACCATGTCCCTTTTTTGCGTAGGGTTGGACAAAGAGGAACGGGCCTTTCTGCAACAATCGCAAGAAGCGAGCATGAGATTTCTGAAATCATAGACGGCCTTTCTGAGCAGGAGGTGGGTACCATCTGGAGTGCCTCTTTGAATATATTACATTGTATTACACATGTAACTACATACCTAGATGACAACAGCCCAAATACAAGTGTCACAGTTTGTGCTTTTGGAGAGGGAGAGGTCTTTATAGCATTTCACTTCCTGAATACATATAATCTACATAAATCACAAAGGAAGGGATTTCCATAAGCAGAAAGACGGTTTATTGAACGAGGTGGGCCCTTTTTAACTTGAGTAACTGTGGCCACTTTCCCTGCCCCATGTTCCACAGAATAACGAGAAGCAGATGAGGCAGCTGTCAGTCATCCCTCCCATGATGTTCGACTCTGAGCAGAGGCGAGTGAAGTTTATCAACATGAACGGCCTGATGGATGACCCAATGAAGGTGTACAAAGCCCGGCAGTTCATGAATGTTTGGACCGAACACGAAAAGGAGATCTTTAAGGAGAAGTGAGTTGTTTTTGTTTTGATGGCAGCACAAGATGTCCGTGTCACGTTTTGTCTCTGTAAGTCTGTCGTGCAAATATGGTTGATAAACCTTCATGCCACAGTGAACTTTTGGCTTTGGCACATGTGTAACGGCTGGCATCTCTTTCCAGGTTTGTCCAACACCCCAAGAACTTTGGCCTGATTGCCTCCTATCTGGAGAGAAAGGTAAACTGCTGCTTGTATTTTCAGACATGTGCATTTTTGGAACATATAGCAGGATTTCATGTTAATGATATTTTTGGGGCCATTAAAGACAAACTCTCCTGAAGTCTGAAGACTATTGGGAATCAAGACCTTGAAGCTCTATGTGATCACTTTTTCATAGTAAAATATAAACTTATAACATTTTCAGTGTTGTAATTGAGACCCAGTAATGAAGTGTTCAGCAGTGATTATTTAAGCATTTATTTGAAAACTCTTTAGAACTGCTTATCCTGGTCTATCATGTAAGATAGAGAAGTGTTTTTCCCATTTATAATGAACACAAATGTTAAAAACTCTGTACTCTGTGGGTCCACACAATCCTTCACCCATTGGTCCTATATAATCCAATAAATGTTGCATCTTGATGATGACAAACTTTGCTAGAACTAAAATATATATATATAAAATATATAACATGCCATTTCTTGTTTCAGTGTGTTGCTGACTGTGTCCTTTACTACTACTTGACCAAGAAGAACCACAACTACAAGACGCTGGTGAGGCGAAACTATGGAAGACGGAGAGGAAGGAACCAGGTAAACCTGAGACTTTATTAAATATGTGTTTACAGTTTGTCCTTCTGTGGTTGACAAGATGCTGGTTGTGTCTTCTTTGTCTTCGTAGCTTTAAAATTGAAGACGTTTAAGCTCAATTCAAATTTAAATCAAGAAGAGCAATACTTCTGTGTACTGTTATGCCACACCTGTTTCATGTCTCAAGTCTCATCAGACTGTCAGCACATTTTGTGTGTGACAGATGTACATCTACACATATATCACACAGGATACCGCACACCTCTCCCTAGTATAGAATGCTTAGGATTTGGTCCCTACGTTGGTGTTATTTATGGGTCAGAGTGAACGAAAAAGCCTGAAGTGGGAACTCCCCACCTTTTCTTGAATTATAAGCATTGGATTATTGTAATATGGCTACAGTGGGACTTGCTTGTGTGACAATTCTCCCAAAGATACATCAACATTATCTGGAAAAGATGCAACATCTGTGCTTCACCAGATACAGTCAAATAAAGATTAAATAGAGCATTTAATTTATATAAATAGGAGTGTGCAAACATTCTGGAAAAAGTGTCATATCATTGTATCATTAGGCAAGGTTTTGAGCCTGATGAAAGTTGAACCAAGTCTGCCCATGTACAGCTGAGACTCTGGGCTGTCCTGAAATGGCTGCACTGTATGGAAAATAAACCAGCTGCAGAGTTGTCTCTTCATTTGAATCTATCCAACAGTTGTTGTCTGGTATGTTAGGGCCTCTGTTGTAAGTATAGACTATCACTCCTGTTTCATTGGATTTTTGAGAAACAATGAATTGATTAATTGATTAGTATATAGACGGAAAAATAATTGGAAACTATTTTGAAAATGTATTTTTTTCCAGCAAAATGCCCAGCATTCATTGGTTTCAACTCCTCAGTTGTGGGGATTTGCTGCTTTACTTCGGCTTGAAAATTCGGGCTAGAAAATTGTGACAAGCATTTTCACTCTTTTTTGACAAAACAAGTACTCAATTAATCAAGAAAAGAATCAGCAGATGAATCGATAATAAAAAGAAATGTTAGCTGCAGCCCTGTTTCAAAACTACACACTCGCACAATCATGATTTACTGTGTTCTGCTCCTATAGATGTAGATATAGATACAGATTCAGCTTATACTCCGAACGCACGGTGGAGACAAAAGGTCAGGCCAGCACATTCAGTGCATAGGAAAACTTGGGACACACATGTTCTAATTGAATATGTAATACTACAACAAATATATAAAAATATATAAGAAAAAGGAGCATAAACAAGACACATGTATCACAAAAATCAAAGGCAAATAATTCCGAGAAGTCAAATATTTCCATATTTGTTTAATAATGTAGAAGAAGCTGGTTTCATCTCAAGACATGCTTGTTCCTGTTGGTATCTCGGATGCACAAAGATGTATTTGCCACAGTATGAAGCATAGAGAAAAACTGGAGCCATCTCTTCCTTTTAAAGCCTCAGTGTGCAATCACTGTCAAACCTGGAATGTGATCTTTGCAGATGCCAAAGTGAAAACTACAAAGTGACAGCTATGGAGTTATGTTGTTGTACACAGATTGTTGTTCTTGGCTTTATATAATTGCACTAAAATCCAGTACAAAAAGATGCACCATCTCACAACCCTCTGTTCGCTGACATTAAATATTGATTTCACTTATTCGGGTGGATGTTTCCTCCTTACTGGGCTTTTCCCGACTTCACTGATGCCACAGTCCTTGTACAGGACATTCTGTCTCTGTGTCGAGTACGTCTGCTGTGTAACACAGTGGGTTGATTGTAGTCTGTTTCTGCAAATAGGAGGAGTTACATTGCGCGCGAGAGTTCATGATTACATCTTGAACACTCTGAAGTGACTGGTACAAGTTCTTCATGGGTGATCACCTCTAGCTAACCTTTTAGTTTTTGGCTCACAGTATGGGCCCACCAGCAGCAATAAATGTCTTTCTGCATTGCAGCTTGTGAACTCATGACAGCTGATTGAGGTAAACGCTATCTCTGTGTTCCTACAATATTGTTTTTACACTTGCACAATTTTAGTGGGATAGGAACACATACAAACCTTTTTTATTTTCCGTGGGTTGTCACTAAAAGTGTGCGTAAGATGGTCTCTATCATTGTCTTGAATTAATTAAATGGCTCCAGAGCTTTTTCCAAGCCATCTTGTGGTTGTTGAGAATATAGGGACAATCCTTTTTTTTTTTTTTTTGCCATTTGGAGTAATACACATCAGGATGTAGTGGATTTTACCAAGCTACTGGTGTGACTTAACAACTGCAGTTGGAGTGAGTCATTAGAGAAGGAAGGAAGAGGACAGAGTGAGCAAAAGCAAGAGCAGTGGAATGTAGGGCGAGTGAGTGAAACTGAGTGAAAAAACCGTCAGCGAGACAGAGTCAGCGCTGGCAGCTTATCCGCTGAGTGTGTGCTGTTGTGTTTTTTTTTTTTCGTTTTCCATTTCCTCTTTCTTCTGTTCCTCTGAGAGAAAGAGAGAGAGAGAGAGAAAGCCACCCCTCTCTGAAATAGCTGAGTTGGTACAGCCCAGCCATCTGACAGGCCCAAAAAACTCACTGTGCTGCTGTGAGTGCCAATCAAAGAGGAGTGCTCGGCAGGGATTACCTTGAGTGACCCTGCATAGATTAGTGCGTGCATGTGAGATGGACAATTCTTTGGGCGGCTTAAGCGGCCTGATGACACGCTTTCCCGGAATATGTGCGGCCGTGCGGTGGCCCGGCAGCCCTTCTAAGGAGCTCTGCTATGGTGCTGTCCTGCCCCTCTACTGCTACCGTTACCACCGCTATGGAAGTACTGGAGGGTAAACTCACATTTGCAACACCAGTAAGCTGTGGCTCACAGCAGAGAAAAGGGTTTTTTATGACCAGCAAATGAGCTTGCAGGTATGTCACTAGCTTTGAAACCACAGTTTTTGCTTTTCAGTTGACACACACTCCGTTTATTTCCCTTGTCCTGTATCTTCTCGTTTTTTCTGTGTCGTATTTTTTTATTGCTCTGTTGCTCGGGCAGTTTGCTTCTTAGCCTACATATTTACTTGAAGCTTGTAGGCAGTCAAACTCAGCTATTTTAGGGTAGTTTTTCTAGGACATGTGCAGACATGGTTTAAATTTAACTGTCAAGCCAAGGCTGTGTGGAATGCATGTACATATGTATTTATGTTATGAGGTAGAGAAAATGTAGGAATTTGTTTTTAATGTCATATTTTATAGTGCAGTGTATTAGGCGTTTGACAGACTGACAGCTTTATAACATTTCTTGAGCAAGTGTGGTTCAAACAGTGAATGTCCCCCATGTCAGCTGGATCTTAATAACTGCAAGTCTGATCTAAATGAGTATTATGACTCAGCTTGAACACACACAAAAAGACAACAATCATTCTCACAGTATGCACTCTTGTGGAAGCCTACACAGGCTACACCCCCCACTATGTCTGCAACCACTTCGTTGTTTATTTTTAAAAGTAGAACTTGACTACCTGGTTGTGTCTGAGCGTCTTCTTGCTCTGACAAAAACACAGCAGAAGTCTGAACTTTACAATAAACTTTCCACAGTAAACTACAACATAATATTTGTTTCTTTAAGCAGCCCTGCCAGTGTTTGCACTATTATTTATCTACAGTGAAGGGGGTGTAGTCACTCAGGGATAATGTTATATATTGATGCTTTAACTTTCACATTTATTTCAGTGACCTTCCAGGGTTTCACTATGGAGAGAAAAAAGTATTTTTTATTATTCTAGTTTGTTGGGAAGCTCACACAGCATAAAGTTGCAGTAATGTGGTAGTTGTCTTAGAGCATTGGTTCACCAGGATGCTGTTTAATCATATTTTAGAGGTGTGACTTTGCCCATAACCAATAAATAAAAATAAAAAGATGAATGTGAATCAAGGAGTGTGTACTGCGAGAGAAGGCCAAGGCTGGAATTACAGCTTCCTTTGCAATGCTGCAAAAATCCACTTTTAGTACAGTGATCCCTTAATTTGCTGTCATCTGATGTACAAAAACACAGGCAACATTTTATTGTTTACCTTGCTAACGCAACACATTCTGACAAAAGTATGGAGCATGTGTTTGTGTGGTGTTTTGACAACTGTAAAGATGCAAAATGTTTCATCAATGAAGATGTTAATATTCCTGTTCTGGTAAGCAAAGTAAAGCTTATAGAATAGAGTAGACAGATTCTCTTGTAAACATAATGTATCCATCTCCTGGCTACAGCAGCACGTATACAAGCTGAACAAATATGTATTGTATTTGTTGTCATGTTCTCTGTTCTTTGCTATGGGGGTCCATAAGGGCAACATGGTCCTTGAGAGCCCCTTTCTTAATTGCTTGGCTGTAAACTTTATCAAGCAGTCAAGTAAATTTCATTGGTTTGCAGCACCAATGATGAGAAGTCTTTCCCCTCCTTTTTATTTTTTTTAATTTTTAATTTTTTAATTTTAGTAATTTTTGACTAAAAAAGAAAATTGTTCCACCATGATTGCTCTGGAATTATTGTTACCATCGGTTATTTAGTGCATTTTATTCCAAATGAATGCAAGCTATATATGGGGGAAAATGTTTCTGTTAAATGTATGTTTTCATTTTTATGTCCTTCCGTTACTAAAATGTTTCAAGAGACATAATTTCTGAGTAATTGTGTCCCTGGATGATGGCAATAACTGTAATGAATTGCAACGATAGAGGGGATGCATAGTAATAATTCAGTAGATTTTTCATTTCCTATTCCTGCAGTGAAATTGCTTGAAGCAACAGTGAGAGATTCCTCTGGTGGCCTAAGTTCTGTGGTAGGAAAGGGAAGATTGACTTGTGGCTCTGTCATTTCCTAAATCAAACAGCACTTGTGAATCAGCAAAAGAGGGGAGAAATTAAAACTCTCAAAATATTCAAGCCAGGTCAGGAAAGAGCTTCATTTAAAAACACTGAAGAACCACAGAACCACAGGGCCTCATTGACTTTTGGAGAACATCTGTGTAGAGGCTCTTTACGCAGTTTGGGAGAAGAGGCAGGAATGCCATGGCTCTCTGACCACCTCCAAAGCAAACACAAGCGCTCCCTGACTCAACCAGAACAGCATCTTACTGAAGGACATGTATGGGGAGAATAACTCTGGCCTAAAACAGCCTGGTCTCCTCTGCAAAAGGTCTCTGAATTGTCAAGTGCCAAAAACATGCTTTGCAGGCTACTGCAGGCAGAAAATGAGTCAAGGGTTTAAGTCCTAATCCAAGTTTGACGTGGTCCTCTCTGCATACATCAGCCTGCAATCTGAGCACTGAATCTGCAGGGATTTCCTTAAAGAATCGAGCAGTGCAGCTGCATCATCATACTGAACAGTAGAACCACCATACCACTTCCAAAATATTGGTACTATATGCCTATGCTATTTTAGCTACAATATTTTAAATATGGGTCGAAACACTGTAGATGGCACCATGAGACCCCTGTAAATGCAAAAGTAGATTGTAAACTTGACAAATGAGCAGCTAACAGCGATGGCATCAACCGTGAATCACATTTTTAAGTGTTGTTTTGTGTTTGCTTTAAGGCACATCAAGGGGAGGCTGTGGACTGAACAGTATATGAGTTGAACTTGAGATGGCATCACATGCAGTTTTCTTTCAAATACTGTAGACTTGATTTTGCTAGTCATGTAGCTCCACTACTAGAAGGCAAAATCCCTCTGATTATTGGCTGTGTCTGGTCAGAGCTGGCAAGAGCAGCCGCTAATTCAAACTGCTGTGACAGTTGCTTTTCTGCCTTTCTGTTTTTGTGGAGTTGTTAAGCACTCCTGTATCAGACATTACTGTATGATATGGCAGCCAGGCTCCTTGTGGGCAGAACCACGTTGTTGTAAAATAGACAGATGGCCACAACCCTGTTTCTTTTTTGTGTCGTACCCCTGTCGTCCCCCTCTTTGCCTCAGTCCATATCTTTTGCCTTTACCATTGAGTGAAGCACATTCCTTGGCCCCATCTGGTACCAGCATGGGATGTTTGGCTTGGCATAGCCAGACTTGTTCCAGCACAGCGCTTTCAGGGAACAGGCAAGAGGAAGCACTCTGTGGTTACCGCGCCAGCAGTGATGATAAAGAATGTTGCTCTGTCCTCAATCACGGACCCGTTTTGAAAATTCACTTTTGAATTGTGTTTTCACCCTACTCTTGTAGGCCGTATCTATCTAAACCTCTCCCCTTTTCAATTTCAAATACTAAAATTGTCTTTTTTTATTTTGCAGTGTGATATGAAGTTGATAATGAGTGTCATGGCCAAGCCTTTTTTACTTTGAGGGGTTTACTGAGACAAATGAGGCGTGAGAACTGGCCACACTCCAGATTTCTTCATTTTGTAATTAAGGCAGACAGATCAGTGAACAGTATCTGCAATGTGATTTGTTTGTGTCTCTTGTGTTTCTGCAGATGTTGTATAATGTGAACTTAAACTGCACAGGGTGTACAACTAGGCATTTCCTCTTCTAACTTTACTCTTTAGTTTTATCTCTAGTCTTTATATTTGTTGTATTGTTTGTTTCAAATGTAGTAAATGTACTAACCAGTTGGCAGCATACCTTTCTGCCATTCACCTGACCTGGTCTGTTTGCTGTCACACTGAATATTTAAACATACTATTTATGCCCATCTTTTGTTGTACAACTTAAGATGGTCCTCTGGGCTCACAGGGCCAATGTAGGAAATGTGTAAAAATATCAGGAGGGTGTAGGTAAGGGTATGAGGCAGGTATAAAGCTAAAGTATGGGGTATATTCTGTACCATAGTAATGTAGCATCAGACTGGTGAAATATGCATTAGGATATGGCCCTTTGTTAGAAAAAACAAAACAAATGAGTGCTTGTTGTGGTTGTTTGAATTATGTTTTAAAATGTATTCCAGGTTAGGTTTTTCTGAATGAAAGTTTTGATATTATGGATTGAAACGTATTTTTGATTTGCACTTATTTCTAGCAACCCTAAATCACTCTTACTCATCTACACATTGACCTTTTTCTTAATGTTTCAAGGAGAAACAGCTAAATATTTTCCCCTTGTGTTTTGTCTTCAGCAAATAACACGTCCCTCACAAGAAGACAAGTCAGACGACAAAAACGAAGAGGACAAATCTGAGAAGTCCGAGAAAAAAGAGGACGAGGAAAAGAAGGACGAGGAAGAGAAAGATGAAAAGGAGGATTCTAGGTGAGTTGTGAATAGTTGTTTGTCCTGATGTCTCTCTAGTCCGTTACGGCCCTGCAGGTAAATCTCCCTTCTTCTTGGTGTCAGTCAGGGGTCCATATGCTGTGACGATTTTGGGAAAGGTTTGTTAGTTAAATGTATTACATTATATTCCAGTTAGTTATTGCTGTCATTATATGCAGCTTGATTTCTTTTTAATGCTCTTATTTAAAAGACAGGCTGGTATTTGAAAGCCTAATAGTAAACATTTCACAGTTGATAGTCCAGCAACCCTGTACAGTTACAGCTGTGTATATCAGAAATATCCTTCCAACCTATAAACAAGAGACATGACTGTAGCTTGTGCTATTAATGAAGCAGTCCTTCCTGAGCCTAACCTATTGACACTGAATAGGAATGAACAGTGGTGTGAAGAATTCACAAAGCTGGCAATTAGTCTTATGGAGTTGCCTGTTATAATCATGTGATAAACAGAATGAAGTCTGTTTTTTTGGATTGCATTGTTTTATATTGTCTCATAAATTAATGACCATCACAAATGACGCAGTGATGGGACAGTTTCACATCCCCACGCCCTTGGTGGAGTGATGCATGTTCATAAAGAAGGCTTGTAAGGGGGATTGCAGTGTCTGTATTGGCACATGGCTAACAGACATGAAACCTCGCTAACTTGTTAACAAGTTGGTCCAACTTGAGTGTCGACAAATTTTAATATTCTTTTCTTGTGTGTTTAGACATGGAGGAAAAGAACAGATTACAAAAAGTTCCTGATATTGCTGAGTCAAAAGGGAATAGATATTTGCTGTACCAACAGTCTCTAAAGCTGTGTTTTCCCCCTCCAAAACCACAGGGACATTGGCAAGGACAAAGACAAGTGTGACGGTGGGGAGGACGAGGACGGAAAGGAGCAAAACACGCCGCGTGGCAGGAAGACTGCCAATAGCCAGGGCCGCCGTAAGGGAAGGATCACCACACGCTCCATGGCCAATGAGGCTGCATCTGTGGCGGCTGAGGAAGCACCTCCCCCTGCCACTGACCCTGCCTTGCCAGATCCTCCGCAGCTCCCTAAACTTGATCCAGCGCAGAAGGCCATGAAGGAGCCTGCAAAACCCCAGACTCTAATGGCTTCCATGGATGCTAATAAAGGTGAATCCTCTTGGGGATGCTCTCTGGAGATTGTTGAAATCATTTTTTTTTGGCTTGGTACTGAACATTTTGCAAAGAGGAATCACATAGGAATCCTTTAAAATGCTGTTTTTTTTCTTGATTTTAATGTTGGCCATTTATTGAGTTAATACAACATACCAAAAAGCATACAGCAATTTATGCAATCAACATTAACTGTAAAGTGACCACAGTGTCCATTCTCTGGCATCCCATTTAGCCTCTTAAATGTCATAGCAGGCTAAAACATAACATTATTTTTCTCCCATGAATAATCAGGTGTTGGCACTGACTGGCCTGGCATAAGGCACAGTGTTCATACTGTCAGCTCTTTGTATTATGAGCTGGGAGAATTGAATAGCACACACCAATACACTTTTAGAGACATTTCAGAATATAGCTCTGCTGGCTTTCTCCCTCCTAAAATGTGTCGATTCATCAGCTGTTTATAGCCTGAAAGTGGACAGTTGGTTCAGTAGTTTCAGGCGCTCAATGCCAAGTGTCAGACAGACTCTGTCCTGCATTGCATTCCACTCAGGAAGCTGTATGAAGTTCATCCATCACCATGGCAATGTGCCGCTCTGGTAGAGCTGTTGTCATGGCACTCAGTCACGCACTCTTCCACCCTTTTGAAGTCTGTCACTCCGACAATGGTAGCTCAGAATTTCAGGTGTTCAAGTCCCTGTGTGTTAAGCTCTAGTGGCGTTAATCTGTATCATTAATTCACAGTTTTGTAAGTGTGCTGTGCTTCTCCGCCACCTGCTCCCTCTGCTGTCTGTTGAGCTCTACCTCTGTCAACAGTCTGAGTTATGCAAGGTCTGCTGTATAATGTGATTAACTAACAGTCTGCAGTGTGTCCTTCCATCCTCTCAACCCTCTGACCTTTCTGGCCCTGTTCTGGGCGTATCATGGTTTACGTAGGACTGTGTCAACTGTAATCTCCCTTAGTGACTACATCTACTGGACTACATCTGTTTGCTTGCTCTGTAGTAACCCCTGCAGCTTTGGTGCTTCTTAGAAGTAAGTGGGCTGGGTGCTAAAGGGTAGCTATCTGTCAGTCTGCCCAATTGAAGTGGTGCCAGCCAGGCAAGTTGAGGAAGCTGCTGATTCAGTGGGGACCAACGGTGGGGGTTCGATCTTGTTTGAAGCCGTGGGGCATAGTGTATGTGTATGTCAGTAGGTGAGATGCTACACTGTAGGCAGACGCCATGGCTGTTTTCATAGCCCGAGATTAATGACCACCCTAGAGGGGCCTAAAGTGTCACGGGGAGAACATGTGAGTTTTGTCACGGGAAAAGGAAGCCTAGTCCAGTAGACATTTGTTTAACTAAGTGTAACAGACTGCATGGCCGGGGGACCTTTGGTAGGAACCGTCTTAACAGTGAGAATTGATCTCCTCGTCTTCGAGGTGGGGGGTGGTGGGGCAAGCTTCCTGTTAATGTCAAGGGTACATCTGCTGCTATATTAGTCCAAATGTTTACACAGTCTCAGTGTGTGCCATGGAGGAGAGTGGGCTAGAGTTCACTCTGCCCCCTCCACACTAACTGTGCACTTCTGTGAATTTTGTCGGGGGGGACTGTGTAGCCAAGCCGAGGCAAGAAGGTGTGTGTGTGTGTGTGTGTGTGTGTGTGTGTGTGTGTGTGTGTGTGTGTGTGTGTGTGTGTGTGTGTGTGTGTGTGTGTGTGTGTGTGTGTGTGTGTGTGTGTGTGTGTGTGTGTGTGTGTGTGTGTGATTCACAGTGTCACAGTGGAAGGGGTGGGAGGGTTTGGGGCTGGCTGTTCTATCTGTCTGTTTGTCTCCATCCAAGGCCATTTCCCAAAGAGGGAGGCAGGGCTCTCAACTCCACTGTCTGGCGCTACATCAGCTGACCAAGGCCCTCCCCTTGTGGATTAGAGAGGGGGAGGGCTTGTTCTGGGTTGTGGGGAAGGGGAGAGAAAGAGAGAGAGAATGAGAGTGTGAGAGGAGGAGAGTGAGCTAGAGCAAGAGAGTAAGTGAGGGAGCGGGTCTCAGCAGCCCCTGAATGTAAACAGATTATTAGATTAGTGGCCATGAGAAGGAGACGGCTGAAGAGAGGACTGCCACTCTCTCTCTATCTGTCTCCCTCCCACCCTCCGTCTCTCTCTCTCTCTCTTTCTGTCAGTGCTGATGGGGCTGTGTCTTTTTTCTTTGTGATTTAGCTGGTGCTGGTGAAACCGGAGAAACTTCTCGCTGGACCGAGGAGGAGATGGAGGTCGCCAAAAAAGGTAGTGTTTTAATTCATTTCTCTCTCGCTTCTGCTCTCTGTCCTTCCTCTCTTTCTCTGCGTTGCTGTGGCTGCTCTGCTTTTTATGATCTTTCCTCGTTTTCCCCCTTCCCTGTCTTTCTCTTTTCCTCTTCTGATTATCTGATGTTGCCTCGCCCTGGCCGTTCCTTACATGCACTCAGGAATGAATGTGCACATGCGTTCACACTAATAGAAACTTGTGCTGGTGCTTTTACTGGCTGGCAGAGACCCATGACGGGTTTCAGGCATTTTTTTTTTCTTCTTTTAGCTGCACTGCCCTGCTAGCTTCTCAGAAGTGATCTATTAAGGCCATCCATGAAGCAACAGAGCGTGACAGCTGCAGCTTCCTCTAAAGATCCCTATCTATTATTCACATTCAAAAACTTTATCAGATCCTCAAAAAACATTATGTCAGGTCATACGCCATTCAAGTGTGCCCCCTTTTTGCTCGGCTTTGTCGTTATAGGATCTTATGTGGGCTTTCTTGAGTGTCAAGACCCATAGACTGGGGCGAGTAAATAAAAGGATTAATGTGGATTAATTAATACACTCTTGGGTGGGTATTAGAGATTTGCTTCCCCCCTAACAAAAATACATTGCTGCTATGATCTCCTCAGGCATCCAGACTGAATGCTAGATATGTCTGTGGATTAGTGTACCTAAAAGAGACCTCCACGACCTCTTCTAGTCATATGACAAAGCAGGTCCAGAAATCACTTTTATGCTATGCTGCACACATGGCTGGTCATGCAAGCACAAGTCTCTGTGTTAATACTAGGCTAACACACCCCAGGCCTGGTAGTCAATTCAGACGTTTTCACGGAGGGAATAGGAACTCAGCTCTATGAAGAGCACAAAGGTGGCCTTTTATTTCAGTTATACTGCATTATCTTGAGAGTTAATCCTTATGACATTTATTATTATATATATGCCAAGTATCTACCAAACCAACAATCTATTAGTCAAGGACTTTCGTCAAGGATATTTACACAATACAAACAGGTAGATTGTTGTCATGGTAATACTGTAAGACTGATATCTTATTATTATCTTATTTATGACACATTTTAAGTTTTATGCTGATCCAGGAATTGAAAAAACAGCGGTCTTGTTAGAGCTGGCAGCACTGAAGAAGTTAAATGTGCGGTTATTTCTCTCTCATTCTATTTACTGTCTGTCGTGTGTTAAGGTGGTAAATCGTAAACTTGTGAGAAATATCTCTTGTTGAATGTGTTGTGTGCAATGCTCTGCTCTGCTGTGCTCAATGAAGTTACCATAGTGGTCAAAACAAAGGAGCTAGTTGCGTAGCTTGTGTATGGGACGTGTTTAGTAAATGCTGTGTCCAGGTGTCTACTGTATGTCACAAAATATACAAGACTATCCTGCCTTACCTTTTTTGATTGTCTGCAAGTTTAAGTAACTCAAAATATGATATGAGGCACTCTGAACAGTCCCATTGCCCTCTTTCCCTCATTTAACTGGAGCAGTAATGGGGATTTATGTTGCCATCATCATACATGACAAGTGATTTCAACCTTATTAATTTGTATTCTATCAAGTGTTTAAAGGTTGTAAACCTTGATAATTCTGATTTGTCTCCCTTTGTCCTGTGCTAGGGCTAGTTGAGCATGGGCGAAACTGGACAGCCATTGCCAAAATGGTGGGCACCAAAAGCGAGGCACAGTGCAAGAACTTCTATTTCAATTATAAGAGACGTCACAACCTGGACAACTTGCTCCAGCAGCATAAGCAGGTAAGCAATTTGCTATCTGCTTTCTGTTCTGTCATTGAGCTGTAGTGTATGAATGCTAAATGCTACTTTGTGTCTTTCTGTCTCCCAGGATACAAGGCGGGCTCGTGCTGATAGGTCCCAAGGTGAAGGTCTAGCCACAGCATCACCCGATGATGATGATGAGGACAATGCAGATGACAGTGAAGGTCAGAGAGATGGATGATAGGAAGCATGTGCTCATCATTAAACGCACAGACACACACATACGCCAAGATATATTTGTTTTGGACTTCCTGTTTATCTGAGGTCAGGACACGTCCTAGGGCAACCTGGGTGAAAGACGCACAGCAGGCGGATCCAATTTTTGCCCTTGCCTATGAGCTGTGGAGCTTCATGCCTGATGTTACCAAGTGTTAAGAGAGAATGTAGAGAAAGAACGCAGTGATAAGTGCAGTGCAAAGCTGGGAAGCCTGATCCAAAATGCCCTCTGAATTGTCATGTAAGGATTTCACTTGAGTTGATGGCAATGTGCTTGCTCTCTACTGACTGTAGTTTTAATGAGAGGGAAAAAAAGGATCAAATGAAAAAAAGCAAGGGGTGGGAGAGGTGGAGATAAAAGATATGAACTAATTCTGACTACATGGGCGCCTGTTGCATAACAGTTCTTGGCTTTGAAGACTCAACAAAGCCTGCTCTTTGAACACAAAGTGCGGGTCCACTTGTTTGATCCCGCAAGCCTGCCTGTCTACCCGCCTCCCTCCTCTCCAGAGGTCGCTATCTTTTCTGGCATTACACGGTGAAGGCAGCCCACTATAGAAACAATAACGTGCTTCGTATAGAAATAGATTATAATGAATTTTGCCTAATTAGCACTGAATAGTGCTGTTTTGCAAAATCATTTAGTTTTTTCAATAGCAAAGTGATTCAATGTCTTTTTTGTTGGAGAATTGTTGCTTAGATGACGTGTATATAAAATGTATACAGTCTCCAGCTCACAAGATAGCAGTGGCGACAGCGGGATGTCACAAGGTTTTCTTCAATGTTTATTTGACTTTGTCGTCGTCCCGTGGAAACCCAAACTGCTGTTTCGAGGTCTTGGTGATCTACAGCCTTTGGATTTCACATTATACACATCAGACAGTAGAGCACATAAGGCCAGAGGAGGCATTAGTGCAGCTCCATTAAAGTGTACAAACATTTGGATGTTTAGTAATGCTTCTTCTCTGATTTTGATTTGATACATATAATGCACATGCAAATTGTTTTTGCATAGACATAATATCTGGAATACCATCTCCATGGCAACAACTGCAGCGGTAGACGATATGCAAACCAACAGAGGCAGCCAGATTTTTTTAAATACGCAGTTTCTTAAGAATGAATGATTTCCACATATGAATTCATGATTTTATCACTTAAAATTGCATTTTGTTCAGTTTCTTGTTTGACATACTTTATCTTTACACAGTTTTTGATACTTAAAGATACTCAAGCGTGGAAGGAACGGATGATTAGTTTGTATTTTGAAAGGCTGTTTTCTTGTATCTTTAAGGCCTTGGACTTAGTATAAACAAACTTTACTGTTATAAAGCAAGATCATAAATAAACAAAAACTGGTCTTAGATTAGATACAGTGGGAACGGGCAATTACGTGGGTGCCCAAGCAAAACGTGACAATGGATACATTCTAGTTTTTGCGGTCTTTTGGGTCATTCATTGATTCATTCACTTGTTTCACGTTCATGATACACTTGGTCCCCCGAGTATCTACACGATAAATCACTCCAGTAGGGAGATTTATGTTGGTCTATGTTTATTTTCATTGTCATAATTTGGTTATATTTGTTGCCCTTTTTTCCTAAATGGCATTAAAATTGGCATAAAAGTCTTGTGAGTTTCATGCATTGTGTGCATTGCACTAATTCACTCATACTAATTTAATTAATACGTCTCATGCTTCCTCAGGTGGTGACAACAGCTCTGATACAGAGAGTGCCCCCTCCCCCTCTCAGGCTGACTCCTCAAAGTCTGGAGACTCTAAGAGGGCAGACAGCGCTGGAGGAGATGCTTCGTGCTCTGACCAGGACAAAGGTCAGGCCAGTAATGGAAAGGCCCTGGAGCCTTCATACGGGGAACTCTGTGTCAAGGAAGAGAAAAGCCCAGAGAGTGAGACTGGCTCTCATGAGGAAAAGGCCAGGATGTCTTCCTACGCAGGCTCAGTGCATCCCAAAACTGAACCTCAGGATGTGGACATGAAGACTGGAGAGATTCAGGTCAAGATGGAGCCTGAGATCAAGGAGAGAGGAGAAAAGGGAGATCATGGCGAGAGGCAGAGGGAGCTCCACTCAGATAATGACTCCAGCGCCACCTGCAGTGCTGACGAGGATGTGGAAGCAGAGCCTGAAAGACAGAGGTGTGTTTTCACAATCACTGTCTTTGTGTTCTCATGTTGTATGTGCAGCTTGTGGGGTTTACAAGAACAGGACTGTTCATGGATTTGAGTGTGACATAAACATTGTGCTCTGCAGAATATTCTCCATGGAAAAGCCTTCACTGCTCAACCCTCCAGGCTCTGTGCTGGTGTCGTCACCCAAGCAAGCCCAACTCAACATCCAGCAGCTGCAGCAGCGGGCAGCCGCCATACCACCTATGGTTAGTCACAGTTTCAGGTTGATCATGTAGACTGGCACAGAGGCAGCTAGCAGGTTGAAAGCGTGCCCACACATTTCCCACATCGGTCATTATGAGCAATGTGATGCGATCAGAAACTATAGGTGTTTCATACTGTCAGCCTTTTAATAACTGTGTAGTATGAACCCAACAGCTCAATGTGTTACATGTGTTAGTATATGTGTTGTACTGACACGGCCACTGTTTTGTGATCTGTGAATCTGAATCATTTGTCTACCAAGGTCTTGATTTGTAAGAAGTATAGAGTCGTACTTTTATGTTCATCAAATATGTCATTTGAAAGCAAAAGTTCCAACATATGCAGAGAATGCATTTTTTTATTTGAAGTTTGGTCAGTGCTCTCTGTACAATGCTTCAGTATTCAGGCAAATTGGTCAATATCGCACTTAGTTCATATCGGGCATTCCAACTCATCTGGACCTTTTTCCTCCTTAACTTATCTAGGTGCCTGGTCCTTTTGGCCCTGGTGGTGTGCCCATCAGTGGATTTGCCATGTTGCAACACCAAATCAAGGCGGTGCATGAGTCAGCGCACCAAGAGGAGAGGCAGAGGCAGGATCAGGGAGACCTGGAGCGCCGACCTCCCTTCATCACCCGCAGCCCCACCATACTAGACAGAGATGGTAAGACGACCAAAACTATCCTCATTCTGTCCTCATCTCTCCTTCCTCCTGTTCATCTCTTCGTCAGCCTTGTTCTCTGTCGCTGCTAGCAGTGGACTATTTATAGCTAATGCATTTTTTAGGCCCCATTCATTTTTGTGCAGTTACAAAAAAGGAAATGTTTGAGGGTGATCTGGACTGTCATAATGTGGTTCAGCCTGAGCCAAGAAAAAAAGTTAGCTGACCCTGTTTTACATTTGATGCAAACTCGGAGCTGAAGTCTGCATCGATGTTCCTCTTGAAATGCCTTTGGATGAATACGGGGGCTGTGATGTTTTTTTTTTTTTTTAAGTTGTCTGACTTGAGCGTGTCAGAGTAGGACACTTGCTGCTTCTGGGCAGTCAGACAGAGTTCAGCCACTTAGCTTCTGAAGGTGCGTCAAAGTCACTAGGCAGACTGCATTACGGCTTGATTTTTGCAAAGCTTTTACCACCTTTTAGTCTGAGTGCTGTGAAGAATAGAGCAGCTGTCAGTAAGCTGCTGAGCTTTGACACCAAGATATGTATTACATAGGTTTCAGCAGGTGTGTGTCCAGGTGGCGGTATTAGTTGTACGGGCCCGTCCATTCTAGGTCAGCTCAATGCTCACTGGCATTGAGTTCTTGTTTTAATAGTGGTTGTCTTCCCTTTGTCCTTTATGCCTGTGTACTGCAGGTAAGCCCTTACCCTACATGCCTTATGACATGAAGCTGGCTCTGGACCAGGAGGCCCACTCTGGTCAGCCAGGCTCTCCCTACAGACTCTCCCCCAGGGAGCTGAGCAGGGCCTCACCCCAGCCTGACCCCAACGCCCCCAATGCCTCCCGCTACAGTGTGCCACCAGGTAAAAGCACACATCTTCACCTCCTCCTCCTCCCCTCCCTTCTTGCCTCCTCCCTTCCTTTGCTGATACAAACTAGACTTGCCTGACTCCCATTGTGTTTGACAAATGGAGGCACTTTTTCGTCTCTGTAGGCAATCGAATGTTATATAGTTTGGATTGAAATAAATGCAGTATTCTTTATGTTCCAGCCACTCTTATATTTCAGTTTGACATGTTTTAATATTTATATTTTATTCTCTTACAGGCCGTTGTGATAGCCTGTTTTTATATCTGTATATACAATTGCTTGATTGTCTTTATTTGAGGTTAAAGTTGGAGCAGAGGACGACTGATGTGGAGCTTTTAATCCTGTCACAAGTCTGGGTTTGACAGTGTTTAGAGCACTTGTGCATTAGATAAGTCAGGTTGAATTTTCTCTCGTCCAAAGGTATATGTACCCACATTGGGGTTTTACCACGTACTGGATGTATTTAGTCAATGTTTAGCTGACATGAGAAATACATTTTGAAACCTATGGCAGTAAAGTTCATGTTTGTTTTATTAAGTGCTCAGGTGGATATCCAAACTCATTGTGTGTTGTAGGTAGCATCATGGACATGTGCTTTTTAGGCCACTCAGAGCCCGGATCCCTGCACGAGGGAAATGCACTGTGCACTTGTACACGTGTACCAGTACAGTAGAGGTCAAACAAGCATGAGCCGGCTCTTTCTGGTATAATCACATAGTAGAGAGCAGGCTGGTCATTTTATAACTGCAGCGAGTACGTCAATGCATGAGTCAGATATTTTTGGTCTGTCCACCAGTGCACAGAGAAAAGACTAGCGCACTTCATTGACCCCTAATCTTGGCCCTTGTGCTACATTCTTGTCTGAAAAAGAGGCTGAGCTGTTGTGTGAATCACTGCCAGTCAAAAGTTGCCATCATTACAGTTTTATTTTATAGAATAACATAACATTACACTTTGTATGCTCTGTATGTGGTTATGATAGATTATGAATCTTGGAATCATAAAATGAAATATAACTTTTGTTAGCCATGACCTCCAAACAAGCTAGGCTTAGTTTTATCACTACAGTGCATCCAACATCACCATCTCCACTTTCACTTAAATTCACTATGTGTGTGTTGAGTTTTGACTTGTACATCAGTTGAATTCCACAATGAAACTTCTTCTATACATGTGTAGACTGATGGCCATCACAGACATTATGCTCCTCCAAAACAGGATTGGTTATTGCTGTTGGGACACTGATTGAAATCTGCATAAGGTGGATCACCCTAGATTTTGTGCATGCAGGATAATTTTCAGATATTTGCAAGAAATATATAGTGATACTAGAGCAAAGTAATGTGTGAAGGGAGACAGGAGTAGGGTCAACAACAAGAATGATGTTGATTCAGCTTGCTGATTTTAGTTTTTCATTATTTCGTAAACCTGCATTCATTTACTATATTTACAGAATTATGGTTAGAGGGCAGCAGTAAAGGACGGCTTCTGCTTTAGGAAGGCAAAGGGCTGCGGTCAACGGAAAACAGAAAACATTCCTTGTGAAAATGTCTACTGCTGTTGTTGGAAATGACATTTGGACAAAGTTTGACTACGATAGTTTTCTTGTTGGAGAAAACATATTTCTCATATCCTGACAAATAAGATTATTGTCCCTGTTAGTGAGCTGCACCATGAATGTTAATGTTTGTCTCCCTGCGACAGGGATTTATAAATTCGTCATAGAGTGGCTTGTTTTCTTATCTGTCTCTGTATGAGCCAGCAGGATGATGACATCCATGCCCACTGGTGGAACTCTCACACAGCCATTTGCATTTTTGATTTTGTAGAGTGCAGAGCACGAGGCACGGCTCCCTGCATGCAAGGTTACTCCCGGTCTTGTGTGTCCATTTGTGTGTTATGATCCATTTCGTCTACTCGGCTCTCCCAAGAGACGGAAAAGCAGACAGCAGGCATGGGCCAAGGTTACCTCAAGCTGAGGACAGGCTAATTAATGAGGTCTTCAGTGCTTACTTCTCCACTCACTGGAGTCAGAACGAAGCTGAATATTTTATCATGCTGTCTGATGGGAAATGGAGCTTAATGGAACCCTTATGTTGGGTGGGTTGAAGTTGTGGTGTCTGGCAGGCAGAAGACATTTAGAGGACAGGTCTAGCTTACTGCATGAGCTCATATTAGTTGTTTTGTGATTTCTGTATGAAGAAAGTTTAAAACTTTTTGCTGTTTATGTAAGTATTTAAGGCAAAAATGTTGGCTAGTAATACGTCGCCTGATATGAATATTTTTGTTATTTTTTCATATTTCCACCAGTCCTCCACCCTGCCCCCAACCAGCTGGTCCAGAGTATGCCAGATGGAGTCCGCGTGACTTTCAGCAGACCCAGTCGACCTCCCAACATTCCCTCTCCCCCTCCGCTCATTCCAACCACCAAGCCCACGGACAAGCCCTCTTTCATCCAAGGAGGCTCCATCTCCCAGGTAAGACCTCAGGGGGGTGATGTTATTGGTCTATTGGTGAACCCAGTGGAGCAACCCTCCTCTTACTTTTCTACACCACTGACACACACAGACAAGACAAGGGAAGGGATGACAGACAGACAGGGAAGAAGATGACTCCAGCTAGTAAACATGAATGTAAACAATGCTGGATTTAAAATACTCGAAAAGTCAAAAATCTGTTTTGGTAAATGTTTCATGAGGAAGGAAATTCTTTCTACACATAAGTTAGAGCTCAAGGATACACACACTGCCTTTTGGTGAGTAACTGAATGTAAACACAACTTCTATTTGTTTAGAAGACAAATCCACTGGGCACCTTTTTAATCATTAGTTTCATGTGAGCTGTCACTTAGAATCAACACATCTGGGGTTGATAATGATACCATGACACACCAAACACTGTTGTATCAATTGCGTATTTGATTTACCCATCTATCAAAGGAAAACTTAATGCAGTTTTGTATGTGTCAAGTTATACCATCCTAATAAAGTGCACATTCTTAAGTTATTCTCCCCAAAACAGTGACCCAAGGGGTTTTAGGATTCTTAGTACTAATCTAAAACAATGCGTAACCCAGACCTCAACCCTGAACCTCAATAGGCACATGTTGTTGGGTTGACTTTGCTAGTACAAGCAGCATGTCACAAGCAATTTGGTTGATATTCTGAACTATGATGAGTCTGTGAGAAGCTTTGACCCAGGAAGGTTCGCTACCGTGTTTTAGAAAATCATGTATATTTCATTAGTTTGGGCCCATCGGTGTTAAATATTACATCAGTGCTTACTAGGGAGCATAAATTAAAAAGAAACGGAACGTTTTCAATAGAATTACCATAGATCAGGGACACAGAAATGGATGCAGCTCATCAATGGATGCAGGTCTTTTTTCTGTGTTATTTTCTAGACATTTAGTTTTTCAGTCTGTCAAAGAAAATTGGAAGAGACTTCGAATTACTGTAATCAATTTCTCATCCATTTTCAACCAGAAAGAATTTATGAAACTTGGAATCTTGGTAGCTCAGCCCTACAGAAATGGAGCAGGCCTCTTATGTGTTGAAGTGCATACAGTGTGATGTCTAGGTAACAGTCAGCACAGATGTTTGCTGTAAAGGTGAATTAGTCAGAAACATTGAGACTTAATGATTTCTTTATTAGCTGTTATCACATATACTACAGCTTATAAATGAATAACTGTAGCACAAAAAAGATTATCAATACCACTGTTTTGTTTTCATGAACACAGTGACCTGACATTGAAATGTGTCCTTTGATCCTGTTTTCCCAGGGAACTCCTGGCACATACCTGCCGTCCCATGCTGTCTATGGGCCAGAGGGGACTAAGAGCACCGTGGGCTCCATCTCTCTGGGTCTGCCTCGGCAGCAGGATCCTAACAAGCCTGGTAGGACGACAGATCACATTGCTGCACCATATTTTCATTGTGCAGTTCAGACAATATTAAATAAAATCAAACATGACATACACACAATAGGCTTGTATGCAGCTTTAGACCGACATTAAGTGCCAACCCCACCTAGTTTAATGACACCTGAGGGATTACTATATTTTGAAGGCCGTACGGTTTTATCAGTCTACATCATAACATTTGGCTAAAGCAAGCTTTTATTGTATAATGGCTTTTTTGCCATATTCAAACATTAAAAATAGATTGACCAATAATGGTACACTTAAAATCTGCTGTATGCTTTTTGCCATTTGCTGTAATGACTAAAAAAAAGTAAAGTTGTGAAAATTCATCCATCCATCCATCCATAAAGAGAGACAGACCATGGCAACCAGAATAACCTTTTTAATCTGAGATCACATGAATATTGTCAACCAGGGTTGCATCCACTTTGTGAAGCAGTGTCTTCTCTGAACCTGTTACTGTTGCAATCTTGAAGCTGTCACCATTGCATTTGATTCCTATTCCTATTCCTGTCCGTCATGCTCACACTTATTTTGCATCTCGCTACTTAACATTCATCCTCAGTCCAGAGGGGCGCCTCTTACCCGCTCTCTTAAGAAGAGAAGAGCAAAGCAAATGTATTGTGGAGGAAGCTTATTACAGTTAATGAATACATTGCCAGAACATTTATACATATTTTGTCTTAAGTTAAATACCGACAAGCTCCCTATTAATATCTCCACGTAGGCCTGTGTGGATAAGGTTCATATTTGTCATATTTTGTTCAGTCCAATTCCCTGTGCCACCAAATGTTGACTGAGCCACGTTGCATAATATGTTACTTTGTGGAATGAGATTGTTAGGACAATTAAGGACATATTGACCATGAAAGGTTGATGATTAAAACATGCTTTGGACCTTTTGTCCTTTTGGACCCATTTTGTTAGTCCAGAACCGACAGAAACTGAGGTGCTAGTCAGGATAAAAAGCCATTCCTCCTCGGTATGCTTGAGAAATTTCTTCACAGTTGACCTTTGAGCTTCCCACACACTGTCTCTCTTTGGTCTCTGATCAGAGGTATTCCTACCACAACATACCACACCAATAGAAACAACTGTCCTGTAGAGTAGCGACCCTGTAAATCAGGCACTGTGACATACCTGGATTTTAGGACTGGTTGTTTTCCAGACCTTAATCTAGTTTTCGTAGTGTCACTTTACATATTCACAACTCTCAAAAGAGATGAAGATGCTTTGCCTGAAAGATTATGTTGTTTTTGCTATCATTCAAGCACTGGGAAGCTATGTGACAACAAAGTCACCTGTGGAAATATACTTTTTTTGCTGTGTGTTTTTAGATTTGAAATATTGACACTTAAACCAGTATTGCTACCAAAGTCACACTTTTGGTTCAACTCTCTAGGAGCTGCAGTTCCATCCATGCAGGACGGAAGGGGCAACCCAGCAAAGGTGGGCGAGGGTCTGGCTTTCAGAGGATCAATCACTCAGGTAATTAATGGATTTTTTTTAAGGCTATTTACATAATAGAAGCTGTGATAAATGACAGAGAGGAAGATGGACCTTTTCTTTGGTCATATATTTAAGGATATGTGTTTTTGCTTTTTATGTTGCATTATATCTTTGCTCTTCCGAAATAGGGCACACCAGCCCTGCCCCAGTCTAGCATTGCTGCTGACCTCCTGAAGGGCACAATCACAAAGCTGGCCACAGAGGACCTGAGCAGCCCAGACAAGGCCAGGGGAGAACAGCTGGCTAAAGGTCATGTCATCTATGAAGGCAAGAGTGGTCACATCCTCTCCTATGATGGTAAGTGCTATTATTATTATTATTATTATTATTATTATTATTGATATACCAAATAATTGTTGAGTATTTCTTAGCACGCAAACTCATGATTTTTTTGTGTCCAAAAGCTATTAAGAACCCCAGGGAAAACACCCGCAGCCCCAGAACAGGCCATGAGCTGAAACGCACTTACGACATGATGGAGGGACCCATGGGCAGGGCTCACCCTGGCAGGGAGGGCGCTCCATTCGAAGGTACTGCCTGTGTGTTAATGAGTATACTCTGTGTGACCTGGTTTGTCTCTTTTGTATCAGGAGAGTGACGGTGCTTGTTTGTTTCTCAGGGTTGATTAGCAGAGCCTTGCCCAGAGATGGTCTACATGGAGATTCTAAGGAAAGACCATTGATTACTGGATCCATCATGCAAGGTAGCTAATTGTAAAGCTTGCCACATCCCCATAAATCACTCACGGTTACTAATAGCATCAAATAATGAGAAAAGCCTGAAATACTTTTCAAATCTTTCCAGGAACACCTAGAACTGCTGCAGAGACCTATGAAGACGCCATGAAATATGGAAAACAGATAAAGCGAGAGAGCCCACCGATACGCTCCTTCGAGGGGGGTATTGGTAAGGGCAAGCCCTATGAGGGAGTCAATACTATCAAAGAGATGGGACGCTCCATTCACGAAATCCCCCGACAAGATCAGTCTGGCCAGGAACTCTGCAAGACTCCTGACATGTCAGACAGGAGGGGTATGGAGGGCTCCATGTCTCAGGTAAGACAGCATTTTATGGCTTTTATGAATTATTTTACCTTAAACCTTTTGGAATATGTATAATCAAAGATATATACATGGTGAGCGCAAACAATGATATTGATGATGAAATGATGACTGACCCGTTGTTCATTTACCAGATTCATCCTCACAACCAGTCTACTATCAAGCACAACGTCAAGTCCCTAATCACCAGTCCCACTAAGCATCCCCACAGCATGCCCCAGCTGGAGGCCATGGAACGAGCCAAATATGAGGAGAACAAAGCAGTACGCCACACTGTGGTCAACTCCACTACCTCTGTCCTGCGCTCCACACACCAAGAGGCTAACAAATCCCAGCTGAGCCCGGGCATGTATGAGGACGCCAACGCTCGCAGGACCCCTGTTAATTACAGCACCAATCCCGGGTCCCGAGGGTCGCCCATGCTGGGACGTACACCAGAGGGTATATTCCATAACCTTTTTATTCACAAACTGTGGAACCTCATGTTCTCAGCCATTCATTGCTTGCCTAACACTATGGTTTCAAGAGTGTTACACAAAGTTGAATTAGACATTTTATTTGCTAGAAAAAGTATGTTAATTAGTAATAAGTAATGTGCAGCCAGTGCTGAGGGCACTGGGTCAACATTTACTCCTGTAACAGATGTATTGTCATGAGGTGACATTAAGTTGTTGTGTAACTAAGCATTGATTAAATAGATGAACCTTGTGTGCTCCTTTCTCCTACAAAGGTGCTATGAGCTCTGCAAAATCTGCGCATGAAAGAAAGAGTGCCATGACCCCGACACAGAGGGACAGTGTCCCAGCTAAGTCCCCAGTTTCGGGTGGTGACCCTGTAGCCTCTCACAGCCCCTTCGACCCCCACCACCGGCCCGTTGTTCCTGGGGAAGTGTACCGAGCCCACCTGCCTCCACATCTCGACCCCACCATGGCCTTCCACAGAGTGCTGGATCCTGGTACAGTGTTTAAATCCTTTCCACCGATTCCACCATAACTACAAACAGAACAATGATAGCCTTGATTTTGAGTAAATTGACGAAAGCAACCCAGCCCATCTAATTCATAGGCACTACATGTTCAGGGTATTTTTCAGCTATTGACGTCAGCAGTTGCGATCAGTATCTGTAAGCCTTCTTTTCATATGTTTTGTTTTTTCCTTCTTCTGCTACAGCGTTTATGTTCCCCCGGCAGCCATCTCCAACAGGCTACCACAACACCTACCAGCTGTACACCATGGAGAACACGCGACAGACCATCCTCAACGATTATATCACCTCCCAGCAGATGCAAGTCATCCCTCGACCTGACATGGCCCGAGGCTTGTCACCACGGGAACAGCCCGTCGCTATCCCTTACCCAGCCGGAGCTCGAGGTACGGACCTCCACCAGCTGACCCTCTTTCACCTGCCACAACAGGCAGGGTAGAGGCCGTGGGCGGGAGGGGCTGTAGTATGCAGACTGTGTGCTTGTGAAGTAGTGGCTACCTTTTCCAGACGCCCAGAAGCAAATGACCTGGTCAAATTTTTCTGATTTGCTCTTCATATTGGGGCTGCAACTGATTCGGCTACTACTCAATTTATCAATTGGGTATGGTCATCCAAATCTCCATTTGCTGAGTGGTTGCCTCTTACAAGTTGACCACTATTCCACTCCTTTTGCAGCCCTGTTGCTTACTGATCAATCTGTATTTGGGAGCACTAACGGATGATGGTGATGGGTTACAGCTAAGTGTATACGGTGTTCATACATTCAGAAATTGATGGATCAGTTCTTGTTGTTCACCGCTGGCCCTTTGCTTCTGTCTGTAAAAGGGATTATTGATCTAGCCCAGATGCCTCCAACTATCCTGTTGCCTCACCCTGGGGGAACAGGTACTCCCACTTTGGAACGCATCGCCTACCTCCCTGGAGCTCAGCCCCCTTTCCCTCATAGGGCTTTCAACCCAACCTCCATATCGCCAGGTGAGGACCCCTCCCTCCCTTCCCTATCCCTACATCCCGTGTTCCCTTACCTGCCTTGCCGCGACCTCCATGTTCCCTCACACCTCTGTAAGAGTGCAGCCCTGCACTGGCATGAGGTGTCAAAGGTCAGTTCTGCCTGTCCATTCACAGATCAAGTCGAGTCTGACTGCAATGATACTGGGAGGGATTTCTCACAAAAACTGACTGTTGCACGGCAATAATGTGATTTTCCTTTTTACCTATAGGAGGTGTGCTCCTTAATAGATCATTTTTAGGGGCACAACAAATGATTGAAATGTGATATAAATTGTTTTTACCCTGCTTCTCTTGAATGGTCAAGATTAACAATTGTTTTTTATGTCTGCACTTGAAACTCTGTAATGTCTTGTAATTCTCAGCCATGTTATCTTAACTCAACACTCTTGTAATATGTATATGACTCAAGTTCACTAGAGTAACCCAAAAAACAACAACTGCTAAGGCTAAATGGTGATGAGCTCAGTCACAGTGAAAAGTGACCTGATCTACAGTTGTTTTCTTTTCCACATTGGAATGCAAAGTCGTATTTATGTTTCACTCCATTTGAGATCAAGGTCGTATTTAAATGTCTTGATTGTAATTTGACACAGTTTAAAGGCATTATGAATATCCAAAGTGTACATGCAACTAAAGCCGCAGCACTGTAATGAACCCTGTGTGGTCTGTTGCAGTCATAGTTATGTCTGAAATGGTAAAATATGGTAATATTCCTGACAGAATATTACCATGATTGTGCTGTGATAGATTCAGGACTTGTCAACAAGGCCATATGGTTCAGATTTCTAAAGGAAGCCTGATCCATCCTGCTGAGACCTTGTGTGTAGTGTGTGTATAAATCCTCTGTGTGTGTGTGTGATGTCTGTCATTGTTGTCCCCAGGCCACCAAGCCCATCTTGCTGCCGCCGCTGCTGCCAGTGCAGAGAGGGAACGGGAGAGGGAGCGTGACCGGGAGCAGCAGGAGAAAGAGAGAGAAAAGGAAAGAGAACGGGAGCAGCGGGAGAGGGAACGGGAACGGGAACGGGAAATGCGAGAACGGGAGCGGGACAGGGAACGGGAGCGGGAGCGAACCAATGAATACATGCGCGGAGGTGAGTTGTGTTGCAGCAGAGTTGTGAAAATTACAATTCAAATTCATAATGGTTATATCCCTTTTTAGTATAGGAAATCTGTGTTGATCTCGACTGAGCAAACGGTTACCAGGTCATATAAGACTGCTGTCATTAGTTATCATCGATTCCGTACAAAGCGTAGAATTCCATAACACAAAATAAGTACCTGATAAATTTCCTCTCTTTGTCTACTAAAGTTTGCCCTGACCAAAAATCACTGATACAACGTTCACAGAACAATATCTCTCATTTTGTATGTTTCATTGATCCAATTTGTTAAATATAGCACATCCTGGAAACCTACTCTGCACTGCATTTTTCACACAATTATATATTTATTTATATTGCACAACAATATGGACACAAGGGTAAAACCTTGTGTTGCTGTTATTGGGTATGCTACAAAACAGTGCTGTATAGAATGGGTGCATAAAGTAGCGTAATACAGTCATGATTGTTAGACAGCACATGCTCTTGGGCACTTTATCTTGAATGTTTCGTGTATGTGTGTATATCAGGTGGACCAGAGCAGCCAGGGCGACCAGGGAGTCGAGGTTATCTGCACTCCCCTTCTCCCTCGCTCAGGACGCAGGATGTGGTGGTTCAGCAGCGGCCTAGTATCTTCCAGGGCAAGAGTGTCATCACCTCTCTAATGTAAGCCTTAACCTAACTCACAACCTAACATTCACATCAGCCCCCTTACACTACATGTCTGTATCTGTAGTTTAAACATCTGGACAGTAGACTTCAGATGCATTAGTCAGACAAATGACATGTCTTTTAAGTGAACCCTGGTGAAATATGGTTGATGCCTTCATCTCTTTATATTCTCTTCAGGCCCCATTCAGCAGCAGCGACAGCAGTGGCACAGACTAGCTCTCGCTACAGTACTGCAGCTGATGCTCTGGCTGCTCTGGTGGACGCCGCAGCCTCTGCCCCGCAAATGGACGTGGCCAAGGTGAAGGAGAGCAAACATGAACGGGATGACGACATGTCTTCGTCTGCTGCAGCTCGACGTGCAGCCAGCCTCTCCGAGCAGCAGCAGCAGCAGCAGCAGCAGCAGCAGCAGCAGCAGCAGCAGCAGGAGGCAGAAAGGCGATCCATGCAGTCACCGTATGGTGGTATGTCTCTGCCAGGGGGTAAGCCCCATTCAGCTTACTCTGAGGGTCCTGGAGTCGGGGGTAAGGATAAGGGCACTCAAAGCTCAAAGTCCCGCATCGAAGAAGAGCTTCGGACTCGTGGAAAGACAACTATCACAGCCGCTAACTTCATTGATGTCATCATCACGCGGCAGATAGCCTCGGACAAAGACTCACGAGAGCGAGGCTCTCAGAGCTCTGACTCGTCCAGCAGCTGTGAGTGTGTTGGATACATGTGGATTAGGATTAAATGTAATATTTTTCTTAGAGTAGAACATGATCAAACCTCCTTCGCGTAGCATAAATAGTAACTCTTAGTCCATACTTGTCCTGCAGTGTCATCCAGTCGATATGACAACACCGGTGGAGGAGCCATTGAGGTGATTAGTCCTGCTAGTTCCCCAGTCCAACCGCAACAAGACAAACCAGAAGAAGGGCAACAACAGGCAGCAGGTATGAACACACCAGCTCAGTTTGAGCATATACATTTTTAGAGGAGGAAGTAATACTGAATAATGTTTCAATTTATTCAAAGATTTTGTGCTTCAGGTCAGAGACTACATGTAACACATTTGGCTATGAAGGCTATATTTAGCTGCTAGTCAAGTGGAGTAAACATACCATAGCTTGAATGACTTAACCCACTGACCTTGTCATTTGAGACTGTCAGACACCTCTGTACCAGTCTCGTCACCAGACTCCACTTGAAGTTATTCCTGCAAACAAATGTAGATCAGTTGCTGTTGGCAAACAGCGTATTAACTCCTCCCTGTCTGATCTCTCCTCACCACACCCTGACTCTCTCTAAAACAACAACGCTCTGTCCCTGGTCAACCTTTACCAGCTGGCATGCGGGCCTACGACATGAGTCGTTACCGGCAATCAGGGGAGCCACCACAGCCCAGTCCCCAGCAGCCCCCCTCCTCCCAGGCCGACAGCTACTCCCAGGTCCCCAAGACTCACCGGGTTATGACTTTGGCAGACCACATTTCGGTACGAAAAGTTGGAGATTCTGAAAAAGTAGTGCAGCACATACCAGATTTTCCACAATACCTCATACCTAATTAACCTGATTTCGTGGTCACTCCCTGTCATGCAGCATATCATAACCCAGGACTTCGCACGGAATCAGGACCCTCCTCCGGTCTCCTCCTCAGCTTCAGCCACATTCCAGAGCGTGGTGCCACCCATGTCCTCTTCAAGTCGAGCCAAGGTTTCCAACCGCTACAGTCCTGAGAATCAGGTCCAGGCCCCACACCACCAGAGACCCTCCAGCAGAGTTTCCCCAGAGAATGCCCCTGACAAGCCCAGAGCCAGGTACATGGACCAGCCAGTTAACCCTGAAATAATCAGAGTGAGTCTAATTTATTACTCATCATCTGTCTGACTTTTGTCTCTCTATGTCTCTCTTTGTCTCCAGGCCTGGTAAATCTCCAGAGCGAGGCGGCAGGCAGATGGAGAACTATGAACCCATCTCTCCACCACAGAGCTACCAAGGCATGGACAAACAGGAGGCCCCGCCGCAGAGGCGAGAGGCTGACAACTCAGAGATCAGGTAGAGGATCTCCACAGTTTGGGTACATGACAGCAGGAAGTTTGAAGCTGTCAGCCCAACAAGCCAGTTCATATCGTAATACAGCTGAAAATGGATTCAGAATTGACATTAAACGTTGTAGGACTATAGTAGCTGACACCATTAGGTTAATTAACATAGTAGTTGATTACAATAAAATGTAGATGAGAGAGAGATGATTTTTTTCTTTGTGCAACTTGTATATGTTAATTGAGATATGAATGTCTTGTCACCTGTAATAATGTTGTGAATATTACATAACCAGTATTTCTACACTTGATCTACACATTGCTAAAGTTAGTCTATCCTGTCAGCACCCTGACATGTGATGCCTGACTGTATTAGACTGTAAATCAATTTCTTGTATGGATGCCAGCAGGCAGTGTGTTCCCCCCGTCAGCAGTCGTTTGCATCCAGTGAGGCTGAAAGTGCCTAGTGCCAAAGGCTTGTTGCCCCAGTTACCCCTTTGCTGCTTTGCTGTTTGCTGACTCTTTGACCTTTGTCTGGTTCAAGGAGTGACTCACGATCCCCGGGAAGTGTCAGCTATCTGCCTTCCTTCTTCACCAAGCTGGAGAACACCTCACCAATGGTGAAATCCAAGAAGCAGGAGATCTTTCGTAAGTTGAACTCCAACTCTGGTGTCGGTGATTCTGATGTTGGTAAGTGGGTCCTCTCTTATCCTCCTCCTCGAAACTAACATTCATGCATCAGATGACGGATCAGACTCTGTTAATATGTGTGCATGCAAGACATTGATGTTTAATTTATGAATTTCTTCTAATTTCTAAGCTCAGTAAGCATGTGATAACATAGGTACAACTTGACTTGGTGTATCACCTTTAACTCCGTTTCTTGTCAGACATTTTTTCAACAGCTAATAATTGTCTTGCAGGAAGCGCACAACCAGGCACAGAGATTTTCAACTTGCCTGCTGTTACCAGCTCCAGTAAGTAGCAGTGAAACTCGCTCAGACACGTCACAGTTCAATCCAGTTGACGTCTCCTTTCTCATTGTAAGTGTTGTTGTGTTGTGATTTGTAGGCAGCATCAACCCCAGGAATCACTCCTTTAGTGACCCAGCCAGTAACCTGGGCCTGGAGGACATCATCCGCAAAGCCTTGATGGGCAACTTAGAGGAGAGACAGGAGGAGCACCAGGGAGGAGTAGGGTCTCAGTGTGCCATCAACAACACACCGGGCTCAGGCAGTGACGCCCGCCAGGAGGCCAACCCATCACCCAGTATGGGTAGGCATGAATTACATTCCAAGAATTATGTTCAGAGGGGATCTTGTGTTCAACACGTTGCTAATTTACACATTCTGCCTGTTTTGAATCCACAGGGAAGCAGAAGCAGGGCAAAGCCAACAGCCGGAAATCAAAGTCACCTAACCTGGGTCAGGCCTACGCAGGAGGGGAGCGTCCCTCTTCAGTGTCCTCCGTCCACTCCGAGGGAGATTATCACAGACAAGCCCAAGCCCAACCCCAATGGAGCTGGGACGACCGGCCCTCATCCACAGGTGAGCGGTCCCGCCTCTGCTATCAAAACCTGTCTCCCAGTAAAATCAGAGACAGAAATACCTGGAGCCAGTTTATTCACATCTTTTTCACTTTCTCTCCTTCTCTGCTCAGGATCCATGCAGTTCCCCTACAACCCGCTGACCATGCGCATACTGAGCAGCACGCCACCCACCTCTATAGCTTCCCCCGCCATACAGAGCCAGCAGCAGCAGCAGCAGCAGCAGCAGCAACAGCAGGCACCTACAGCTGGAGCCCCGGTGGCCCAGCAGCGTGTGTGGCAGTCTCTGCTGTCAGAGCAATACGAGACCCTGTCTGACAGCGACGACTGAGCCCTGCTCGCTACAGCCCCAAAAACCAGAAGAGAGACCTGCGCTGAGGCTTGTCTGTTCACCCCCCTTTTCCCCGAACTAACCTCGCTCACTGGCGAGTGTGAGAAGTAGATGGGGTGGTGTCCTTTTTATTTTTGGTGCTATGGCGCCCCCTGGCTGTTAGCTACGAGTACAAGCAGCAGTCTGTGACAGGCAGGGCTCTCCAGAACAAGACTCGCTTTTGGTCCGGAAGCACTCACCCAGCCTGTCGGGGAAATAAAGAAAACTCGACTGAGGGGACGACGTGAGCTATAGTGAAGATGAAGAACTTAATATGTAAAAAGAAACAACATAAGAGACTATTTCTGAATTTTGTTTGATTTCTGTAAAGATATACCCTGTCTTTAAGAAAATCATTGTATGTAAATAGAGTAACCTTTTGCAGTGTTTTTCTTAACTTGATTTCTTATTTTAATGTCGCTTTTAAATTGATCCACTTTAAATGGGAAGAGTAGGGGTGTAATCTTTATTATCACAGTTGGTCTCTCCCAGTCCACCCCCACCCCACGCCACCTGACACCCACTCTTCTATTTTTACCATAGCGATGCTAAGAGAGACTTTTGGTTTGTACATGACCATGAGTGGAGCACAGAGATTGTGCCCCCCTGCGCGCCATCCACCAAGCACCACCAGAGCCTGAACATTGTGGACATTCGAGGATGAAACAAAACACAGACTAACATTTCAAACAGCATTGATATTTGATGCCTGTCTTTTCCACATAGTGGAGATGATGCATGGATTGTAACTATCAGATGGTAGAGGTAACTTCTCACCCCGTTCTAGACAGAGAAATGTCTTCAAAACAAGTTGAGAACACTGGTGTCATAGCAGAAAGGTGAAAAGTCTGATATAAGCTTAATTTTGCCGGTAAAGATATCCTTATGACTACTCCTGGACCCCGTCTGAATAATGAAAGTGAGCCAATGTTTTTTATTTCATTTATTTTTATTTTTTTTCAATAGAGCCATGGAGTGTCACATGTAGCTGTCTCTCTCTGCAGTTTCCAACCTGTCCAGAATGATCTGCTCTGCAACGTTGTCATGGTAAAAAAAAAAGTATGTCGGGTTTTGCCATGCCTTGTGACTTGAGAAAGAAGGCAGCTTTAACTAATTTTCTCAGAGATATACGTTGGTGTTTGATGTTTGTATTTGTTTCTGTAGTCCCTCTTTTTTTTTTTTTTCTTTTTTCCTTTTTTTTTTTGATACTGTCCTGACAAAAATCTGAACTCTGTAAATTGTCTTTCTATTACACAAAAAGACAAAACTAACCAAACATAAAGAATGGTCTGCACCATTGTTGCACTTTTTTGCTTTGTAGCTTTTGACAAAAAAAAAAGCATACTACCTGCTGTGTAACTTATTCAACCTCCAGCACAGGAGTATACTAAGATGTGCTTTAAGTTTTTCCCACCACTCACAGAATTCTGGATGTTTTGACTTCCTGTCTGTTCTTGTAGCTGGTACATGATTTTGTAGTGTGACACTTGCATCACAGTTACAGTTTTAAGTGTATGGTACCGTTAAATGTTAAAGAAGTTTGCTGTCATGGTGATTCAAAACCGTGACCACTTAATCTCTGCTTTCATTGTGTCAGTCAACAAAGGCATAAAGCTTTGAATATGAATTATACTAGGTCAACTTCATAAATGGCAGAAATGTTCCTTTCAAGTCTTTTTTTTAGATATGTGAAATAATACCATATTTTGGCTTTTTTCAGCTTTCACTTTGCTCAGTTAACAAATCCATTCTGCTCTAAACTTGATGTTTCCTTTGTTCCTTTCATTTTGATTTTGAATCATTTGTCATAGCACATGTTCAGATTTTTATTTTCTGTCATTTTCAACATCTTTGTTATTCATCCTGTTAAGATGGGATGTTATGTGTTTACAAAGGCAATGACAAAAAAAGTTTACAAACTTGAATCTTAAAGAAATCCGACATGAAGCCGAAAAAGAATTGGAGCATCTTTTCAGCTCTTTATCAAACACACACAGTGGTGACTTTTTTTTTTTTGTCTTTTTGAAATTGAGACTTGAAAACCCGTGTATCCTATGATGTTGAAATGCAATGTTTGTATCGCACAATGTCTCTTAGTAGGCTATTACAAGAGTTCAGACCAATCAAATAAAGTGGATCAGTTCTCCACCACTGGTCCTTAATAGGTGTGCCATCTGTTTATTGACCACAATGTCCTTGTGTCCTAGTCATAATTCTCATTGACTGAGGTGCACCAAACTCTTCAGGTTCATTTTCATTTATTTGTGAATTAATGTAATATAAAATGGAAAAAACATTATGGTGTCAGGAATTGCAGCTTGTAGTTTATCCCAAAAAAAGAAAATGTCATGTAATTTTGTAAAATATTACTGACATCTCAGCCTTTTTAATAATGATTCTCAGACTTAAATTGAATGTGAGTGAATGAGGCAAAGAACTTCATAGAATTACCATTAAACAGATGTTATAGAAGTGTTCTACAATTACATAGAAAACAGCTAATCACACTTCATCCCAATTTTACTGTTGTCAGGTTAACCTTTCAAGCCATACATTTAAACATGAGCCATAAGAAAAATCAGCTGTTGAGGTACATCATGGCTTTACTTTACAGCAGGCCTGCAACTACATATTCTGTGTGTTAAATGAAGATGTTGGTGATTCTTTTCTTTACTCATTCGGTTCATGATGGGTTCAAGAAGCTTACTGCAGTCAAGCTTTCCGTATAGGTGTGGCAGTGTCAGAGCTCTTGTATAGGTCGGTTTCACAGAATATGAGCACAGTTGTTACTAATAACATTAATTATGGCTCTGTTCCATTCAGGCATGACAGCTTGAATGGAACAGAGCCATAATTAATGTTATTAGTAAGCCATGTGAGTGACTCAGCATGCTCAGTAGCAGGACCCTGGAGGCACACACAAGTGGTTATTGATTACACCTGTGCTTTTACTGCCATGCATGTGCTAAATGTCCTCCATGTGAGAGGGTTATTCCTGCTGATCTCATGTCTCCTGACACCTGCAATATACTACTTTATCAATGAAACACTGAGGAGAGTCAATATCAGAATTATGGGTCTTGACACTGTTTTAGTAGCTAATGTCATTACCCTATGATTAAAATGCAATATGTGCCTCCGTGGTAGCAGGAACATGAAAATAACCTCCACCTCATCAGTTTGTAAAGTATTCTAATGCAGAGGTCTCCAGCAAATACAAGAGACGAGTTTGAGTTATGTTGGGCCTTTTATTTTGGAATGGACACAAACGTCGGAGCCGGAAGTCGTAATATTTTGGTCGTATCCTATTGGCTAGCGGAGGCGACGACTTCCTGAAACAAAACGGTCTGAAAAATGCCTTCATTTTTACCTGCAGTGGCCGAACAGCTTTTCCGAGATATTCAAAAAACATACCGGGAAACGTCTCAAAGTAAGACGAAATTAGTAAAAAGAGATAAACGTGACAGCTGACCCTGGACTGTTTTAATGTAAAGTAGCTGTAGCATTACTAGCTAACTTAACAGTTGGTAATAGCAGAATGTGACAAACTCGCTTCACTTTCTGAGCAAACCTGACGTTAACTTTCTTAACGTTAACTTCCTTTGTCAGGAAGGCATAGTTAACTTTTGTTTCCCATTAATTACAATGAAGCTGTCGTTACTATGCTCCACAGTGACGTTAATGTAGCATTTGGTACATTTTGACTTGATGTTGCTCCAGCGTTATATAGCAATGTAGTTTAATACTTAGGCTGTAGGAGGCGCTACTGCATCACACTTCTACATTTAGACTATAGTCTTTTCTCTAGACAGCACACGTAATGTTATTATATATACTATAGTATAGGCTTACTCACCTGAAAAGACCTTTTCCACAACAGACATTTTGCAGGAAAGGTACAGGTGTAATTTACAACATTAATAATGGCTCTTCCATTTAGGTGTTTACTTCCAGGCTCCTGGCATAGGCCTTTTCACAGCAGACATTTTGAGGTGGTACGCAATAATATTAATGGTCTGTTCATGTGTCCCAGTAAGCCATGACCCTGAGACAGAAGCAGCTAAATAGAATTCAGCCCTCATATATTTTATTACTGATACCTGTGCTGTAAAAAGGGTCACTTGAATGACTTATTGGGACACTCAAATGGAACTGAGCCATTATATGTTGCTGTGAAAAAGGCCCATTGGAAGTTTTAGGAACAACATGTCCTACACGATGAGACTATCACTAACCCGTCTTCATCACTAGGCTCTCAAACTGACAGATAACATTACAGTTATTGAACATTAATTACCTCACCAGTTTTTGTCTGACAGGACATAAAATATGACAATGTTATGCCACAAAAAACCTACAACAAAGTTTTGTGTGTATTGTCCATAAAGGATTACCTCCTGCCAAGCCCTAAATCCAACAGTTGCTCGGTATGCCTCAGTGGACTTTTATTACCATTAGTCAACGATTGTGGTTTATCTGTACTTGGTCATTTTTTTAACTACCAAACTAAAGAACAGCCTTGGTTTCAGGAAGAGCTGGTTTAATTTGTATACTGAAGTCACATTTAGGGACTAAACAATACTGCAGGTCTGAATAGTTGACACAGAGCCCGTCAAGGCAGTGCCTTGCCCAAGGCCATCTCAGCAGTTGGTCTTTTTTACCCTTATTATCTGAAACAGACTTGAACCCACAACTGTTTGGCCAGCAGCTTTCCTTTCTACCCTCCAGACTGTTATTGGATCATTAGGAGTGGATAGAAAAGTAGTCATATCCTTTACCGAAAGGTTCCATTACCACAATGTGAAAATATGTGATAAAAACAAAAGTATGGACTGTTACTTACAAATGTTACCATTAACAGTGGCCAGTGTGAACAGAAAATATTTTGTGTGTGTGTGAAACCTTAATAGTACCTGAAAAGTAATTACTAATTGCATGCAGTGTAACAGTAGTATACTGCATCACAAAAAGAAAACAGCAGGCATTCATGTCTGGGCATAGTTCTCCAGTGGCTCATAAGCATTTTTGAAGATATTTTCCACAAAAAACAAAACAAAAAAAAATTACTTTTTTTATATTTCCAATTTCTCTTTTTTGCAGTTCCGGATGACCTGCTTATTGCGTAAGTATCAATCTTCTTCTTCTTTCCCATTACCCATCAACTTCCATCACACCTATGTATTACTAACTCTGCCACCAATTACATTATTTTGCTGTCACTCAAATCCGTTTTTGACTTTAAGGCTATCTATCAAGTTACCCTGTCTGAGTTATGATCTAAGTAAAAAGGTCTGCACATGACTGAGTCTGAGTGGGTGTGAAGTGTAGAAACCACACTGAGGAGGAGGAGGGAGGCATTTTTACAGTCTGGATTTACCAAAGTGACGTAGCACTGAGACACAGTGTCATGATGCTGCTCTGTGTCTTTACTGAGACATTTCCTGGCATAATGTTTTGAGTTACTGAGAGTGAACGGGTGCTCACTGTCTGGGTCAACATGGCCACATCCTGTCTGTTTGTCAGGAAGCCTCTCTGGTTTAAGGGCTCTTCATCACACTCTGGTAATTCACAAGCAGACATCATTCCATTTTTATATTTATGTTTGTCTCATCTCTTCCTCGTAGGCAAAATTCTGTTGTCCACATTAATGATTGTAAGTAAAATGTAATTAAACACTAATACATTTAGTGACAAATGTAGTTTTTGTTTTACATTAGAAAAGCATTACGGGATCACTGCTTATAGCATTGAACATCAATGTGATTATCTTAAATGGTATTTTGCATCCTTTTTCCCTATTGTGATATATGTTTATAGTAGAGTATATTATCCATAGTGTATGTATTTTGATTTCAAACCAGTCACAGTGTGTTCTACACTGGTAGAGTTTTTAGTGAAGGATAAAAGACTATATCTTGGATTATTAAGCAGAGCTACAAACTGAACAATAATACTTTTTGCCCTCTGAAGCATGAACTTTAGATATAAGGTTTTGATGTGAGTCCCCTAAAATTACAGAGCAAGAGCTTCATTCTAGATTCATGTGTGTGAGGATTCATCAGTCATACAGGGAAGAAGTGACGGTAAAAGGTACTTCTACCAGTAGCCACAAAAGTCGACTCCACAGGGGGCTGACAAAACATGCCTTTTTAAAGAGAAGCACACAAGTCTCACACTACACACACACACACACAGTCATGTTTCCACCACTTCATTAGAAGTAGGTCATTACATTGACTTACTTTCATTTCCTGGAGACTCACCCTAACCATAACCACTACTTGCCTAACCTTAACCTAGCCTTAAACCAAGTGTTCACTGATTTACGTGGTTGGGACTTGTGTTTAAACAGATTTATGTCCTCGCAACATGAATAATACACGCTCACACACACACACACACACACACACACACACACACACTGACTGAGTGTTAATAAATAAATTGGTCTAATTTGACATTTAACATGTTGAAGATGTCTTTACGTCTTTCACTTGCCTCTCACATTTTCCTACTCTCGTCTTTCAGGCTGAAGTTCGTCTTCGGGCCTTGTGCGCTTCAGGCTTTGGACCTTGTTGACCAGTGTTCAGTCACCTGTCTGTCGTCTCCCAGTGGACGCAAAGCATTCCAGGTCTGTCATGCGTCTGTCAACTCTGTAACTTTACAAACAGTAGTCTTATATACTACAAATTACTGCTTTGCATTTTAACATCAAGTCATTGCCTTAATATCTTCATTCTTCCACAGCAAAACAATTTCCAACTTGTCGGAGCTACATAACTAATGTGTGCAGGAGCATTCTCATTTCTCTGAATCAAAAACTAGTCGATTGCATTGTTCACACTGTTTTCTCACCAAAGGAGCACACAATCAGTTTAATAACAATTTGTAAATAGATATTTGCCATCTGGATCCACAAGATAATCAGCACAGGCGATCGTTTTATTTTTTCAAACCAGAAGAAAGTGCAAGACTAAAGATGAGTTCAGTGGGTATCTTCATTGTACTTTGTCTTAGGGTCAGAGAACCTGGCCTATAATGTTTTATCTCTAAAGATACTGTGATTCAAACTTCTTAACAATCTTATTTGTGATCTCTGGGCCTGTGAAGCGCCCTCAATCAGCCAGTCTTTCATCAGTCAAAACATTTTCAATCAGTGTTCAGTGCCACAGTGTTCTCACCAAGAAAGGACGTGAGTTGATGTTATGCACATTTTGTACACAGTATTTGTAGTTTGCAGTTTTTTGATGCAGGGTGTTTTAAAGAAGGACAAAATAAATCACTTCAGTCAGTTGTTTGATCTTAATTGAATTGAATCCTGTGTCACATCCGGTTTGCAAGTCCCGGCATGGATCACACAAATACACACAATGTTGTATGCCAAGCTAATCCTGACATTTTATAATCGTTCAGTAGAGGCACTGAGGGATGGACACATTTATATTAATGGTGGGTTATATTATAATATTTCATGGCAAACATGTCACTACAAACCTTACAAATAGAACTTCACTCACTATTTGTTCCATAATGGAGAGGCTACTCGATTGAGATCTTAGATCCTCATATTTTTAAAAGCACTGCACAAAAATGATATTACCGATGTTACCAAATAACTTAATACCAAAGAAGAAATGCTATTTCTGCATGCTCTGAAAACTGACCTGAGTCACCCTGTCCTCAAACTTGAGAGGTAATCTCAATAGGACACAAAGTGACTTGTGGTGGGAGAAACAAGTCAGTCTACGGAGGTTGTGGTCATTGTGACCCAAATTTCCTGTAAACTCCTTCAGGCTCCTGCAAAAACAGTTTTATGAAAGGAACCGTAAAATACAATGCAGCTAAATAAAGACATGGATTCTGCTCTGTTGGGACACTTTCAACTCAATTGTTGGTGTCTTAATTGTTTCACTTCATTTCCCTCCAGGCCGTCTGATGTTTGTGGTCCAGCAGCATGTATTGAAAATAATTAATAATAATAGTCTATTTTTGTTCTCTTCTGGAAAATACGGTTCTTTTCAAATATGATCTTGATCTGTTTTGTTCTTGTTCTCTGGTTGTTACTGTCCGGTAGAGAATAAGAGATTAATGAAGTGTTTTTTATTTTTGTTCTAATTAGAAAAGAAACTAAGTATTTTGTACTCACAGTACAAAACATAAATATGAATATACATTTAACATATATTTCATACATTTGTCTGATTTCCCAAATATTTTTGGCACATTGTGATATTTAGATTTTTCTGATTAACATGCATACACTGAGGTCGGTGATTAAAAAACATTTTGTTCTGTACTGCACTAACTGAGGCTTTAACGCTGTATCAGTCGGTCAATTAATCAAATAGTCTGTTTTGATAATTGATACATTGCTTCTCATATATGAGGATCTGCTACTCGTCTTTGCCATATATCAATCAATCAGTCATGTTCATTTGATATATCATATGATAATAAACGAAATATGTTTTGGTTTTGAAATATTGATGAACATAACAAGCAGTTTAAAGACGTGACTTTGGGCTCCGCGAAAGTCCGGGAAGTTGTGATGGGCATTTTTCACAACTCTTTTTACATCTCATAGACTAAACGATGAATCGATTCATTGAGGAAGTAATTGACAGATGAATCAATACTGAAAATAATTGTTAGTTGCAGTCCTAGTCTGTCCAGACCAATGTCATTTCATTCTTGCAGTGTTTCATGGCAGTATTTTGTTAGTTGGGAACAAATAATAATCACTTAAATGCTCAGTGGAAGTGACACAAGTAGACTGTGTCTGTGACTTGTGTCTGAACCTGTGGGAAGGACACTCATGTCTCCCTCTGCGCTCTGCTTTATTGCCCCACTGTTTACTCGCTGCTCTGCAACTGTTTCGACATCAATCACACATACAGACGCAGGCTGCCACTCACCAACTGTAGTACTGCTGTAGATTAATGGCGGATAAGATAATCGTTAAGGGAGTAGTTTTTGGTAGATACTTCTTCTGTCTTACAGAGTCTTAGATGTGAAGAATGATACCACTCTCGTGTTACGCAACAGGGGGGAACAACCAGTCTTAGCTAAGCTAAGCTGTCTGCTGGCTGTAGCTTTATATTTACTGCACTGACATGAGAGTGGTGTTCAAATATGACAACATGTAACAGGACATTTCTTTAAATAATCCAGGATATTTCAGTAAACTGTGGTTTTCAAGGGCAAACGTTTAATCTTTCCGACCAACACACCGAGCAGTGGTGACTGTAATGAGAGAGTAAATCTTCAGGGTGTACATTTGATGGAATATGGAATATATATGATGGAATAATTAGGGTGTTGATTTCTACCCGTCAAGCTACTCAGATTTGTCCAAGTGAAAGATTCCTGGAGCTTTCCCTTCGAGGTACAGGCTTTGAGATGAGATAAACAGCATGTTAGTAATCCCATTACATTCTCCTTTCTCTTGTCTTTGTCGCATTAGCAGTATTGAGTGTTGCTCCTGCGATCTTGGCAGGTCTGTTTTATGTTGTAACAGTTAGTGATGCATTAAGTGGGACTTCAGTTTACACAGTGTCAAATGCTGCCTCAAAGCTGTGCCACAAATATTTAGCTTACCCCGCTCTCCGGCTCTCTCAGTTTAAACTTAAAGTAAGTGCTTCAGTGGGCAGCTATTGAAAACCAACCAAGATCTTCCCACCTAAATATATGAACCCAGAACATGGCTGGCAAAGTCAGAGGACAGTAGGTGAAGATGTCAGAGGTCGAGTCATGACAGCCATGTCTGCTGTGGTCAGAGGGCTGTATGTTTCCCCTCAGATAGGTAGACCATATTTGGGCAGCATGCTAGAAGAACGTTGTTAAATCTCTGGAGGAGTGTGAAGGCTGTGACGACATTTTGCTATAACACCTCACTGCAGTCATCCACTTGTCAACACACTTAACAAATTTCCTGTAAGGCGGGAAGAGGACGAGAGAGCAGATTTTTCTCAACATATTATAAAGAACAATCTTAACAAAGCAGAGATTAGTTCTCTTAAGTGGTTTCCAGAGAATCCTCGGGCCCATGTATTGAGTTTACTGGAAGTGCTGCGACTTGCGTGCTGACTAGGCACTGTGTCAGAGAGATGCTGAAATAGTTGATGAATTAACAATTCTGCCTTTTTTTTTTGTCATTTCCTGTTAATACTCTGTTTCCGTGGGACACAATTGAGTTTCTCATGTTGTCGTGGTTATTCCCCTTTCCTCAAAAGGAATGAATAACTCATGAGAGCGTGGCATTTCACTGCTGGGATTTTTTTACCTTATCTCATTCTTAACGCTTAGTGACCTTTTCGTAGGCAATGCGAGTTGCGTATTCTCAACAGTAATGAAAATAGTTGAAGACATTATTAGACATTTAATTAGATTTTGCAGGCTCCAGCTTCATCAAATATGAGGATTTGCTGCTTTTTTCTGTTTTGCATAATTATAAATTGAATATTTCTGGGTTTTGGACTCTTGGTTGAACAAAACGGGCAATTTGAAGACTTTTTGTAGACATTATACAGACTAAAATATCTTGTTTTGAGATCTTCTCAGTTAGGATCTGTGCAGTACAGTTGCAGGATGCAGTAGAATAAAAAATATACCAGGGATGTATTTTTCTGTGCCTCAGATCATGTTTGACATCGCTGATCAGATATCCTGTTAGTCTGTGGCCAACAGCGCAAGACTGACTTCATAAGGTGGTGAAAGGGACAGTTGTGATGATGCTGTGCTAATGTCAGTTCCTGGTCGTAAGAAAAGGCAGCTGAAAGGGCTCTCAAAGTATTTTAACTTTTCTCCAGTGGCATTAGTTTGCCAAACCATTCTCCTGATACAGGGGTTGTGTGTCTCAATGACTTCCCAGAGCTTTACATTTCCCTGAAGCTTTGTTTGTGGTGTGGAGGGCCGTCCAAACTCCTGGCCCTCTGGCTCATGGCGGCTTCCAGAGAATTATTCCCGTGAGAGCCAGCATTTCAGGCCGAGACGGAGCCGGAGCTCAGCTGAGGCTTTAACTCTCACCGTTCCTTCTGCAGCGACTGAATGGCAGATCTTCAAGTATAGTGTCGTTTGGAGGAAACCTGGATCCCTGCCAGGCAGTGGAAGCCTACAGTTCGGGGTGTCTTGAGGATGTTAGTTGCCAGCTTTGCAGTGTGAGCTGCAGCAGAGCCACATAATCTATGATGACAGCAGACAACAAAAAGGGCCCAAGTGTGAGCTGGTTTTCAATAAACTTGGCTCTTTAGAAACTGTAGCAGTCCTTGGCTTGGTTTTCACAGTCTTAGTGTTTCCATCCTGATCCTGCTGTGCATGGGGCTTTATTCATCTTTATTAAGGTGCTTTAAGTCCATGTAACTGTCTCTTTTGTGCCTTATTTATAATGAAGTGTCACATTGAAGAAATGAGAGGTTTTTACATTTGTAGGTCACAGGGAAAGGTAATTTATCGAAGCTGTGGAGAATAATGGAGCCTGCTCTGCCATCTTGGAATGCATTAGTTATTGTGACATGTCAAGCTAATCCACCAACTTAATGTCTTCATGTGTCATGTGCATGAGGATGAGCCTTAAATCACTGTCTGTAGCTGGGAGTGAGCGCCAGCACTGTGGACAGGAGGTCCTGTCAGCCGAGGCCATTAGACTCCACATACGGGTTATTTAAAAATGCATTGTTTCTATCTCGTCTCCTCCAAATAACTAATGTGAAATGATGAGGTTGATGGAAGCAACCTCACCTTCAACCAACCACCGTTCTGTCACTTCTATGAAACATTGAAAAGGAGAGTCCACCCAAAAGCAAGTTGGGATATTCCAGTGATTCTGGTTCTAAAGTCAGTATCTTAAGGGACTCTGCAAGCTGGAAAGGAGACTTGAGATCATGACGTCTTCAGGTGACATCAGCTGGTATAGTGACACTGAAACAGTGGCCGACTGGGCTTTGAGATATTCCACCCAAATCAGTTTATTTGAAAGGAGGGCTTACTGCTGTGAATTAGAAGATATGCTGCTGTCACAACAGTTTGGTTTCATACATGAAGCAGCAGCGGGGCTTGTCTCCAGATGACATCATCACTAGTCTCGTCTCTCTGCTGTGTAAACGTCAGGACAAAAAGTTTCAAATTCACAAGTATAAATTATAGATATTATTTGAAAATTACAAAGAAAATTCAAAAAAGAGATTAGTTTTCACTTTGACATTTAAGAGTTGTTGTTTTTTGGTTATTGTCAAAACAGAATGATTCTGCACTGTGATTCAGTGTTGTAAAAAATGAAACAGGAAAAAAAACTTGATTTAGTCGATGACAAAGGTTGTGGAGGAGATTGTGAGTAAAAAAAGAAAAGAAAGACAGATGTCCATGTCTTCACTACTCTGATTGTTGGAGCTCAGTCATGTCTGGACTAGTGGATGCAGTAAAGGGCTTGTTTTCCATCGTGTCTTCACTGTCTCCACTTCTCAGCTGCACCTCAAGCATCTAGTCGCCAATACAAACAGCATTGTGATCATACTTGATAGGTGAATGTCCTCCCTCAGAAAGAAGCAGGTCACACTTTTCTGTGCGTATGATCTTTTAAATAAGGTCAATACACACAAGCGTTGCCACATATTTAAATGCACTTTGCATGAATCTGTTGCAGGTAATGGGAGGCTCGGGCCATTTGTACACGTGCTTTGTGTCCTGTCACTACTGCCCGTGCCCGGCCTTCGCCTACACCGTGCTCCGCAGGAATGAGGGCCCGCTGGTGAGTCTCAAACAAACTGTTACACACCACGCAGTGCATATACTCAGGTACTGTATTTAAGTATGAATTTGAGGTACTGGTACTTAACTTGAGTATTTCCATTTCATGCAACTTCCTACTTCTACTTCACTACATCTCAGAGACAAATATTGTACTTTCCACTCCACTACATTTGTCTGACAGCTTTAGTTGCGTTTCAGATTACAATTTCCATACACTTCCTGTTCAGTAAAAACCATGTATCTCCAAATGTGGTGATTTTGAATTTCTGACAAACTGAAGGAAGTAAGTGAAAAAAAAAGCTATTCACCACCTGTGTTAAATGAAAAAAATATTTTGTTAACATTTTTATTTTCTTCAAAGTAATTGTATCACAAAAAGTCATGAGGCATCTGTCCAGAAACTCATAAAAAGTCAGAGGTTCTTAGAGGCTGTTCTGGGCCTTTTAGATATTTAATAATTATATAAATATTTCATAAAAAAAAAGAAATAGAAAATGCTGTGTACATTGCTGTATTTTCAATACACTGACCCTACTAAATTACTAAATTTCGTTCAATTTTTCTTCCCTCAAAAGAGCACTGTCCTTTACTGCCATGTCTAACATTTAATATCAGATTGATGTTCAATTGCAGCATTGTTTTAGGATAATATTGACTGTGATGAAATAGAGATTAAGTGTTGCCTGCGGGTACAATCTGCCTATCAGACGTTAGGGGAGTAACCTTTATGTGGCCTGGCAGGCGAAACACTAAAAGACCCCAATAATTTCGCTCTGAAAGCTTATCTCTGTGAGCACAACATATCAACATTTTTAACATCTCTTATCTTGAATTGGACAACTGGACAGTAAGAAGATACAGTTGAGAGAGAGTTTAGTGAGCGGCTAATATAAATATAGGATTTTGAAAAGTGAGGGAGACATCCCCCACCCCATCCCCGGTGGGAAATTATGCCTTTTTTGAAAACATTCCCATAAGTACTTGATCCAAAGCAGAAGAAGACAAACACTAATGTAGATACGCAGAGTCCTGCTGGGGTTGAACTCTGTATGAACGGCAACTCAGGAACACGGTATATATGTTACACAGTGCACACAGTAGCATATTTACACACAGACACATGAACGCCATCTCACAGCCATTGTGTCTTGTCAGTCAGGCATGTATCCTGGAGAAAAAAAAACGACGCCCAGTCAAAAGTGAGAGGAAACACACGTTGAAATGTGTGTAACAGATGTATTGTGGTCAAGTCTTGTTCTTGTCTGGTCACTGAGAGCTGCCTCACTCTGACTGTTTGCCTACAAAAATATCTGCAAACAAGCGGCCTGCGCTCCTGCTCCAAGTATCAGGAAGACTTGTTTCCCCGGGGGATGCTGCTAAATCAGTATGAGAAACCAAGATCTGCAACAGACCGTGGAGACTCACCATGAGCGCATCAGCACCACTGATATCATTGCCCATGAAAAACACACTGAAGACAGAAAAATAAAACTATTCACTGCCTCATCAAACTGAACATAACTCCCCCGTCACAAAGTCAAAACCCTACGACACTCAGGAGACTCTGAGGTCGACCACGCAGTCTGCAGTCCTCCCCCGCTGGAGCCACTCTGTTCATTCAGGGGCTCTGCAGATTCCAACACGACTGCATGAGCCCAAACCAGGGCCATGCTGCTCTGACAACTAGGTCAGAGGACAGATAAAGGAGCTCTCCCGCCAACAGCAGACAGCCATGAGTCCACAGGAGAAGCTAGTAAACACACATCTGTACCTTTGTCCTTTTCACCACACTTTGACTTTGCCTCATCGTTTATGTAAACACTAATCCAACAGGCGTGTTTGTGCGGAGGAAATCTCATTCATAATGTATGGAATAGGCTGAGGGAGAAAACAAGTCAATGATTAACATGTTAATGTTGATATTAACGAGTGTGTTCGGTGACACATGCACACAAATTGCAGCGCTTTTTTCCATCAACACACACATTTAGTTGCTGGAGTTACGTCTTAATCACCGCGCAAACACTCCATTTGGAAAATAATACACACTCGCATCCCTCTTAATCACATGTTCTTTTCCTTGTTAGAAATGTTTATAATTTGATATAAATATTGGAACTTGTTCTGGCATTTGCTTTGTGACTGTTGCTCTCAGATTGAAGATTACTCAGTGGAAAATTCCCAGCAGGTCAGAGCCAAGCAGCTCCTTTCTAGTCTGGTGTTTACACGAGATCTCTGAATTTAAATGACTGAAGTGTCATTAGGGCTTCATTTCCACGCCATTGATCACATCGGTGCCTTTGTTAATGTAATGAATCTGTCTTCTGTGCTCTTTTCTCCCAGTGCAAACACATCCTGGCCGTCTACCTGTGTCAGGCCACGGGTGTGACTCAGCAGGAGAGCGTGTCTGATCAGCAGATGTCCACGCTGCTCAGCGGGACAGCAACCCTGTGACACCCGGGTATGTTCAGTTCAGCAGGTGGACCCTCTTAGACCCTCTTGGACGAGAGCCGATGTTTTGAATGGACACTTTAAGTCACTGCCGAGAGGATCGGGAACACCACTATGGTTTCTGCTCTTTCATGCATCTCTCTGAAAGACACCAGATGTTGCCTTATTTATTTTTTCTTTTGGAAGAGCTCTCATCTGTTTCCAGGGAAACGACATCTGTTCATTGAATATGAGCGGCCTTATTTTTAGGTTCTTTTTATCTGAAGCCACATCAGTCAGGGTAGTAGTGAGTGTCTGCGTGCTCGAGTTGATTCAGAAACATTTTAAAAACATGAAGAACTTTTCCAATGTGTCATTTGTAAATATAAACGGCCACATGATTTCATTTCAGGAATAAAGACTGATCTGTAACAATATAAACATTGCCTTTATTAACAAAATAATTCACCATACATACAGATTGCATCATGTGAAATAGCAGTATCAGTTCGCAGTTGTAGTTTTGTTGAATGAAAGAAAGAATGGCCTCTGGAAAGGTTGAACATCAGCTTGACCACAGTGGGTGTTTTTCCTGATTAGTAACGACACTACAGCACAAAGACAGGTAGGTACTTCGGAATGAAAGGCAGGAATGTTGAACTAGATCAACTTGTTATTGTCCGTCTTACCTTTTAAATCGCAAATGAAGGCAATAGTTTGACATCAATCAATAGCTTGTAGAAAGCCGGACACCTACAGTACTTATTGTTACACATCAAAGACAATAATACAACGTTACAGTGCAGTTACAGTATAGATGTCTCCATTGGAATGTACTAAAACTTTGGCACACTCCTGTATTTTAGCCCTTGAAGTTTGAGTCAGAGGTGGTACACTGGACACGACAGCAAATGAGGGATGATAGTGAAGCAGTGGAGGCAAGCGCTCGACTGAAGAACACTTGTTCAACACTAACACGACATGGTTCAACACCACAGATGAACACCAAACAGGATCTAAATCTAAAATGTCAGTGCAATGTGTTTGTGTAGTGATGGCTCTCAGGTGACCACATTCACCCTCTTTTTTTTCTTTTCTTTTTTTTCTTCACATAAATTACGACACTCCAAACAAAGACTCTGCTCTGATTGAATTCACCAAGCTCTTTTTTGTGTGTGTGATTAATCAGCTCTCGCCCCTGTCTTCAGTTTTATAAGCTCAACAGGAACATGCACAACAATGGTAACCAGCACACCCCTTCAGAAAAGAGGCAAAGCATCAGGTGCTTTAAGATTTGACTACGATTTGGAAAGCAGCGCCGCAGCTGTGTGGCCTCAAACTGTGACGCTGCATACGAGCACCATCGGGTGCAAAGAAGTGAGAATTTGCCTCTCAGAGAACATTTCATTAGTGTTACTTCACAAATATTATCTATTTGGGTTCAACATATTTGCCAGCACTGAAGAGTAAGGAGTGTCGGCTCACTGGGAGATTGATTAAAATGAACCCTCAGCGCAACGTATTTGAGAGACGTCACCCTGTGTACTGTATTGTTCTCTCAAATGAAACGACTCATGTCAGTTCAGTCAGTGACTTCAGCAGCTTGTGGAGGACTGACTGTGCTAACAGGGCAGATGAGAGCCTCAGGATCCCAGCTGAGACTGTCTGAGGGGAAATGGGTTGTCAGCTGGACTCCTGAGGCAAGTGACATTCATGTACATCCAACTGAATCCAAACAATGGTGCTTCATGTTATGGAAGCCACTAAATACATGTGTACCAGACGCTTGGATGATGAGGAATGACGTAAATTGCATTTGAAGTATCAAATTTGACGTTGTCTACTTACAGTATGTCTTCACTTCACGCTGAAAATGCTCTCTGCAGAGGTCATATTTCTATAAAGGGTACAATCAGCTTCCCACTTCCTGAGCTTTTGTCTTGTTAACATGGAAATGATATGGAGCACCACGGCAGGTGTGTTTTGCTGAACTGCTTCTTATGTGTGGGTCTGCGTGATTCAATCACAGCATGCTGTTCATCTAATAGCTACAAAAAAGCAAAGCCTTCCTCTGGCTCTTGGCCACAGGGGTCAAGATAATCGTGTGCCCCCTGTGGCTACGAGAGATGACTCATGGGTTAGCATGGGTAAGCATTTCTGTTTTTCTTGTTTATGATTGCGTTTCCCCCCTTTTCTTCTAATTTAGCTTTTGGCGTTTTTTAATATGTATGAGAGTCCCTGTCGTCTGTGATCCCGCCATTTTGTGGAGGATTTACTGGTGCAGCGACAGGAACACTTGCAAACACTGGCACTTAGTTGAAGCAGCAGCTCGAGAACAGCTCTACTATACAAAAGTCTTGACAAAAGAAATCTGTACTTCTTCCTGCATATTGAGCCTGTGATGGTCATGAGTAGGAATTCATCTTTAAGGGTCACCAGCCAAAGATAACCACGGATGTAGACTACTACTATTGTACCTTTCTAGGTCCACAAGTACAGATCTAGCCACACAAAGTTTTTTGATCTTTACATTCTCAAAGATAAGGTCTTGTAATAAATAAATTAATACACAGTGGCACTGAGTGTTGACAATATAAAATAGCAGGAGTGTTAGGAGTCGTAACAGGGTGGGTTCAGAATGATAAATAGCATTTTAGAACGTAGCAACGTTTGGATCCTATTCACAGTCCTACAAATCCAGTTAGCTTCAACATGATTTTTTAAAATCAAAAAATCCTTCACAATACGAAAGTTCTGTAAGACTCATTCAACGTTTCACTGCTTGACTGACACTCGGCACAGTTCATAAATAAATGTCCACATTCAGGGCGCGTCTGACATCAGTCCATCTTCACATATCACACCCTTGTTCTGTAAACATTAGAAACCTCAGTGAGAAAAATAAAATTCAAGACTGAACCAACGGGAGTTGACACAGATAATACTCCTCCTCTGCCACAACGCTCTCTATAGCAGAGGGTCGATGGTCATGTGGATCTGGTCTCTGTTGCGTCTGCTGCCATTGGAGCTGAGGTACAGCTCCTCCCTGCGGCACAGGAAGTGTTGGGCCAGGATCTTGCGGAAGGTGTTCCTGAAGTCCTGAATGCGGTAAGCGTAGATGATGGGGTTGACCGCGGAGTTGGCATGAGACAGAATGATAGCCACGTACATGACAACGTCCGGCTTCTTCAGCTCCTCGTAAAACAGCGTGAGGCAGTTGAGGATGTGGACAGGCAGCCAGCAGATGGCGAACAGTCCCACTATGATGGAGAGGGATTTGGCAGCTCGGATCTCCTTCTGCAGCAGCCCGTGGTTATGGTTGTCCCCGTTGCCCACACACTTGAGCTCGATCTGTCTCAGCTGCTTCCTGGCCACGGTGAAGATCTTCATGTAGATGCCCAGCATGATGAGCAGCGGCAGCAGCACACACACAAAGAAGTTAAAGTAGACCATGTAGTGCATGTCCACCACACTCTCGAAGAAGCACTGGAGCTCGCAGCTCCGCAGTAAGTCTCCTCTGCCCCTCAGCCCCTCCATGAGGCCAGCGCTTGTAGTGTTGTCCTCCCCAGAGCTGCCGTTCCCGCAGCTCGGGTACTTCAAGTTCCAGCCAAAGAAAGGGATGAGGCCAATGACAAAGGAGAGGATCCATAAAATAGCGATGATCTCTCTGGCGGTCTTTCCTGTCATCAACTCCTTGTACCTGGAGAAAACACAGCAGAGGTTACGGCCTTAATAATGTCCCCAATGTGGACATTTTGGACAAATGTCACACTACGAGTGTAAAATAGGAACACAGTGAAGACGTGAATGAAACCTTACAGTACACGAGCAAGTTTTTTTCCCCAATTGTATGATGTGAATATTAGCCCGTGTGCCTCTCATGATTGTTACATACCTGCATCTTTATTTCATTTTCTTGAAGCCTCAAAATCCCCAAAAAGCTCAAAGCTATTGTGCTATTGATCGCAAAGTTGTTTGTTGTTGACAGTCCTGAAAGGATTTGAGCCAAATTTCACACCACATATTTTGAGTGACTGACTGACATTTCTATCCATAGAGCCATCCAGCCAGCATGGCCGAAAACACACACAACAAAATACAAAAAGATTCAATTACGCACGTCTAAACAAAAATAGGGCTCAGCTGTCTTTTTATTGGAAAAAGCTACCAAAGTCATTTTGACACTGACGTTTGGGGCGTTTGGTTTGCTGACAAGACAAACCATCCTAACGACGGACCTGACCTCCTAATGTCGGAGTTTCACGCTGGTGCACTTTGCTTCCAATTGGTTTGAACACACAAAATCCTAATGACTGAACCCTTCCCATCCCAGTGCATCCTCTCATCCTGACATGTGGGCTGGGGGAGGATATATGTGCTCTGTGGAAACTACACCCCAAATTCAATTAAAAAAAGTAAAGGGCTTGTAAACACGACAACAACAAAAAAAAGATAAACGTAAATAGCTAAAGGGAGTTACACCCCATACTGCTTTTCCATGTAATTTCTACTTTCCATGGAAATATGGTCCCAGTGCGTCACTAACAGACTATTTAACTGCTGAGCACATTATCAGCTGCTGAATGAAAGTATTAAGTCCGCTGCTATCTCTGACAGCATCTCACATCCTGCTTCGCTCGAATTTGTACAACAGACATATTGCTAAAATGACACGTGCCTCGCTTGTGGTGTGAGGCGGGTTCACGAGTTTGTGTATAGGTTCAGATCCAGCAAGCGAGGGACTTCCACAGACCACATCGACACAGCACGAAGAGCTGAAAATGAAAAGAGTCGACGAAACAACAGCGATAGACTTCATTTTGGTCTTCACTTGTTGTGGCTGTCTCACCTTTGTACTGTTATGTAGTTTGACGCCTAAACTGTTAAACTGGTTCCGTGTCGTGTTTTTCACTATTGATAAAGGGATGAATGTGGAGTATTGATTTACACTGATCCAGCATGTTTCCCATGAAGCCATCGCCTCACTGAAGCATGATATGAAACCATGAACAGCAGGTGCAGAGAGGCTGTGTGTGGAGATGCAGGGCTGACTCACACCAGTGTCGTCCTGACTGTCCCCGTCATATGAACTGCGCTTGAAGCAAAATGAGTTGTTTCCTCAAAGTGATTCAGGCGTGCAGCCGCGTGGTAATGACTCACACACACACACACACACACACACACTGAGCTGGAGATGCCACAAATAATCCATCTCTACAGCTACACAGCACATGATCACACCATACCAGAACTTCAAATGTGACTTTTGACTTTATAATGACCATCATAAACTATTAGTTCATGATGGAATAATCATTTGTAAATAAGTCATTTCTTATATATTAATCTGTCATGTCATTCACAAGCCATTAGCCAAGTTATTGCTGATGCGTCATTTGTAAATGATAAATTAGTTGTTGTGTGAACTTTTACTAATCATTTAATTGTCAACGTTTTCTAAAGATTGTCCACTTGTTTGTGATAATAAAATATTTATCAACATGTTAAAGGACAGGATAGGATTGTTGGTTTTTTAAACAGCACTCACATGCCTGTGTGACAAAGAGATCCACAGCCCTCGTTCTGAGTGAAACTGAAGCCAATACGAGGACTCAGCATTCTGAGTCACGTTAGAGTTGGAAGGGACCACCCCACAGTCCGTATGCACCGGAGGAACAACTGACCAGAAAAATGTGAACCCATTGCTTTCAAGTATGTAAGTGTTAAGTGCACTGTGATCCTTTATGAAGCATGGTCTTCAATTCAAAAAACACACAGCACTACCTGTGACCTCCTCAGCCCGACCTGCTCTGCGTCGCCTCCTCTGTCTGCTGTCTGTTTCACTTCACCGTACTCGTGGACTGTTAGACTCTCACATCCTTTAAGAAAAACCTGATGTTGAATTCATTGCTGGAGATGAGAGTGAAGCCAGGCTGAGGAAGTGGGTTCAAATAGCAGCGAATGCCTCCGACTTTGATGGCACAGGCGGGAAGTGAATGCCATCAAAGTCAGACACAGACAATTTGCTAGTAAAATGAAAGTTCTTAATCATTAGCCCAGGCTACCTCTGAGCAGCCCTGTGCTATAATAATTATAATAATCCCAACAGTCAATTATTCATCAGTGGTGTGCGAGGCCACCCTCTGTCCTGCCACCCCCCCCCGCAGGGAGGCGAGTGGGTCGCCCCGGGGGCCATGAATAATACAGCACTCTGCCCACAGAGGGAGGACTTCAGAGCTCACGATGACCTGCGTACTTCACGTCTCCACGTCTCTCCATCCTCTACTCCCCTCTGTCTATCTGTCAATCACAAATACAGCAGGCCGCACAGGGTCCGTTTCCCAGAGGGTCCACCTCCTGCACGCCGCCTCCCACTCTCTCTTTCTGTTTGGAGGCAGGGAACGGGCGAGCGGCTGAATGGATTAGTTCTGGCATGACGACAGCACGCTGGCATCTATCTTTGTTTTGCTTTCTTCCCCGGCTCCATTCTCCATACATCCCTTCTCTTCTCTCTGTCGCTGTGCTTCCGCCTGGGGCCACAGACCTCAGCCAGGCCACACACACACACACACACACACACACACACACACACACACACACACACACACACACACACACACACACACACACACACACACACACACACACACACACACACACACACACTCTGAACTCTCACAACATCCGCTTGAACGTCCGGCAGTGTCCGCAGTCCTGCTTCAAACACAATCTAACAGGTGGCCGTTCACACTGACAACACAGGGTTGTCACCCAGCCTGCCGGCGCGTATGCAAACAGATCTAAACAGCATTTGCATTATGAATTGTATTTGTGAGTGTCTCTTTAAAAACAAGTTGTGTAACATGGTAATGGCAAGTCGAGAATAAAACTGATTTGAATTTGTAAAGCTTTCACGGTGCGATGCAAGCGTCGTTTTGACAGAAGAGGGAAAGGTAAATACAGAAGATGGACTTGCTATCCCAGAGTGCAACAGTGTGTCTTGCTGTCAACTCAACAATTACACTTGTATGTCTCAATTCGGTCCTTGTTGATTCAGAAACATTCAGATTCAGATCTCAGAAAATGGAGGCTGTGGTCAGCACACAAACCTCCGTGTGAAAACAACTTGTGGTTTTACAGAGACAGTTAACTTCACTGCACACGGAAAGAGAGAGTTCCAGCACATAACTGGCCATAAAACTGTTTTTAGTGCAGATTAAACAAACAAGATAAAATGTGTAAATGAGTGAGCTTTAGAGGTGCTGGAGCTGGTGCTTATGACCTTTGGACTGAGTCGGGCTAGCTTGCTTCCATGCTAAGCTACGCTAACTGTCTCCTGGCTGTAGCTTCATATTTAGCGCACAGACATGAGAGTGGTATCAATCTTCTCATCCATCTCTCAGCAAAAAAAAGCAAATATATGTAAATGCCAAACTATTACTTTAAATTAGATATTGTGGTGGGGACGTGTCGTCAGTCTAGTCCAGTGTTTTTGTTTATCAGACATATTTTTACACCACACTGCACTTCATTGTCCTCTAGTCTCCACAGCTGATCCCAGGCCATTTCAGGACTCAGCGTTTGTTGTTGTATTTCTGCATCTTGAAGCATATTTCCACCTGGACCCCGTGCTCCGTCATTATTATATTCAGTGATAAATGTGGCTCAGTTGTGGGAAGTCCAGCCATCAACAGAGCCTTTCCTGGTCCTTCAACTCTGATTCTGCTTTAACTTTTCCACATTCTTCTTTCTTTGTGAAACGCTAAAGCAGCATTTACATCAAGGATGACACCACGCCCGCTACACCCCTGCATGCTCTCAAACAAAGACAGGAAGACTCTTAAACTGTCCGTTGAAATGATGAAGCTGAAATCTGTTGAACCAGCAGCCCGAGGCGAGATGATGCTTACTGTCCCTGACCACAGAGAGACGGCGCTGCGGGTGTGGGTGGGTGTGGACGATCCTGTGAAGTCTATGATGTGCTAAAGGTCATTTGAAAGCTCCAACAGGACAGAGGGACAAAACAGCCAGAGGGTCTTTGACTGAGAAGTGCAAACAGGGAAGACGGGGGCTTGAAGAGAGCGTTGAGTGGGTGTGCGGCTCTGTCATCTCAAGGGGTTTCAAACATCTGGCTCTGGCTTTTCACTTCCACTTGAACCATCTGTGAAAACACTTTTATCGGAGAGAGAATCGCGGCCCCACAGGCCTGCGGACTGACCAAACTCTCACACGCCAGCCATCACCATGGACATGTAATTTGAGCTAAACATGCACACACTGGTTTTACTATCACGTGTGTGTTGTGAGGGTGGGAGCCGGGCTTTCAGAAGTCATGTTGAAAACTTTTTCACAGAGAATGTCATGCGCGCGTTGCTGATTTAAAGTCAGTGTTTTCAGCCTGAGGAGGTAGAATGAGATGCGTTAAGGTTTGGTTTCCGGCCGTAGGTCAGAAATAGAAGCACAAATGGGAATTTTTAACAAGCCACTTGGTTGGTGGCAGACAACTTTCATCCCATACTAGTGTCAAACTGCCCTTTCTTGCCAGTGTTTGAGCCTAATGGAAATGACAGCACATCACAGCAGCATAGCACGAACAGCCCCCAAAACCACATCCAGTGCCCACAACATCCACTGAACTGAGCTGCCTTCAAAAACCCAAAGCAAACTGACAACTCCCCGACATGACAGACACCACCACCTGGAGACAGACAATCCCCAGCTGATAATACAGCTTTGCTTCAATTCATGGAAATAGCAAGCAGCTTCTTCAGGCGGACTGCGGACACGCTCAGAGGCTGCACAGTGGAGCCCGGTGGCCTTTGCCATCAGGATCAATGGAAAGTGACACACCGTGGCCGGGTATTGATCCAGCGTCGCATCAAACAGCTGCATGACAGACCCTCGCAGCTTTTTATGAGCTGCAGGAGGCGTCCGATGTAACGCCTGCTCAGCATCAAGACTTAGCTGCTGATCATCAGAGGGAAATGATCTAAAATACAGATTTCTTGGGTTTCTACTGCGGAAACACCACAAAGTCACCACCATACCGTATGCGAAGGTGGCTTTACCTAAACCCTTTAGATTATTGAATCAAGGTTGCAGAACACCTACTTCAAAGCGTTTGCCAAGTCTGTCTCTAACACCAGATTTAAATTATGTTTAGAGGGGTATTATCTGATTATCATTCCAAGTTTAGATATTAACCGTGCTATTTTTACACAAGGCATTAACCTCCGCAGGAAACTGACTCATCAGATCACAGAGCTGATACTGATCTTCCACCACCTGAATTCAATTATTTTCCACAGGGGGAGACACGTCATTATTTAGCGACTCTGAGAACATTATTTTATGAAGATCATATGGAAGGAACTCACTGTGCATTAACAAGTAATTAAAACAGCCAGGACACTTTCAGCTGATCGATGGGTGGCTGGGATCCAAGATCCTACATGGTCCCCTAAAATGAAGACTTAAATTCACTTTGATTGATTAGAAGAAAGCAAAATGAGTGTCATCTTATCAGATGGGGGGAAAACTACTACAGAATGTTTAGATGAATTCCACATCAGTGATAAAATAATACATATGTGTCAGTGCAATACATATATAGTCGTACACAATTGTGCAATACATACCTACATATACATATATATATATACCTACATATACATTGCTATTGTATATATGTTTTACTTTTATTTTTCACTTAAATATTGTAAATGTGAATATTTTTATTTTCCATTTCTTATTTTTTATATTTTGTTCAAACTTTTATTTCTAAAAGTATGCTACTTTCTCCTCTTGAATGGGAGCACAGGTACTGTGTGATTTCCCCCCCGGGATCAATAAGGTATTTCTGATTGTGAACACTCACCTCAGAGGAATTTTGACGGCCAGATATCTGTCAATTGCAATAGCAAGAAGACTGAAGATGGAGCTTTGAGTCAGTACCAAGACAAAACACGCCAGAAAGAGGCATCCATAGAAGTCCAGATGTATGCCGATGCTGATGGTTATGGCAAAGGGGATGGCGAGGCAACCGACCAGAATATCAGCCACAGCCAGAGACACCAGAAAATAGTTGGTGGCGTTCTTCAGAGTGGAGTTGATGGCGACGGCCCAGCAAACCAGTATGTTGCCGGATATGGAGAGAACAGCGATTACTACTTCAATCACGATGTAGAACGGATTCATCTCAGCAAAGTGTGTTCAAGGACTAAAACCTGCAGGCTGTTCACGGAGAAGACGGTCGCCCGCAGCGCTGCTTCTAGTCCCAGAGGAGTAAGGAAGTCTTTCTACTGTAATCCAGGAATATTCCACAAGTGTGAGCTGCGGAACCAGCCATCTGTTGAAAAGGAAAAAAAACAGCAATTTACTTTTCCTGCATCACAAAGTTGACTAAAGCTGCAGTGATGCATCCATCCTGCAGAAGCGCACCCATAACACAGACAGAAAGTCACGGAACACTGTTGCCGCTCACCTTCATGAACCTGCGCATCTTCTCTGGATGTTTTCACACCAGCAGCGACCGATCTGTGGAGCGTTTCAGCGGCATCTGTGGGTCTGTAGCGCCGGCAGAATGTGACACAACTCCCCCCCCCCCCTCCTGCAGCAGTTTTGAAGTGGGGGGAGAGACACGAAAGAAAAAAAATGGGGGGAAAAAACTCAATTTCACACAGAAGCCACGCCCCAAACACACACACACAAACACACACACACACACGCCGTTACAAGCTGCAAGATATGGGTGGAATCCCAAGCGAGCGTCACCGGTCCGCCGTGCGTAATTACGCGCCAATTAAACAGCATCCAACGACGCCTCCGGGCCACCTGCTTTCCGTTTAATGTAAATGCGCTCTTGTTTGTACAGCACACACACACTCGCACGCCCGCCCGCACCACTCACATCAGACACACGGCCGCATCTGGTTTCAATCCGGCCGAAATCGCGGAGTTGTGCCCCACAGACCAGAGCCTCGGTGGAGGCAAAAGCAACCAAAAGCCCGATTGCCTCCAGTTTTCAGTGTTTGCACAATATTGTTTACCTTCCGCTTCTGGCTGACGCAAACGCATGACATGAAGTCAAAGTAGGAAGTAATGTTTTTATGTGGAAGGAAGGCGGGTGATATTTGTGAAGACAGAATTAGTGATTATTATTAGGCGTGTCCTATGATGATCACTCCACTCGCCACATGATCAAACAGGACGGTGATAAAGGTTCAGTCTATTTACCAAACAGAGCCTATAAAGTTTGTCCTTCACAGATTTAAGCCTTTGATTGATCCACTTGACTTTTCAGTAGCTGCTGCTGCTGCTGAAATGAGCTGAAAGGAGAACAGGAGGGATGTGCTGAGCAGGAAACCGTTCTGCACTCATTATTCTCCTGTTTTACCCCCCTGACACAGAGCTTTAATGGGCACAGTGGAATAGCAGTTTAACCTCAACTCCAGCGACACAGAGGCAGCTAAACTGAGCATCTTTGTGTCCAAACAACCTCAAGAATGAGAAAAGAGAGAACGACTGAATATAAAACTTGACAATCCTTTATTGAACAATATCCCTCCAACAGGCCTCCGAATCTGACATCCATAAATAGAAAACTGCATACATTTCGGTCCACATTCTCACTTTTCTGGATGCATGTCTTGTAAATAAATAAATAACACTTTTATCGTCCAAAACATAAGGGCATCTGCAAACGGAGGCTTGTCTAAATCATACCACAGAGAAAGTGCTGTGCCTCAACTCTTACATGTAGAAGTTATCCTCTCCTTCATAATTTAACATGGCATGCCAAATGTATATATTTTGCAAAGCAGCTGCAGTACCATAGTCGCTGAGAGAGTCTTGATGCAAAACGTGAGGAGACAACAGGAGGGCACAGTACGATGGTTTGATTCAGCCAGTCCTTAATGCTGTAAACAATGCAAACATAGAGATCAATCTGTTTTCATAAAAAATATTTCTACAAAACTTTTCAGCAACTCTCGTAGAGTTAAATCATTTTTAGTGTCGCATCACGGATGGCAGCAAGGGTTTGTCTCATTTCTATTTTGAAGGACACACGATTAAAAGTGGAAAATATAAAGGCTTCAGTTCAACTCAAACCTGTCAGTTCAAAATACTCTCTGCTCTGTAAAGTACAACCCTGGCTTGTTTACAACTCGCACTCAGTATGAGAAGTGATCAATTCTTTGAAACAACATTTCAGCAAACAGGGACAAAATCGACCAAAAGCTGGGTTCACTCTGGTTCCCTTGTGACTGCATGTTGTTCACTGGAAGGAGATGTCACACTGCGCACTCAGACAGGAGGTTACACATTAACCATGCATAGATAGTCTCATATATGTTGTGTTTTGGCAGAAGATTTGGCACATGTTCAGAAACAGCAATGTGTTTCCTGACTGCTGGGCTTGTAAATTTGGGCCTCAGCACTGACAGTAGCGTCCCTTTGAGAAATGAGAAAAACAGCAGCTCCATGACTGAGGAATTCTCTGCTCTGGAGAAACTGAAGCCATGTCTCTTGTGTGAGCAGTGAGCAGGGGGCTGAGGTGGCAGCGTCCTGTCTGGAAGGGTGAATGTAGTGCTGACAGGAAAGTGCCGGTCAGGTCTCAAAGTACTTGTAGATCTGAGAGACGTACTGCATGACGCTCTGCCAGTCCGGCCTGTCAGTCTTCATCAGCTCCTCAATGTCCTGTTTGGGACAGACAGAACAACGATTTAGAAGATAGGTGTAGGAGTTATGGTGTTTCAGAGTTTGTAGTCATTTTGAGCTTTACAAACAGCACCCCCATCAGGCCAATCAGACAACAGTGTGGAGCTAAAATGCAGCATCCGTCCCAGTTTTGTCAAAACTGCACCAATAGTAACTGATATTTTAGTGTCCTTAGACATTTGACTGCCTGACCGAACCAATTTACATGACATTTTTACATGACATTTATTTAGCCGCTGCTTTTATCCAAAGCGACTTACAGTAAGTGCATTTCAACCATGTGGATACAACCCAAAAATCAAGAATCATGGTACATCATAGTGGTACGTCAACGTCATCAAATATGCTGAAATATGTTTGAAGTGCCACATTTAGAAACGATAAGAGATTTTTTCATGATAACATGCTGAAGGCACATGCTGATGAAGTTATTCACCTCTGACACAAGAGTTAAATGTTTGGAGTGAGTGACGGGCTCCTGCAGGAATAATGGATGTGTTGTGCTGCTCAGTGTAAAATGATGTGGTGATTGCCCTCAAAAGTGTTCCAGAAAATGCTTAAGCTAACCGAAGAAAAACTGTAATCTACGGCATGATGAAACTCCTCTCATTCTAAGGACTCTGACCAGCTGTGTGGAGCTGCTCAGACACAGATCCCGGCTGACAGCGATGAGTCAGGCAGCGGACCAGGCTTTCACCGGCGTCACGGCAGCTCCCGTTAGCTCAGATTCACACAGACGCTTCAGTCTACAGTCACTTCCATGACGTCTCAACCTCCTAACGGGAGGATGATCAGCTACTCCCTGGGCAGTGTCTGAGGGTTGTGTTTATACAGCAGAGAAAGAAGGAGTTGAAAACAATGTAGGGAAGTCTGTCAGTAGAGACTAGAGAGAGCCAGTGGCAGACGGGTCAGTAATGGGAACATGGGAACAAGTTTGCTATGTCAGTGTACTGCACCCAATGCTGTAGCCACAAGCACGTAATGGAGAATTTATTTTGTTTGGCTTTTAGAAAGAACAAACATCCAATTACATTCATCGGTTTTATCCCGCTCCTCAAAACATGCAGCAGTCATCAGAAGTGCAGAGAGAGAGACAGGTCACATCAGTTTAACATGTCTCCGATTTAAACATTTTAAATGATTGAAAGTGCCACCAGAATGTACAACACCAATAAAAGCAGGCCTGAGGAGAAAAACTCAGTCCCACTGGCTGTAAGGCGGCGGCAGATTATTCCTCTTGGAAGTTGTGTGCGTGAAGAATTCAATTGACCTGGTCAGCATTAAACCGTTCAGGGTCCACACTCTTAGTGGCAGTGATGTGTGTTTAAATGAGACCGGAAAAAGCATGAAAGCATAAAAACAATAAAGGCTGAGTGTGTGTGTGTGTGTGTATGATGGATATGTGTTTTTATGAACTACAGCTCCTGCTCTATGACCTGTAGGCAGCGAAGTGACTGTTTTATGTTTCATATTAAGACACAGTTTTACGACATTCGCAGCCAAAATGCAATGATTTTGTTTTGTCCCATGACTTTATGACTTAAAAGGCCCTGAAAAGTTTTTTTTTTCAATCAGCTTCTTACTGTGAGAGATGAGATCCTACAAGAACACACTAGTTTCTACCAAAGTTTGAACAGCTTGGGCTATAGCACATGAAAGATTTCTGAATTTGTGTGTCTGTGCTTTTCTCAATGTTTTGAAGCGGGCGGGGCTCAGTTGGAAAAACAACCTCACAGAGCTGCTAGCGGATCTGTCCGGATTAAACAAACGAGATACAACACGTTAATTAGAGAGCTTTAGAGGTGCTGGTAGACGGATTTCTTTTTAACCTTTGGAAGGAGTCAAGGTAGCCGTTACCCCTGCTCCCAGTCTTTATGCTAAGCTAAGCTAACAGTCTCCAGGCTCTAGCTCTATGTTAACAGATAGATATGAGAGCAGCATCCATCTCTCATCTAACTCTCAGCAAGAATTCAGCTAAGCGCCAAAATGCTGAACTCTTCCTTTAAGAGATGGACAGTTCACTCCAGATTTGCTACCATAAGCACACTTTGCTGCTTCACTGGAAGTAAATGTAAGTAATTGGAGCTCTTTGAGTGTTTACTTCATGGCAAAACACGGAAGGATTTTCTCACAAAACGCTCGCAAAGACTAAATATTTCAGTGGAGCAGCTGGTTATTACTCACCCATTTCACAAACCAGCTAAGCTAATCAAGATCAAATTGTATCTGAATTATGTATTAGGTTTGTTTTTCCCTGATGCAAAGTGCACAGTGCTGGCACACTGGCTCGAGGCCATCCAGCAATAAAGGGCTCGGTAACTGATATGAAGGAGTTAAGCTCAAGACTGTCAGGAGGAAAAATGGTCCGATGAAATGGTTGTGGGGCACCGTCGTTCTGAAGCTTCACATCCTGAAAGTTTGGCAAATCAAAGTGCACTGTTTCCAATTTGTCTAATCAAAGGGTCCCTCTGTGTTATCTTAGTGTCTGTGTGTGTGTGTGTGTGTGTGTGTGTGTGTGTGTGTGTGTGTGTGTGGCAGCTCAACTCACCAGGGAGGGTTTAATACCAATGCTCTCGGCGGCCTGGAAAGCCAGGGTCAGATTCCGGACCTGAAGGAAAACAAACCATTGGGTGTTGAGACCCTGTTATACTCCCTGCACCCTGTCAACCCTGCAGCACCACACATGGAGGTCCAAATAGCAACAATAAGCCCACATATACATTTATAAACCCCTACAAACACCCAAGAGACAGTCTTAAACAGGTGTAAGCCTTAGCTTGTTTGTGTGAGCATTTCAGTGTATTATGTTTATCTAAGTGTTTATAAGTGTGAAGCTACGCTGGACAAAATCTCTAATATAAACTGAATACAAGCCGTCCTCGTAAGTGAGCCCTGTTGATAGAAACTTGAACTCACCCACATAATGTCTTGGGCTTCTTGCTCTCTCTCTCTCTCAACCTCAAGTAAAACCTTTTCTGCCTTTTGAATTGAGAGTGGAGGTCCTTGAGTCGCTAATCGTGACTCTCATAAGCACTGCAACCATATCTGCCTGGCGACGAATGAATAAATCATGAATTCTTAATAATAAGTTCTGCAGCTGTAGACAGCTACTTAAAAGAGCAAATTTCCCCACTTTCACCTAAAATGTAAGTCCACCTATAACCTTGTTTTCTTAAAAACATCTATGACAAAGGGCGAAGGAGGGCGGTAATGGGATTATTGGAAGGACAGATTATACTGGGAAGAGGTTGGGTGTTTAGGCCTCGGGGAAAGTCACTCAGCAAGAGTTATTAAAGCCAACACACGTCTATTGAATTATTCAGAGAGATGGGCCTCGCAATGTCTCTGTCAATGTTACACGACCGCGCACACACGCCTACACGACTAATTTGTCACGTAGGACGTGTCAGGCCTGGTCAGAGGTGTTTGTCTATTGTTTTAGTGTTGCAGCAGGCTGAAAGACCCGCAGTCCCCAGAGAGGAACCATATTGTTTGCAGAGCTACTGTATATACCACCTGCATGTCCACATTACAGAGCTGTCAACACCAAGCTATACAGTCACTGCTGGTCCACGCTCAGGATCACAGGATACAGTATGACTACACAAAAGCTATATTCAGAATTCCTCATAATTCATAAATCTTTTCAGCTGTGTGGACATTTTGGCAGACCTATAAAATGTATACAACTTCATATAAAGGAAGCCTGTAATGTGCAGTGGAAAAAATGACTCCTGGCAAAATGGCTTCAAAGCATTACAGAGATTTTATTTTCCTCTTGGCAAACGTGCATCTTTCAGACCTACACGGCATGAGCAGACCATTTCACAGTTTACAGGTTCACATTTTCCACAAACAACTTATTGTAGCTTTATGTGCGGTGTTTTCAGGAGACACAATTCTGCAAGTCTATGTCGGGGAGTGGACATGCAGTTTGTTTGCTCTACTCACAAATCAGAGAGGACATTGAGTGCAATGAGTGCAATGAGTTAACAGCTTTACTTTCTTTAAGGCAAACTGAGCTCTGCCAAGCCGCTGAGAAGGATTCACCTCACTAAATGAATGCACCTCTTTTCTCAGCAAACCAGTCAGAAAGTGCTGTAGTAGATGTATCATCTACACTCTGCACTGTACTGGTACCATCTGACCACATATGGATGTATAAGTATGTGTGGGTCACGGCCCAGTGATGACTGAATCCAAGTATGCAAGTGAGCCGCCATTTGGATACGGGAGGGTTGGAGATAATGTGGAAGGAATAAATATAAGGGTATGAGGACAGAGTCTGTGCGCATGACACGTGTTGTACGAGCGTGTCTCTTCTAAAAATACACTGATTTCCGATCAGTTTAGTGTGCTTAGGTTGCACTTATTACCTGCACTGACCTACCTGTTAAGATTGAGACTGTGAGATTAGCACAGTGTGAGTGTGTGTGCGGTCTTCCTGCAGTGCTTTACCTTATCTTGACTAATGAGTTCCTGGTAAGGGATGTGGGCCGGCAGATATGTGTGAAGGAGGGCACAGAAAGCCAGGCCGTCACTCCAGCTGCTGCTGAAGTTGGTCACATCAATATTCTGTAGACAGAGAAAAGGAGAGGAGGCAATGAAAAAAAACAAAGATGTCACAAATGAGCCAAAGTCACACAATGATAATGAGCTTAAATGACATAAAGTGCCCATAATGTGGGTGGGAGAGCTAATAGCCTCTTGACAACAGGAACAGGCCATGAAAAAAAAACAGCCATTAAGTAAAAATTAAAATGTAATGTTTCTATTGGATTTTTAGAGTCCATTAATGCCTGGTTGTGTTTCCTTTGGAAGATGTGAGGAGGATCGTCTTCTTAGATCCCATCTAAGCCTCTGGTGCTCCCTCTGATCTCTCCTCTGGGTGAGGAACATGCATAGCAGCACGTCCAGTCTGTTGTGTTTGTGTGTGTGTATGTGTGTGTGTGTGTGTGTGTGTGTGTGTGTGTGTGTGTGTGTGTGTGTGTGTGTGTGTGTGTGTGTGTGTGTGTGTGTGTGTGTGAGATTCACAGAGCATCGTCAGCCCATACACCCTATACAGCGTATTCAAGGTCTGATAAGTGTAGAGTTAGGAGGAAAGACTTCCTCCGGGCCATTGTTTGGCTCCCCCGTTGGATAGAGTTATGTCCGGTGTCTCCCTCTGTTATCCCCCTCGTGAGCTTTAGGAATAAGGCTCACAGCCAGGGAGGCTCTCCTGAGTCATGGGTGTGTGTCTGTGAGGTGTCATAGGCCTCCATACGCCTCCCATTCACACACTGAAGCTGGGAAAGTTACAGTACTCCGTCCTCTGTTGTTCTCTATGCCATTTTTCGAGTTAAGGCAGACATTGAGGCGGAAAACCCTGAATAACTCGACACTGATCCAGGTCCATCGAGCACAGGTGGAAATAATGGTAAAAAGCCCTAAAAGCAGACATGCATTTATTTTCTTCAATACAGCAGTGTACCACTGCCACCATGACACAGAAATATTCGTTATAACAAGAAACTGAGCATTTTTTCAAGATCATTTTCACGCTCTAACAAGATATTTTTCATATTATAATGACATATTTTCTTGTTATTACTACATACCTAATTATTCTGTTTTTACAAGAAATGTTTGTCGTCATAACAACATACCACTTTATCTTGTTAACACAGACCCTTCTTGACGTATCTTGTTAAAACAAACTTTTCTCGTTATAACATGACAGGTTGGCATGTTGATAAAAAGAGAAAGAGATCCATCAGTGCCTGAAGAGACACCGTAGCCTATGGAGCAATCATATAACATGATGATAGTAAACACATAACTTGGTGATCTAAACATGTAGCAGGGTGTTTTTATGCAGAATGCAGAGTCCCACCCTCTGTCTATTAGCCCTGACCATATACTGTACCTCATTGACTGTATGCCTATGTTTCAATGTATGTAGCAAACATAATAACCTCAAATATTCAGAGGCGAGTACGTATCCACCCTCACCCCTCCACCCCCGCCCAGACCAGAGCTTGGGTTGTTCCATTTCCACACGTATAGTTTTACATATAGTTTTGAATCTGGAAAACAAACCCTGTACTGCAAAAAGTAAGAAAGGTAAATCTGCAGCTTGTTTAAAAGGGAATAGCATTAAATATCTTTGGGTACATCTGTGTGTCTGTACACACAGCATTAGCTATAGTCAGATGCTAAAGATTAGACATGCAGCCATGTGTTTGTTTACTGTTGCTCTAAGCCTGTGGTCTTTAATCCAGGCCCTGAAGACCAGAGCCCTGCTGATGTTCATTCTATAAATCTCACCAGTGACTGATCCATACATGTGACGCCAGGTGAATGTAATTAACTACCTGATAGGGCAGAAAAACGGCAGAACTCCGGGTCATGAGGACAACAATTAAAAATCACAGCTCTAAGTCACTGCAGTAATGAATATCCCACTGACGTAACCTGGCGGTTGCTATGGTCGTTACTGGTCACTGGTGGGAAAATGTGCCTTTAGCTAAATGTGCCTCCTCGCTAATTTCTATCTACTTTTTAGCCATGTAGCGACGTGGCTCTATGGATGTCGGTTGGTCGGTCTGTCCACCATTTTGGTCCAGACCGAAATACGTCAACAAATATTTAATGGATTGCCATGAAAGTTTGTACATACATTCATGGTCGTCATTGGATGAAAGTTAAATGTTGTTGGATGGATTGCCGTACATCAACTTTCCCACAGGATGACCTGTAAAAACCATCCAGTAATAACTTCAACTGTTTAATAACAATCCCCATCTAGTGCCAGCAGCAGGTCAGAATTTCTATTTGTCCCATACTTTCCATACTCCCATCATCCTCCACTGTCCTCAACATTTAGTGCTAATTAGAAAATGTTAGCATGCTAACATGGTAAACAAAGCTGGTGAACATGGTAAACATTAAACCTGCTAATCATCAGCATGTTAGTATTGTCTTGGCTGTAGACTAGTTGTAAAATGTTATTAAATGTTGTGTTTTGTTATATGAAGTAATGTTTTGTTAATATTAACATACAGTATTATAATATTTAATTATGTCACCGTTAATCGTCTCCCTAAATCTGACATTGGTAGAGTTTGAATATCCTTTACAGCCTGCCAGTGAGCATCTATGTACCATAAATCTTCATAAATTTGGTAAAATACAAAATAAAATGAGTTAGAAAAGTGTAGCCAATTATTGTTGTCCAAACTGAGTCAGCAAGGAAATCCAGGGAGCATTTGTGGTCACAATGGGATCTGAAGGAGCAGCTGCTTCATCTGAATGGACCTAAACAGGATGCGTAGTCCTGGGCTCAGGCTTTGTTCACGTTCACCGTTTGTCATCTGTCATGAAATACAATCTGTGTGTGGTCAAGAATCGCCTCAGTCACATTATCTTAATTATCTTCATGAGGGAAACAATCACCAGGAGAATAAACATATTTTCAAAAACATCATTATATCCTTTAACAAGCACTTTGATACATCTCAGTATGTATTATGAATAAACAGCAATGTTTTACATCACCCCCGAGAGTGAGCTCTATTCTGCAGAAAACATTTAGGTAATCTACAGTTTAAAAGAGGCTGAACGTGTCTTTGGATGCACGGTTCTCCTCTCCATCAGTCACTGCTTGTCTATTATGTCTGGAGGGCAGACCTGTGCAGTCATGTCAGCCCACATTCCTCTCATAGCTTCCCCCTTCTCTCTCCTAGCGGGCCCAGCAGCAGCACTATTAGCACTGTGTGCATGTGTGTGTGTGTGTGTGTGTGTGATACATGACTGACTGACACACACACACACACACACACACACACACACATAGAGCGAGTGATCGGGGGTCAGTCAGACCCCCCCCCCCTCCTCCCGAGACTCCGAGACAAAGATAGGCAATAACAAATGAGTTGATAAGTTGCAGAGGGCAGTTTGTGTACGTGTGTGAGAGTGTGTGTCTGGGTGTCGGGGTGGAGGAGAAAACATGTCCTAATACAGGCCAGGGCAGGTAGGTATGTTCGAGTTCAGGGTGGGAGTGGGAGAGGAAAGGGATTGGTGGGGGGGGGGGTCGTTCATTCAGGGTAGAAAGAAAGGGAGAGGCATGAATGCTAAAACAGCAGCGGACAACAACAGCTCTCTGGGAGCCGGCTCAGAAAAGCAAACACAGCATCAAGCGACAGGAAGCGTCTCGCTCGGCACAAAAGGCAGAGCCGTCGCTTTTTAGGGCTCAGAGAAAGAGAGTATGAGAGAGGAGCAGGGGCCGGTACAGAGAGAGGACTGGACAGAGAGAGAAAAAAAAAGAGAGAGAGAACGTCAAGTTGATGTGAGTATATTTGCGTTGGTCTGCCTCCAAGTGGGAAGCAAATAAGATCTATGATAACATCAATAGTTAAATTACGGCTGAAAATGATGCCTGGAAGTTTTCATAAGGCACCAAAACATGTCACACATGCTGCTCTTATGAAGAATGGCCCAACGCTGCAGCACTCAGCCTTTCAATGGTGCACACTTTAAAAATAGCTGATTTGATATATTTTGCAACTAATGATTATTTCTTACTATCAAAATATACAAATATATAAAAGGGAGAAAAGCAGCAAATCCTCATCCTCATTTGTCCTAGATAAAAATGACCAAGGATTCATCAATTATCAAAATCGTTGATATTTATTTTTCTGTCAATCAATGATCTGCAGAGGACATTAAAGGCCAAGGACATGTGCCATCCAGCCTGGATAACATATCCTCTCTGCTGTAAACCATTTAGAAACTGAATAAACAGATGAGCTGGACATGAGCCAGGCACTAAACATCACACACACAGTTAAACACCGTGTGCAGCGATAGAAAATGAGTGTGTGCTCTCTGCTGCCACGTGTGAATGCTACTGGACTGCTGTCACATCCAGTAACATGGAGTGCTTCATGCTTCCATGACACTTGACACCCAGGTTAACATTACTGCAATATTGAGCTATTACTCACAGACAAAGGAGGCAGCGAGCTGTGATTGTCACACACACACACACACACACACACACACACACACACACACACACACACACACACACACACGGTTTGTTAAAAAGCCATCAGTCTCACGGGTGAAAGCAGGAGACATCAAGCCTGAGAGAGTCGTCTGACTGATGAGCTCGTCTCAGTATATTTCCTCTCTACTTCACCTCGGCTGAATGAGTGGGGCAACAAGAAGACAAACAGCCAATAATGATGCGAGAAAGAAACAAAAACAAAAATGTAAGAAAGAGAGCAAAGGGGGAGAAGACAAAAATGAGAAAAGAACATTTGAAATGGAGGGACAAGGAGAGAGAGCCAGGGAGGGGAGGGAGGGGGAGAACACCCTAATGTATCTTGCAATGAATCATAGTCATAAGCAAAGACAGGCTGAAAGCCCAGGCAGGCAGGGCCGTGGAGATAAAGACAGCAACATGGAAGGTCACAGAGCTGGTGGAGCTGGGGGTGGGGGGGCTGCTCTGCATAGATTCAGCCTGTGTCTACATACCATTTAATGGACCTGTTCTGCACACAGGACAGGATAAAGAGGGGAGGGCGACGGGTCAAAGAGGGCACGCGAACAAAACTGCTTTAAACTGTACTGATGATTTATGATAGATCTAACTTTGATTGAAAATGTTCACCTATCTAATAATAACATAAGAGATAGCCTGTATTAATATTAAGATGATATAAATGGATCTAGATTAGCATCTCAGCACTTACTGTTAATCTGACATTATTGGAACTCACAGTAATGGCTACTCCTCAATGTCTGACCTTCATTCCACGCTCACCTGGGGTTCCATTCCTGTCTCTTCAATGGCTTTGTGTGTGTGTGTGTGTGTGTGTGTGTGTGTGTGTGTGTGTGTGTGTGTGTGTGTGTGTGTGTGTGTGTGTGTGTGTGTGTGTGTGTGTGTGTGCGTGTGTGAGAGTTTCCCAGACGAGGCCGGATGAGCTGTGCTCTGTCAGGCCCAGCTGAGCCTAATGTTCAGAGCCTTTGCTCATTGTTCCCGTCTTGAACAAACAGCGCATTTATTTTTGTTTGGCTTCTATGGTTAATTGAGGAAAAAAAAAGTTTAAAAAGTGTCCGGAGCTGTCCTAAATTAAGACATCAAAGCGCCTGATAAAATACAGTGAGAGGTCAGAGTGTTTTCCAACAGAGAAGACGTACAAGAAAGCCTTTGCTTATTGACTAAAATGGAATGGAACCACAACAAGTAGCCTTTTTGCTCCTGAATACAAGACGACAGCTGTGTGGCAATTAAGCTGGAAAGATTCACGGTAATTTCACAAAAAGATTTTGCTTTTGAAAACTTCAAAATTAGATATGAAAATGGTCCAGCTGGCTTGTGGTCTGTTTGCTGTCCAACCACAATGCCCATTCAAACAATGTAAATACTTTGAGATGGAGAGCAGGAATAAGTTAGGCACACAAACACAAAACATCCAGTTTCAGGCTGAGTGTGGCCGTACAACGACATCAGCTCTTACAAACTGCCTTGAAAACCAGAGTAACAGAAGTTGTATAAAAGCGGTCTTGTGTTTCAAGTCTGTGTCCAGTCCAGCACTGACGTGCACAGGATCCCGTGTGAATACCAATTTCCTGTGAGAGGCCCCTTCTGTCTCTCCCTCAGGGCAGAGTCAATCAGACACAGCTTAAGGTCTTCACCGATCGATCTGTGCTTCCCAGAATCTGACATTTGAGTTTAACACAGGTCAGGTATTTAACTGCTCTAAGGACCTCTGCGTTACTCGGGCATGGAGCCAGCTGGTGGGTCAACACAACCTTTCACACACCACATTCTCCCTCAGGGGTTGAAGGGCTCCTCTCCATAGTGATAGCATGGCCATCCTACTCTTATGTGTGTGTTTGTGTATTTACATGCATGTCATTTGCCACGTTTTCCCTTTTCTTTCACCAACGGTGTTAGCTGTCACAGTTTGTCCAGATCCACAGGGCTGACACATGTTCACACCCATTACATAGACACACCCACATACACTTGCATCTCGACTGGACGCGTGATTTAAGGCACGTAGGTCATGGTTACTGCTTTCATCATGTTTTTTTTTGTCACCTACTGTATATGCATTAAAAGAGCAGAAAAGCGCACGTGACCCTGATATGAAACAATAACTTAGGTCATTTCAGTATTTTTAGTGCATCACCCGCTGTGACACACTGGTCTAATTTCATCTTCTCTGTGTGATAATTAGCACTGATCTCTCTCAGCCCTTTATTGATCATAGTAAACGGGCAAAGTGTGACATCAGGCTTTGTGTCCATCTACAATCACACAGATTGAGTGTGCCCTCGGCAGTTATTTGCACCTAAACATCAAATCATCTCCCGGCATGCTAACAATAGCTCCCGTTTTCTGTTTCACTTTAATTAGACTGCTGTTTGACCGACAATAGGACCGTAATAACAACTGGCACGGGGCTGACCCTCCAATCGGCTTTGTCCCCGTCTCACACAGAAGCTTTTCTGGCTCTGCGCTGGCAGATGAGCATGATATAAGAGCTTGTTTCCTGACTCCACTGCTTGGAAACAGAGACAGGATGGAAAGTGAACGGCGATGGTCAGAGCTGCCTCTTCAAAGTGACCATTAATTATGTAGCCTGAAGAGGCCAAGCATGAATTACAACAGGGTGACTCTATACTAAAGAGCCAATTAGTGTTGAGTTATTACCTGTTTGACCTTAGTCTGCAGCAGAGAAGAGAGGAACCGCAAAGTGCATGTGGAAGTATTGATGAAACTAAACCTCACTAACCTTTATCAAAGCAGAACACGAGCATGACAGAGAGAAAGAAAGACTGGGCCGGGAACCTGGATGTGGTTGTACTTCGGGCGATTGTCGTAGCCTCTGTGCCTTTGCTGTCCTGGAGGTACGAACTGTGCGACAGATCAGTCAGTCTCTGGACATTAGGCCTGTAATTAGTGGCCTCCATGTGGATGGAGGCCTCATAACACTGTTACAGTCTGACCTTTCACCAGACACATGAAGCTTAACGCGTCTTCTGACAGTAACCTTTTCTTTACCTCAGCTCGCCATGACACTCAAGCAGGAGCCTGTGGTGACATATGTTTTGGTGCAGAGTGTCGTGGGAATTTCAGGAAAAACACAGAGCACTCAACTCCACTTCCTGTAACTGATGCACAAACACTATACGTCACACAGATAACAAAAAAACCCTGTGGAAGGTAGCGGAATTCACCAGCTCAAAGGGCAGCCATTCTCGTATATATCTGTTGAGAAAGTTAAGTTAAACGCTAAACATGCAAAACATTGTTTTATTCCCTTCATATATGAGCAGTTCTTTGGAAAGAGACATTCATTAAATATGCAAATAGATAGATATGCATAATGATCAGATGCCCTTGAGGTAATACATTACAGGGAAGTCAAACTTGTTCTAAAAATACACATTTTTAAGGTTAACTGCCTAATAGTCTGTAAATGAATCCAATTACAGGTTGGGCACATGGTGCACATGGAGAAAATGCACAAACACAAAGGCTTCGCAGCTCGAATCAGGAACAGTTACTCCAGGAGGGGACTGATTATGCCACAGACCGAAACACTCCTAGTAGCCAAATCTTCTTACTGCATTCCTGATACAAATAATCACACTGTGTTGCTAAGCCCTTTGTGTGAAGGGATCATAGGTTCCTTAGTTAAATGAGAATGAGGCTCCTTTAAGGGTTTCATGTTGCTAGACCCAACTGTCCTGAACTGAACTGAGATCTGCACTTCCATTTGGGTTACTATTTAACCAGAGTCCATTTAAATCCAAGCAGTGGTGGAACGTCACCAAGCACATTTACTAAAGTACTAAGTCATGCTGAGCTACTTGTACTTGAGTATTTTCATCTGATGCTACTTTATACTTCTACTCCACAACATTTCACATTCCTCCACCTTAACCAGCTGCAACCTTAAAATGCTGCTTACACAAAGAATCAATAATAACATTGATTAATCGATCAACAGAAAATGAATTGTCAATCATTTTGATAATCCAGTAACCATTTAACTCGTTCAGCAAGCAAAAATACCAAACCTTCTCTGGTCGCGACTTTTTGTCATAGTAAACTGAATACTATTAGTTACATAATAAATTAATAATTATTAGTTGTGGCTCTTTAATAATATAACACTATGTGCAGATTGTATTTTGTACATTTAGTAAAAGTACAATTCAGGGTGCAGGACTATTACTTGTGACGGATTGTTTCTACACTGTGGTATTACTACTTTTACTGAAGTAAAGGATCTGAGTGTTGCGTCTGAACTGAAGCCTTTAGCTGGTGCTCTTGCTCAGGGCAGCTTACAGCAGGGAGGGGTGTTGGGTCTTCCTATGAGGCTAAACTGCCTGAAGACATCAGACGGCTTGACTTTGTTTAGCCTTTTAATCCCTTTTAAACACTTGTTTTCATAAGCTTGAATTTGTGTACTGGAAATATTTGCCCTGCACTAGTTTTTGTTTTGAATGAGTTGCCTTACTTTACAGATAAACTGTGAAGTTTTATCAAAGCCTCTACTAATCTAATTATGTTTCTTGTTAGCAAATGTCTCAGTTTTCATTTGTCAGTTTCCTCCGTAGTACTTTGAATTGAAAACTGCTTAAATAAAACAGTTTTTCCATAATCACCCGGCTGGTGGTGGATATTGGTACTAACAAGTGGCCTTCCATTACAAGCCAGTGTCTTTAAGCACGCTGCTGCTGCCCAAAGATCCATATCAAACAAAGGAGTGTGAATCCAAACAATCTGAGCCGTGGCAGTCTGTGAAGACTGTATTCAGGTCCAGCATCTTATCAGACAGATCATCACACTGTCTGTTGGTCAGCAGCAGTTTTATCTCATCGGTTCACATATTTCCATCACAGAGGATCTGCTGTGTGTTTTACCAGCACACACAGTGTGTGACCAAACACCCAACTTCAGATGAAGGGAGGGCGACTCAAAGTACACTAAGCAGCATTGCACCTGAGAAATAAGACCTATTGATCTGATAACTCACCCAGTTATTCAGACCATTTATCACCGGGAAAGCGGGGTCTAATTTTAGCAGTTATCATCACCCATGCTTTTTCATACTTGGTCAAGCCAGAGCTACATATGATTAGACTGACCCTAAACACAAACAGAGCCATTTTGTTTATAACTATCATCAATCTTCCATTAAACTGCTGAGAGGGCTGAAATGACTCCTCTTCCCCTAAACCAGAGTTTGCAGGCTGGGACCAGTCTGCCTGGTGGTAAGGGTTTTAGCATTAACTAGCTGGCATGCTGGCACATAAACATGATGATTACATGGGCAAATCTCTAATCCCACTGGTCTTAATGGGCTCCTTAAACTGGGTATTAGGGGAGCAGCTAAGCCAGGTGATTGTCAGCACTTGGCTCCATGGACACAGGGAACACAGATGGGGACACAACACAATAACAATGCATAAACAAATGGACATGCATAAAAGCAAGGAGGGCTGTATAAATACACACATGTATAAATCCAGTGTGTCTGTTTAACATTGTTTCCATTACCCCTGTGCCACAGTGACTTCATATCTCCAGTGAGATGACAGGTGGGTGAATGGTGTGTCTGCAAACACAGTAATGTGCCACTACAGTCTAACACCTCAGTGATGGCTGAAAAAATGAATTAACTATCGAACCTGAGGGCATAGACAGACCAATGCTGCATCCATGCAATATAAAGGGGGTGGGGGTGGTAGCTGTCATCTCACTTTTAAATGAAAACCTGTCTGAAAAGAGTGTGAGACTAAAATAAAAGTGTCAGACACAGATGCAGAGAAGAGCAGGGTGTGAAAGTGAATGGAGCCCGCCTTGTATTTGAGAGAGGTCTCTGGCCTGTGATCCCTACCGGATAGCCTTCTGTTTTCTTCTGGCACCACTTCAGAAGAGCGTTTCTCTTAGATCCTCCATACTCCCGCGCCAGTGCGGCCAAGGGGTCCTTTCTTTCCACACTGTCACCAGGGAAACACGAACCGTAATCACACACACACAGAAAGAGAGGGACATAGCGTTTGATTACCCCACAAAACTGTTATTATTATTATCCACACACAATTACAATGCACGTAGACATGAAGTAACCTTCATACATACTACAATTTTTGAAGTTCTGTTAGTCTCACAGTGTCAGATTGTGTTCAATTAAGTAAGCATCCAGACAAAAATCCTTTGTAGGAAATAATTTCACCATGCCCTGAAACTAGATCATAAGAGGCCCTGATGTCAAAACACATGATTCTTTACAGATTTCTCATTGGGTTGCTTCAGGGACCTACAATTTTACAGCTACTATTTTGTAAATATTGTTTTTTTTTTTTTTATACCAGTATAGTTAAAAGGATATCCATCCTGTTTAGACTCCAGAGGGAAAACAGCTGAAAGCCACCATACAATGCAACCAATGTGTGAGGCTACCTAGTGACGCATCATAAATATGGTGCATCAAATTCTGATAATGAGACCATGAAGTAAACAAATTAATGCTCAAATATTTCATACAAGATCCCAGAAACATACTTGTACTACATATATTAACTATAGAGCTTAAAATCTCATACAGTAAACAGAGAGGCATGATGACAAAAAGAGAAATGCCACCGGGATGACACTGTATAACGGCCATGTACCGTGATGGAGAAAATGAAAATACATTCTTGTATTAAAGAACGAAAATAATCCATTCCTACATTGTTTTCCATCACCAAAGGGAACTCCATTGTTTGATCTTGTGTTATCATTACAAGATCGAAGCTTCTCTGCAGTTCAGTATATTTGTGTTAGAGTTCAGAGTTCGCTCAAGATTACTCTGGAGTGAAGCCAACTATCTACAGCTCAGTGTTCAGTCGGATATAAAGCTTTAGCACAGTCTTTTTTTTTGGCCTCTCTCCAAATTTGGTTCTACCTCTAGTATATTGACTGCACGATTATTAAAAAAGATAGAAATTATAAGTGGTACAACAGATTGGTTAAATGCCTATCTGCTGTATTATTCAGAGGGTCTGTTCCCTGGGGTTTGCGCTGGAGCTGAGGCCATGGGAAGGCCACGAGACACGGTCATTGCTCTGAGCATGGTAAACATTTCACACGTCACAGCAGCTCTGCTGTTAAATTCATTATTTCTCTGTTGTAGGCACAGCAAGGCCAAAAGCAGCACGATCCTCTCCAAACAAATACTGCGGAGGCGGAGAGTGCGAGCATTGGCAGCGATACAGCAGCTATATCATAACCTGAAAACCATACCAAACACGGTACTGTACTTCTACTGCTGTACTGCTGCGTGAAGGTCTGCAATATAGTGACACGCATTTACATTAATAATGTGTAAATATGTTCAAATGCGAGAGCGATTAGACAGACAAACAGACAGACAGGTGCTGAAAAAAAGATCAGCTACAGATCAGCTATCTTTGCAGCCTTGTGTGTGATCTTTGAAACGTTATTCTTGGTGGAACTAATAATACTGTAAATACAGAGGGTGAAGAGCAGAGAGCTCAGTAATATCATGACACCACAGGAGGAAGAGGTGAGGCTGGACAGACAGGTTGTTAGTTTCTAGATCACTGAGAGTAGTTTGTATTAATGTCAACAGAACATATGTTGGCTGAAGCTGAGGGTGTTGTCCACTGTGATGCCCAATCATTTGACTGCTTCAACCGTCTCACTGTGACAACATGTGAATGTAAAGTCAAACGCTGAGTCATCTGCCTCAAATGTATAACCTGTTGCAGTTGTAGGTGAGCTTGAGTCTGGCACACATGGAGTGCTACAATTGGTCATTTTTGTGTGTACACAGAGAGGAGCGGTCTTTATGGGAAAATGGCAGTCAGTAATGCCAAGAAGTCAGAAGATGAAAGCATGTTTGTTTAACATCTGTCCCTCTTCCCTTTCTGATAAGTGAACACAGTACTGTGTTAAAGCCGTGTGTCACGTCAACACTTTTGGTAATAAAAGTTTCTCAGCTGGGACTTAAATATCTAAAACTGAATTTCAGTACAATATGTTGCTATTTAAAAGGCCAACAAGGATGCTAAGAAACAGTTACATTAACACCAAAACCTGTTATTATGGATCTTAAGTTTTGCAAAAAGAAGCAGAACTGAAACAGTTTTTACAGTAAGTCATTATTCCACTGCAAAAAAACTTTGTCTCAGTCTACTTACCCTATTCTGAATTATTTTTTTAAACAAATGTACAATTTGTGCTAAGATATTTTTAACATTTCAGAGAAAAGTGGAATTACAGTATTTCACAACAATGGCAGGATTATTTCTGTGCTATTTAATTTCAATATGAGACTAAATGGCTTGTTAACATGTGTTGGATGGCCAGAGCAGGTTTGCATGGGTGTTAAATAAAGTACAAACTCAGAACAAACCTGGTTTGACAACATTCAATTTGCATTTCTGTCTAATTTCCTGTAAATTACAACCAACTATTATGTTGCACATAGAGAAGTCAGTACTCTTAAACTAAAGGCAACACATGTTTTGCTGTTTCCAAAGTAGGGAAAGTGGTTAAGATTATTTCACCAGTATCATGGAAACCTGCACAGCTAAACAAGTGGAATTATCTCACAGTGAATTATTGGACGAGATCATTTGGGGAAGCCCACCTGAGCTTGCTGTTGCCTCGGTGGTAGCTGAAGGATGCTGTGCGGCTGCTGAGGGAGGCAGGGGTTTTGATTACAGACTCCAGAGAAGGGCTCTTCCTCATCAGGCTGGTAGGTTTCAGGTCTTCCCCGCAGCCCGACAACTTATCTGGGGGAGTGACGGATGCAGGAAAGAGAGGGAGGCAAAGGAGAATGAGAATAGTGAGTAAGAAACAGACAGATCATAATGTACTTTATAAAGCACATTTGACAAATCACACTGAACAATGCTTTACGTAAAAAGTAAAGAAATGGAACAAATTTACTTTAGGAAGGATTCTAAAAAGTTACAGATGTTTTTACTCTACTTAGAAATGTCACTGTACAGTCCAGGGATCCTGACTTGAAATACCCCAGTCTTCAAAATAATCAAAATTTCCCCGGTATAGCCTGAACAAGTCTTGTAGCCACTGTCTGTACAAAGACACACCTGAGAAGTAATGAGTAGTGACGTTTCAGTTTCATAAATGACAGTGAAATAAGATCAGGGGAGTGATGCAAACTTTTCATCTGCTGTCCTACTGAAATAGCTCAGTACTTTAAAAGTTACTGTACGTATGTTTGTTCTTAGTCAACTCATCGAGGACGGAGCTGGAACACCTGTTGACATTTTAAGAGCCCAGTCACCACATTTACGGTATTTACTTACTAAGAACAAAATGATAAATCTACCCTTAAAAACAACAGTAGCCGGATGCTTGCATATCTTTATTTATCCATTCACTTAACTCTCTGTGTAGACTAATTACAGCCCACATTTCAGCCTTACTCATTTCTAAAGGCTCTGATTCATAGTAGTACTTCGGCTGGAGATTAAAAGCACTCTGCGATCTGCCCATCATTTGTTCCACTATGACTGCTACATTAAATATGGGTAAACATGTCAATTAGACACCATGGCTTCCAGCTGAAACCATATCTGTGCCACATACCATACTGATGAGAGAATTCTCCATGGTTGATTCTTTTTTCCAGGGTCTTTGACAGTGGCTTTATGTATGGGTGTCTCTAACAGAACACAAAACAGAACAGGGATCTCATCATATCAGGGCTCTTGAACAGTTTCACTTATAGGAAGTACTTTTATCATTACATTATATTACATTTTAAAAAGGTAAAATATCTTGATGTATACCTGGATAGGGGAGACGGCAGCAGCAGGTGTGGTGCGTACAGGGATCCCACTCAGCGGGCTTCTCGGGGAGGAATGCATTTGAACTGTGTGGCCTGGTCCATCTGAAACCAGACCAGATAATGGAGCCATTGATTGTTGTACCAAAAGAGCAAGAAATAATTATGACAGTCATCATTTATTCTAAGACTTCAGTGTAATTACTGTAAATAATAATTCTGCAGAGAAGACCGGCAGCCATTATATTAGATGACAACAGGAGAAGGATGCCGTTCCTCTTGCACAAACATTATTGAAGTGGCTTTTTGCAGTGGCAGATGGTAGAGGCAATGAAAATCAGATGGAAAGTGGCTCTTCAACATGCCTTCAGTATAGCTCGAGAAAAAACAAAGAGCAAAAAGATGCAAGAAAGGAACTGGAGTATTTATATTCATATATTGAAAACCAGGAGCAAAATAACATACAAATGCTTAGCAAACGATAGTTAGGCCTACGGTAGAGCGTATTCAAACACTGAAATCTGTTTGTAGTATCAAGTATGAAAAACTGTCATGTACCCATAGTATTTTTTCAGATTCTCAGTCTTGTTTACTTATTCTTTGATTATACACTATGTCCTCTGCCCTACATGTTATGGCAGGGCTGTTGTATTGGATAACATTAGATTGTACAGGTGTACCTAACAAAGTGGCCACTGAGTGTACATTTTTTATTCAATGTATAGATTTATACATTTAAAAGTGAAATTTATTCAGTCAAAGTTCTGGTATTGCTGTTTGTGTGAACACAACATTGTATACAAGAAAAGAACAGTTTTGTTTTTATTCAAACTTTTGTTGAAAGAAATGTTTACATGACAAAGTGAGCTATCAGGAAAATATCTAAAACTTCAGCACTGTATTGAAACCAGCTCTACATACTTGTCATGTGACATTCTCTGTTAACATTTTAATATGCTATGACACATGATAAAGTGTCTGAGAAAATGTGACAAGAGCAACCATTTCCACAGTGCTGCTGTAGCTAAAGCTTTCAAAGGAAAATTCCTCCACGTCAGTCACATATGCATCATTTTTTTTTTTTTATAAACGAGTGTCACATGATTTTATGGACAAAAACAGAAAAACCCTCTAAAAACCTGGCTGAGGTCAGCCCGGGCCACACAGTTCAGGCACAACTGCACATAACTTTGCTGCAGAGAAATGACAGATATCCACGCTGGAGATCTCACCAGCTGCTCTCCTCTGTAGTTATTATACTGCTGTGTTGGGATTCCCTGTCTGTGTGTGTGTGTGTGTGTGTGTGTGTGTGTGTGTTGAGGTGCTCACTCTGTCCAACAGTATCAAAGGACTTAATGAGGGATTTGACAGTAGCTCCGGGCTCCGAGTCGGCATCTCCGCTGGCGTCGGTGGGTGTGGTCGGGATCATGGAGATGCCGCACCAGTGACGGCTGTTCTCGGAGTCGGACGCTCTCACCTCGTCACCTTGGGACCTAACAGACACAATGAACAGAGTTGCTGTGTAGAGGCATATACAATACAAACAGCTGGGGAGAGGAGAATCTGACGAGACAGCATGTGCATTGGTGAACTGAAGATTAGACTCAAAACCCTCACTTTAGTCTTTATCTTACGAGATTACCTGACAACATCATGAGATCATAGTTTGAACTAAAGAACTGTCAATAACAGATGACCAGTTGCAGATAGCCAGATCTAAATTTGGAACACAAAATCTGAGCAGTCCAATCATCAAGACACTTTCTACCCATTGGCCCTGGTGGACATTGGACTCCAGGCTACAGCGTGAGGGATTTGGACTATCAGTGATGGATGAGGAACGAATGACAAGAAAGGAATGCCCGTCTTAAACATTGCACCCAACTCACCTCCAGAGTGTGTAGACTGAAAGAGATACACAACCACAGTTGGACTGGTGTAGTTTCATTTATTCATTTGCCTAATGGACAACAGTCAAACATACAATACACTTTGATGTATTCTTTCACAGGCATAAAACCAGTCACAAGACTTTCTAAGTCTTTCTTTGCAGAATAAATTAACAGCACATTCACTGTATTGTTCATTAAAGGGCTTTACTATAGACAGAAATTGACCTATCACACTGCTACCATCTCATCTTTTTCTAGATGGTATTTTTGAGTGTTTACATTTTGAGCACCAGTACCTTATTATCTGGTAGAACAATATGGCTTTTAACAAAATTGAATATCTCTGATAAAAACTGGACTTTAAGTAGAACCTGAGATCCTGCAATATGCCATTTATACTTCAACAACGCAGAATATTGTGTAAGGGTTTGGCTCAAAGATGAAATAAGTGACGTGTCTTTCAAAATGGGTGACATCACAACATTTGAGGATCTGAGACATTAAAAAGGATGCTGAAGAGATCTCTAAATATGTTTAACATAGTGATTGCTTAACAAGGAAGAAGTATCAGAGTGAACTCTGAGATAAAAAGTCCATGTGGTTGGTTCTATATTGACTTGTCAGTAATTTTGCTGAAAAGTGGAAAAGTAGAAAATGAGTTCAACTCATCATCTGACAGTGGTGCTTTAATGGAAAAATGACCCTTTTAGCAAGCTGTAGCACAGTCTTCTCAGTCTTTGTGTTAAAGTGGTCATCAACATTTTGGTATATTTGAGGAGAGTAAAAAATGACTCTGAGGTACAGCTGTCTGTGTTTGTGGCAGTCCTAAAATCTAATGTTGGCAGTGCTCTGGATCTGCCAGCAAGGCTTACATCAAAATCATCCTGGTTATTTCATCTTGCAGAAAGAATGAAAAATTTAAAAAGAATATGGCAATCATCAAAAATACACATACAAACAGTAACAGAGCAGATGATACCAGTATGTCCATATAGATGTCACCCGTGTATGGTAATTGTGTGTCCCATAGTGCCATCTAATGGCTAAATATACACTGCATTCAGTTTTATTCCAACTACAGGACCAGACAAAACTTAAGTTTTAATCAACAGATCATAAACGGCACGTTTTAAAATAAGCAAACAGAGGTCAAAATATTTTGGCCAAAACAGAAATAGTAAGAACAGCAAACGTGGACTGGACTAAATTCTGCTGAGTTGCTCGTGCCTTGAAATGGGGACTTTTGATGATACAAGTCTGACTTGGTTCTGGCAGAATGCTGGGAATCTTAACTGTTTCAGCTTTGCCACTGATTAAATACTTACGTCTTCTTCCTATGTCATCCTGCGTTTTTTTCACGGTGCTTTTTGTAACAGGTCATTACCCTCTACCATCTCAACTTTCTAAAAAAGGCACAAAGCAGATTCACACAGTATAAAAAGGAGAGTCTTTCAAACATATGGCATTCCTTCAACACAGGTCAAGAAATGTACAAGAAAGAATACATTCATTGAGAAATAAAAGTACAGAATTATTATTCAAAAGGTTCTAAAGGACATGTAGAGAAGTGGAAGCCAGACTCTTTGTGTACTGCATCTACACTGGTCACTGTGGCTTGGAATGAGACTGGTTTAACACATTACATTTTGAACGACACAGAAAGGTAATAAGTGCAACAATAACACTGTCTTCACGTGGTGCCGAGGTGGAGGGCACTTCTCTAGTGCCCTTCTACTGCAGTCTTGGTATCAAAAGTGGCTCCGGTGCTTATTCTGAAAAGAAAAAGAAGGAGGAAGATGAAGTACTGCATACAACTACTGTATGAAGACTATTTCAAACATTTACATGTACATTTGCAGCAAAACTTACATCTTACATTTCTCCCTAACATTATTATTATGAAAAGCAGACCTCTGGGCACTTCTGGCACTTTTTAAAACTCTGTTCCATGCATACCTCTTAGGATTAATAATGTCACTCATAAGGTCTAGTATAAAATCACCCGGTGATGAAGACGCTTTGCAAATGTATCTGACGCAGATGATGCATAGCATGAGTTTAATCCAGTCATGCCGTGCAGACCATCCTGCTATTTAACCAAAAAAGGTAGGAGGGTTATTCATTCAAAGAACAGCAGGTGGCACCAGATACATCTACTTGTAAACAGTAGGTTTAAAGAATCAGGCAAAGCAAAAACCAAAAAGGTAAGATAGTCCTGAAGGTGCAGTCAGCCAGCATATGGAAAGACAGACAGAGTCAGACAGGCTGAAGCAGCAACACGAAGCCAAACACAGATAGGAAGGTCAGTGAGCAGCAGCAGCAGCACACAGGGCAGGGAGAGGCAGGCTGGCTGAGAGAGGGCTGACAGGGCAGGGAACTCACCTGGACTTTACATAGGGAGGCTTGTCAGAGGGACATCTTTGACAGGGTCATCACAGGGAGCTGCTGGAGGTGGGGAGCGGACGCAGTGTAACAGCTAATCTCGGGGGAAAGTTTGCTGATTTAGCCATGGTCTAAAACCGGTAACGCAATGAACTAAATTCACAAGGACTGCATTGAAATTTGAGCAAGACATATTTGGTTTTAAACCAAATATTACAATTTCTTATACACTAAAACTCCTCTCATGAGATTTGTGAGGTGATATAATAAGACTTAAAATGTCTCAAGTAGAAATCATTTAGAGATAATTTGCTCGCTTAAAGGATTACACCATGACTGGCCACACAGATAAACAGAGCACTATACAGTAGCAAATCTAAGCACTTTGCCACATGAAGTATTTGACCTGGCATGATAATGAGAGGGGACAACACTGTCAAAAACACCATGGCATTTGCACGCTCAAAAACACTTATATACAGTATACTCACACACAAACCAATGCAACGCTCTCTATAAATACATCAATCACATTACTGCATGGCCACAGTGCAACAACACTACATGAAATCTTAAGTATCATGATACATTGGCGTGGAACATCTGTGCGTAGAGCAGATCTGCCACCACGTCTGCCTTTTCATATCATATCTCCTCTAATCAATATACCGTAGCTCATTGTGGAGTGTGAGGTTTGAATGTTACTATAGGGCAATGGTCAGTGTGGAAGAGGGAGACAGAGAGGGCAGCAGCTTAAAGGAGTAGAATACACAGAGGGAAATACCGCAGGAGACTGCTAATTTACCAACAGAGTCTGCCAAATCCCAGGAACCTAAAATGTGAAACTCCAACGATTTAATCTTGTGAAACACCAAGATATGAACTAAATAATGTCTACACTAAATGCAGATAGGAATTTTGGAAAACCTCTTAAGCAAGAGATTCTTGGGAGTTAAAATTATAATATATTACTGTTTGTACCACATATTTGGGGATATGGCAAGACTCTGGCAGGTATCTCATATCCACGTTGTGTTGAGAGAGAAAGGAACTGCAGCCTGATGCTAAACAAGGGGAGCCGGGGAGGGGATTGGTGGACAGGGAGGAACTGAAAAAAAGGAGTATGGTGGAGATGGTACCTGACTCCCTGCAGGGCCTCAATGTCTGTGGAAAGCTTTGCACTGCGATCCTGTTCCTCCTGCAGCTGCCTCCTGAGAGTACGCAGCTCCTGCTGAGCCTCCACCTTGATGTCGTTGGCCACCACCACTGCCGTCTGGAGGTCTGCCTGGAACCGACGCCACTCTTCTTTTTCATCCTAAAGACACAAACATATGGATATATACTGTACTGTAGAGGTAGATGCAAGTATAGACACATACAGGAAAATTCACAGAGACAGAAATCATCAACTGACGCAAGACCTCTTAGTAAACTCTTTAGTTGGATGTCAGCATTAATTGGTCCTAAAGTGAAGTCTAATAATAGACACATGAAACAATGATGAACAAATGATACACAAACAGTTGTACTTTCTGGTGCATTTACTGGACACACTGCAAAAGCATTTATAGTTTAGGCTGGAAAAACTACATTTTACAAAAACTAAGAAAGAATTGTTTAAAGTCCTCGAAAGAACTTAAAAATCAACCTCAAGACAAGAACAAAAAGGAGAACACTCTGGATTTGAACCAGGGAGGCAAAACAACAGGTGCTCTTTGGTTTGAGGTAGAAAAAAGACACTGAAAAAAGAACTGGACATCCCTTGATGCTGAAGTAAAAGAAAAAATATCTAAGTCTATATTCAATGATGTAAAGGCAAACATAAGTACCATGTAGGTTTGTTTTTTTGGCCATGTCTATGTAATACATTTACATTTTTTCTAATGTTTTTTCGGCATCAGATACATGAAAGAAAGGAAAGGAAGTTCCAAAGATCACTGAGAGAGCACTGTACAAAATGAATATCAAGGACATGACAGTGAAATCCAGGAAAATGGTATCTGGTTAACTTGATAATGCCAGTTTTACAGAAAAAACACAAAACAGATGTGACGTTCATGGAAGAGTACCATGGAGAAAATCTGTGCATGCCAAAAAAAACATAACTGCCTGAATGAACAGCCCACCTGGATGCTACTAGAACAATACTTGGTGGACAGTTGACTCAGAGGTCAAACATTTTGGCAAATAGACGAGGAAAAACTGAGCACTAGAACATCTTCCTGACCTTAACATACTCCACCCAAAATGTAACTTTTGAGTATGACTCGCTCGCCCATGTAGGGTTGAAGGACGGCAGTAAAACAGGGGACAGTGGCTATGGTCTTGGCTTCATATGTTCTACGGCTATAAAAGGCATCAAAACTTCCATACCAACTTTTCAATCTACAACTGGGACATAAACCACTTTTCTACTGTCCATCTGTTTTCTCATTCTGTTCCAGACACTCATCATTTCACCACAATATAGCTACTGTAAATCCACTGCTTCTGTGTCACGCTACAGCCCTCATCAATGCTTCCACCGGCCATGCCAGAAATAGCGTATTTCATTTCCAATGCAATGCTTTTATGTATTAAAGTGAAGGTAGAATCAGAGAGAAAGGAAAAGAGAAGGGGAGCTTGTACATTACAATTGTCTGACAAAGGTAGATCTGATCTCAGGTCACAATTACCTGGTGTACATGTGACCAAAATAGCTAAGTGAGTCACCAGGTTAAAACAACCTGAAATGTTTTGGTTTTGTTTACAAATGTCTCGTGCCTTCAGCCTGTGCTTTAATTACTGATTTCTTAAAACAAATCAGGGCACCACAGATGTTATAAAGGAGCTTTATGTGTCTGCATATTGAAGCTTTCTTACCTTCATCTGTCTACTAAAGACTTTCAGTTGCCGCTCTGCTTCACCTTTCTGCTCCTCCAGCTTTCTGACAAGATCTGCAATGACAAAGTCAAGGTTTATGAGAAACGCAGGTCCAAGTCACCGTAGACTCAGAATTACACTAATTCAACACAGCACAACTAAACTGCTCAGTGTGGTGAAGATACAGCAGCAGATATATAGCATAAAGGCTGCTTTACAAGTAACAGTTACTTCTGGACAGTATTAGATCTTTCTGGAAATGTTTGTCATCACTGCAATAATATTAGTATCAGACCGATCTCATCTGCTATGATTCAAAACAGCATGTGGAAAGTTACAGTGTATCCAGCCATATAACATTTGCCAATTGCACTAATGGCAAGTCAGAGACAGATGTGTTACAGTGTGCCCTCAGTTTGCATCTGATTTTCATATACACTAAGTTGCCAGTTTATAAGGTTAGTTTTAAGGTACATGTGGCTTCAACTAATGCAGTCTAATACAACAGCCCTGCAATGAATCCTACCTTCATGAAGGTAGGAACTGTTTAAAGAGGTATTATTTCAACTTTATGGCCCTATTTATATAAATGAGGATATGATATGAAAAGGCAGACGTGGTGGCAGATCTGCTCTACGCACAGATGTTCCACGCCACTGTATCATGATACTTAAGATTTCATGTAGTGTTGTTGTACTGTGGCCATGCAGTAATGTGATTGAGGTATTTATAGAGAGCGTTGCATTGGTTTGTGTGTGAGTATACTGTATATAAGTGTTTTTGAGCGTGCAAAGCCACTGACTGATTACAATTAAGACTGCAGGTTAAATGAGTCCACAGAGAACTGAAGAAGAACATACTCTCCATGTCCAGGACGGCTTGGTTGGTGTGGCAGTTGACGGCCCTCTGCTGCTCCACCTGGTCCTCCAGTTCAAAGATGGTCTCCTTCAGCTCCTTCACCTGGTTCTCAGCCTGGATCCCGGCCTCCTCCAGGGAAGTCACCCGGCTGCTGAGCTCCTGCTCCCTCCTCTCTGCCCGCTCCTGAACCTGCTGGCATTTGGTCTCCGCCTATGTATGAGGGGTTTAAACAAAGAGGCAGTGTTTCATGTGAAAGTAATTGCGGGTTGTCCCTGTGCTAATTAGATGGAACCTCTGGCTCAAGATAGGATAATATATGATATCTTCCAGACATTTGTGTGGTGCAGTGTTTCCATTTGATCTTGATGGTGCTTTTTTACATCTCTATCTTAGATAAAAGATGCTCTCCACCAAAATGCTGTATCAAGACAAGATTTGTAGGTGTCCACAAGGGCTGGATGAAGAAGACAAGCAGTGTGTGTGAGGAAACTAACCAAAATATAATTAAAGCAGGCTAAATTATGTTATGGTATTTATCAGATATGCTTGACTGCTGGTCTGATGAAAACAAACTATTTGCTTCTATTTACCATCACCAGTAAAAAAGTAACCATAGTGAGTCTAATTAGCCTTAACACTTTGCATCCTACTACTGCACATTCGTACACATTGCATTGTGGGTGTACAAACAATTGATTTTTGTTACAAAAACAAAAACAATTGATTTTTCCACCCTAGCTTCCACATCTGTCACTTAATTAAAGTTCTTAAAGTTCTGGTTTTCAAGTAAAGTGAGACAGATATAAGGGTAAATGTAAACATTTAAGTAGGTTGTGAATGATAATAAATGGCTATAGCAATTATGCAGTGCTGTTTACACAAGAGCTTAACTATGTCTGACAATGCAAGGTGACAGTGACTCATGGAAATAAGACTTCAGTCTGGATTAGGTCTGACTGCATCGCTGCATTCTTTGCTCCAACTATTAAATTGCACTGAAGCTGAAGTCAGTGTACCATGATGACTGCTGTCATCATGAGAAATGACACTGTAAAGCAGATCTCTGTGATCAAAGCGTACTAAAATAAGTAAATGATGTAGCTATGCAGGACCGACACCATGTGGCTCTAATATATTAGGATGTTTGTGAGTGGAGTTATGGAGCGGCCTCACCCTCACAGCCATGTGGCAGAGGACAAGAGCGTGACTCAGAGGGTCACACACTGGTGGACCACCCTACTGTTGGCACCATAGTCACAGTCCAACAATGACAGCATCACTAAGCTGAGGCTGACACGCCTCACTTTGGAGTCAACAACCACCAACATGACCCCAAAGCCACGCTGCCTCTGCCCTTTCTGTTTTTTGTGGTGTTGAAGGGGAAAACCAAAGTGACTACTGAGAAACATATGAAAACTATTTGAGTGAACATGAGTTCACGTACTATGGTGGTGAAGAAAAGTATCAGCTGTAAAGCATGTCATGTTTGAAACATCAAGCAAAATGTGTGTCCTTATGTTCACATTCAATAGGTGGTGACACAGAATCTGAACAAAAGTCAATTAACAGATTCTAAACGAGTAAACAGCTTGCTTGGCTTTTTCATATTTTACAGTAAATGTGTGCCGAAAGCATTCACAACTAATGAGCTCACTAAGAGCACAAAACTTGAACACAGCGTGTCACATATAATTCAAGTCCTGGTTTGTACACACACCACCACACACCACACAATGGAAGCTAACAAGTGGAAAAAGTTTTAACTGTGACTTTCTCTAACCAACAGAGAATTGTCCAGTTTTACATAGATGTATCTGAATCTTTGCTCACGACATTTGTCTTCAAACAAACATGTTGTACTCTGTGCTAAATACTAATACTTCATGTGCTGTCTGAATTCCCATCTGAGTGTATTTCTTAAACAGCAAAATATCTCTAACATTGTGTATTATGGTGTATATATACACAGTATAATTTGAACTTAAACAACAGACCCTAAAGAAGTCCAATAAGTCATTATACTATAAATCCCAAGTTGGAAATTGAGTTGTAACCTCATACCTTGGACATTGTGGCTCGCACATGCTCAGTCTCAGCCTGGGCCTGTAGCAGCTCTTGCCTCAGCTCTGTCAGCTCCACCTCCAGCCTGTCTCTCTCAGTGTGGGCTGTTTTCAGCAGGTCCTGCACCTCAGTGTTGTCACTGGCACTCTGCATGGCCTTCAGCTCACCCACCTTTTGCCTCTCAATGTCCACCTGCGCCTTCAGCCTACTGTTTTCCAGTCTGAGACAGTCTGCTGTTGCCCTCTGCTCCTCTGCGGCCTGAGTTGCCTGACATCCAGCTTCCAGCTCCCTGTCCAGCTGGGCCTGCAGCCTGTCCATCTCCTCTCTGAGGAAGCGCACCTGGCCCTGGGCCTCCTGGTGCTCCTCTTCCAGAGCCCGCAGACTGCCTGTCAGCTGCTGCTGGATGTCTACCAGCTTCTCCCGTTCGAACCGTGAGCTTTCAACCAGCTCGGCATACCTCTGCTCTAGCTCGGCCAGCCGAGGCCCTTGGCTCCCCAGCTCCTCCTCCCTCTGGGCCTGCGCTTGAGCTTGCTCCTGAAGTCGGCCAGCCAGCGCCTCGTTCTTCTGGGCCAGCACCTCCAGGCGCTCTCTCTGCTGTTGAAGTGAGGTCTGCAGGAGGCGCTTCTCCTCGGCCATGCGCTCATTCTCAGCAGTCAGCTCCTGCACCACCTGCTGCTGGTCGGCCAGCTCCTGGAGAGTCGCCTGCAGCTCCTCAGCTGTGCTGTGGTGGCTCTCCTCCATCTTGTGAATCTGTTCTGTCAGGCTCTGCACTGACACATCCTGCGCCCCCGCATTAGTTACTGCCCCCACTGCAACGGCTTCCCCACTGACACCGCTGCTCACTGATTCTGAACATGATGGGATCTTCTCAAACTCTGAGGAGTCGGGCGATGGTGAGTCCTTGGTGATGTCAGAACTGGAGGAGACGGAGGTTTTGAGAGGGCTGCCAGTAGAAGGGAGGCTGTCCTGTTGCGGAGCTGAGGAGTTGGAGTCTGGGGGCAGGCCATTCACCAAAAGCTTGGAGGGGGTGCTTGTGTTTGTAGTAGAGAGAGGAGAGGCCTCCAAGCAAAGCAGCTTTTCCTTCAGTGCCTGGTTCTCCTCCCTGAGCGCTGCCAGCTCTCTCTGAAACTTCCCGTTCTTCTCCCTCAGCTCCCCAACCAGCACAAGCGCCTCCGCCATCTGCTGCTGCTCCTGATCTGCAGCAGACTCTTGGTGTGAGACAGAGTTGGGTGAGGGTGAAGAGGAAGCATTGGAGACTTTACCTTTGCAGCGCTGCAACTCCATCCTGAGACTGCTGATCTCTAAGTCTTTAGCCTTGGCCTCAGCCAGCAGCTCTTTCACCTGGCACTCCAGAAGGCCCTTTTCCTGGCCCTCTGCATCTCCTCGGGACTTGGTTGAACTACGCGTCTGCTTGGCCAGGGTGGAGAGGCTGGAAGTGCTGGCACTAGAAACCATCCTCTTAGTGGTAGAGCTCCTAAGCTGGTCCCTCAGAGAGACGCGGTCTCTTGTTATGGTAGAAGGGATTTCTCTAGGAGCTGGGATACCAGACTTCTTGGCTGCTTGTGCACCTGCAACACAGACCAAAACAAAAGTACATACCTAAGTGCCTAAGCAGTTTGAGCTTTCTGATTTAGAACTGTAAATATAAAGTGAAAAGTTTTTCATTCAGCTACAAAGACACTTATAGACACGATAGACTAACTCCTAGATCATGAGTCTTAAAGGCTTCTTAAATACCAAACTATGAAACTATCAAATCATCCCTTTAAAGTTCAAATCTTGAAACCTTGTACATAAGTATAAATAATAACAATAACCTACATTCACCACTGAGCAGTAGAAAACTGAAAAAAGCAACATTACTAATCTCTGATTAAATAAAACGGAAATGTTGACAATGACAATATAAGCATTAGAATATGACACAACATGATTTACAAAGTAAAAATGTGAATGTAATGTAATGTGAATGATGTAAATCACATCAGATACGAATTTAGTTTGAGAGTGAAAAATGCATTTAGATCCACTTGGACTGCAAATGTGGGCCAGCGGTGATACAACATAGATTCCAGTTTACAGTCAGGAAATTCTTAATTAGCAACTAAAGTTTCAAAGATAACACTTTCCTCACTACACACTGAAATGGGGAGGTTAATGGAATCAGCACACAGACATGCTGGGACCATGTATTTGTTAACATCATGTAATGACACTAATTGAATAGACAGCGTGTCACATTCAGATACTTGTATTATTCAGCAGTTTCATGCCGCTGGTCACTGTACTCTATTCACATATTGTTCTCTGTTTGGACAGTGGAGCATCTGCCTGGCACTGTCTGTCTGTTGCTGTCTGTGGTCATTCATCGCTGCAGCAGAGCTTAGCTGTGGCATTTCAAAAAGGCATCAGCGTGGGTCGATAGCACGAGCCTTTTCCAGACCCCTGTCAAATATGAAGAGTATTTACTGATGCCCGGCATGAGCAGGGCGCTGCCTGAAAACGTTTTATTGTTTGTTTTCAGATAATCAGCAAACAGCGATGCAGACACAAGGGGACTGCTTGTTTCAAAGGATGACAAAGGTCCCTGTGCACGTGGAGCATTCAGGCACAAAGCAGCTTAAGCAGTGCACAGACAAAGACAGCCCTGTGTCTCTCACATGCATGCACCATCATCAAACCCACAGAGCAGAGACTAGACAGACAGCCTGTGTACTGAGATAGACAGCACACCAGCCTGAGCAGCGCATGCACACACAAAATCCACAAACAAATGGCCTAGTTTGGAATGGAAATCCTATATCCCTGTGGGTTCTTTAAGTACTCTGCCATTGATAGGCACTTTGCACAGACTATCCCCTTATTGAATAAACTAGCAACTGTGGCAGGAGCTGCCAACACTGGCACCGTTTCTGGAGTACAAAGCCGTTTAACATTCCCAGAGTGTGCAGAGGTGGTTGCAAAAGTGAGGTGCTTTAAGTGGAGAGGTAAAGACATATCAACGGTATAAATGGAAAAAACATGAATATACAGATTCATATAGATGTATTTATAAAGTAAACAGATTTGAAAGAAAATCAGGGGATATAAGAATGAAGAATGGCAGAGTGACACTCAGCTCCATCAGTTTTGAATGTCAGTGGGATGAGGCCCTCTGTTGAAAGCCATTCTTTAAAAATAACTTCAACCTGTTTGGATGGCAGCGATGCCGTCATTTAAATTCACATTAACAAATGCAGCACTTCATCCCAACCAGTTAGATGAATTTGACACTGGACAGACCTGCACTTGACAAAGATCCAGCATGCCATTAAAAACCTACAGTCACTTTTCTCAGCACTTCACAGAGGATGAGCCCATGACTGACAGAATAAGGACAGCATGCACTCGTAAATTATGTACTGTCACATGGAAGATGTTAACACTAAATCAGTACTGTGAGTTATAAATGACTATTTACTATGCACTACAGGAAGCATCACCAGACAGGGCAGAAAAAGACAGAAATACCTAGGAGCTCACGCCTATTTTATGGCCACTTGTATTCTCATTATAGGTGTAATAAAGAGAGGGACAATAGGTCCTTGTTAGAGAGAGAGAGAGAGAGAAAGAGAGAGAGAGAGGAGTCCGATGTGATTAATCAGTCCATTCCCATGAGGATGGATGATGCCAGGAGTGGGACCGTGGGACAGCCTTTCACTTGTTCCTTCATATTGTGTTTTCCTCTTGCTCTTAGTGAATAAAAGCCAGATGGAGCACATGAACTCACTCATCTTTAGATCGCCCACCTCTTTAACCATGACATCACCACAGCTGCTTCATGTGCACAGAGAAATGACACCAGCCTAGATGCCAGGAGTCAGCACACGCAAGACAGCAGGACCCTAAAGAGGCTGAAACTGCCACTAGAACAGTATCGTAGTTAGCCTTATTTAGACTGTGTCCTGGCTCTATCAGTAATTGCAGAGGATGCACTTCCACTGATGGTTTTTGTCTGTCCCAGCCAATACAAATACCAATATGCATTTTTGTAGTACAACTGCAGGTGCAGGACAGGTTTAACTTTTGCAGACATGCCTTCCTCAAGGTACCAGTGTTTTTTTAACACTATGCTTATATTCTATTGACAGAAGTGACTCCCAGAGAGAAAGATCATAAAAATGTCAAGTCCACATTTGGCCAAATGTTGGCCATTAAAACAATATTAAACCAAAAACAATATTGTTTTATAAAGTTGATATTGGCCACCACTGACAGTGTATCAGCATGTCTCTAGGAAATAAAAAAATACCACCCCAGTTAGGCAACCTGCTGAAAGTTAAATGTTCACATCATCAAGTGCCCACTTTGCCAGACACAGAGCCAGGGAAAGACATGGCTCTGCCAGAGAGAGAGAGAGAGAGAGAGAGAGAGAGAGAGAGAGAGAGAGAGAGAGAGAGAGACAGAGAGACAGAGAGAGAGAGAGAGAGAGAGAGAGAGCAGGAGGATACATCAGATAGACTACTGACACCTGAAGTTGCCAACTTGTGGCTGTACATGGTACTGGATCAGATCAGATCAGGGATTATTAATAACTAGATACCAGAAATAGTCTCTTTAAAGTGTCTGAAAACCATTTTGAACGATCAAAAACTACAGCCTCTGCCCCCTGCCTCTGAAGGAGACACTTAACCTCCAATCGCTCTAGTTGAGCTGCTCAGTGGCCACCTGTAAAAGTCTCCCAGGAGAGAATGTGGGTAAGTGCATTAACGTGTTACAGAGCGCTGCTGTAAATTAAATTGCCTGCTTAATTGTTTCCTTGATGAATAAATTAAACAAAAAAAGAGCATCCACATGTGTGGCTGATGGATAACAACAATTTCTCCATTGTACAACCAAGCCAAATACAATAACGCCAAAAGAACAAAGACAGTAAACGAGAAAACCAGTTAATAACATTGCTCTATCAAGTTTTTTGGACCCATGTTGCAAAGCCTTTTGAGTGACATTGACATCGCCCTCTTTCTTAATTGCTGCTGAAAAGGAGAGAATGATAAAGCTACTAATGAAATGTCCACCCTATCACAAAGTCTGCACACTACATTACAGTGGTCTGACAATTCAGCCAAAACAATATCAGTAGGGTGTGGAAACTGGTGTGGTGGTAATTGGGACACAGCATCTTACAATTGCTTCAGTTATAATGAAGTGAAATCTGTGCACTGTTTTTTGGGTCCAAGTGGGCACAAGAATTCATTTCCTTACCGTCTTCAAGGAAAATTCTTTCTATTGCAGGTGTGCAGCTGCAAATCAGTCTTTCAAATATCGAAACTGAAATATCCAAGACCAAGGTGGTTAAGAGTTTGCTTAGTCTTAATTTAGTGCCGTCTTCGATGTAGGCCGGCTCAGGTCCAGGACCATTTATAGCTATAGAAGCACTAAATCTGTGAAAAGGAGTGGAATGGGCAGTTAAATGGCTCACTGAGGAGCTTTCCTCCTCTAGCAAGGAATAAATCCTAATGCAGTCCGACGAGACCAGCTCTTATTAATAGCTGAATGCAAATACCGCGAAACACCAGTTTTGGAGACAGAATAAAATCATTCCCAATGAGAGAGAACATTGCCACTGAGAGTATTTCTATATTCAGTGTCTCACGAACTGTTTTATACTCCAGCAGAAGAAGACTCTATATCGATTATTCCAGATTATGACTTTTTCATGTATAATGACAGTATTTAGACAGTAGCTTCAATAAACCTGAGTGAGGAGACTCAGCATATGAAATTATTGTGTTGTTTACATTAACTAATTATCTAAATGAATTACACAGACTGACTTCCAGTAATCCAAAGGCATTCAGTTATTTCATGGGAAGTCAGCTCCCTGATCACAGTAATGCACTGTGCTGGCTTCTTTCTTTCTTTCTAATGAAGATAAGCTTTCAAATCACAGCAGGAGCCGTGTGGCTGGACGCTGTCCAGCACCAGCCAGTTAACTGCAGCCGGCCTGCCTGCCAGCCAAGAGGTGACAGAGTGCATTGTGAGCAAAGTGCACAGTCTTCAATTTACGGAACAGGGGGGGTCATGGGTGAGGAGTCATGATGAATTAATGACTGCAGGTGGTCAAGTGTCAAGAGAGTTGGCACCTGAAATGACGCACTGGCTTCGTCACCATCACAAACAAGTTATGGATGGGAATCTCTCGCTGCCACTCCTCTGTCTTCCCTTCTGTGTTCAGGGAAGTGTGGTGTGCAGTTTTTCAGTCAGGTGGAAGTGGAAAGGAGAGACAGAAAACGCCGTCTGTGTTTCTGCCCTTCCTGTTGTCTAACAGACAGGGCATGAAATAGGTCAACAGGCGCCCCTCTGTCAGACGCTGGGACTCACAGGCATTCCTTTCCTCTTACTGGAGTGGAAGATAGACAGAACCGAGGCTCCATGACTGCCACAGTGACTGAGCAGAGATTAGCCTGGACGGTAAGCTGCATCACAGCAGCCCAATGTGCCACTCGAAAGGACTGCACCACTTGTTGAGGATAAAATTGCTCTTTCATTACAATAAGGTACTGTACATAACTTCAAAATCACGGAACACAAGTTGGACTAATAACTGAAAACTAAAAATAACATGTTTTGGGAATACAGCATGAAAACATCTGACCCTATATTTCCCAAAAAGCAGCTGGAATCTCAGACTTTGCTTCCAGTCTGGGACATGACAACATATGTAAGCTGATAAACAAATAAGCAAACAGATAACCCAAAACTACAAAAGCCCCATGTCAAACAAGGGCAATCTAATTAATTATAAGAAGACCAGCGTCTGTGTTTGCAATAGTCAGCTATGTAAACCAGATATACAGTGTAACATCAAGCTTCGGAGATTTACAGACGGCTGACAACTGTGGATTTGAATGGTTATTTTCACTTGGGATAAGTTCATAACAGAATCCACCGATTCAAAAATGAAACAAACCTGCTGGTTAAATGTCTTTTTTCAGCTATATTTTTGTCTGCTAATCCCATAACTTCACAGTTCAAGTATAAAGTTAATTTGACAATAAGAAAACTTTAGGACATTTTTTTGGTTGTGGTTGAGTCTAAAAAGAGGCTGGAAATTAGCAGGTAGGAGGAAAGACTCAATAAATTGTTAAGCATTGACTAGCTCTGAATGCAGAATTGTTCATGTAATTTTAGACTAATAAGAATTAATGGACTCAGTAAACAGAAAAAATCATTACTGGACTGAAATGAAAAGTAAATAAATGTACTGAAGCCTTCTAAAAGCACTATGTATTTCCAACGTGTGAAAACACCCTAATACATTCTTAGTCTGAAGTCATTACTGTGACTGTCGTGTCAGCAGGTGGCATGTTAATCAATCGTGCCTACAACTGACCAGACAAACCTTCCACCCTGCCTTTAAAAAAAGACATACAGTATGCAAGACTTAATTGTGTGTTTACGCTGAGATGCTTGTTTCGGCCTGGAAAGTGAACAGCTCTGTGCTTCTTCTGCAGCACAGCGTGGAAGTGCAGCATGAGAGCTGGCAAGCCACAGAGGGCCACTTGGCCTGGGTTCTTTGGCTCCTTTAATCATTTTGATTGAATCATTTCAACTGGCCTGCATGCTAAGACTTTTAACACAGCATCCTTATGCTGAGCCACTCTGCTTTACACTGCTTATGGAGCCAATACCCTACAGAGATATCCAACAGAGCGGACCATGAGCCGGGCCAACTGCGAAGGAGAATTTATTTTTGCTCCGAATGGAAAACAGTTTAACGCAGGACTCGTTGAAGGAATAATAATATGCCATTTTACATGATTGCAGGTTTATAGGATCACCGTGTGTGATGGGTAACAGGTTGTAATGAGTATTGCTAAACTTAGTTTGAAGCTTCCATCCTAGCCTTATACTGTACCCTTAGAATAAATGTTACAAGATTTAAGATGCATTAAGAGTTTGTGATTTACTTTCCTGGATTGACCGTAAAAAGGATTGAAAAACATTCTGTGGAAAGATTAAGCTGCAAATAAGGATTTTCAAAAAAAGACAGCCCCTAATCTCAAGCAACACTTAGGTACTGTGGTTCCCTTTCCACTGACCACAGCTTAAGACAGAACCAACAGAGAGGCAGCCGGCTCAGTCACAAAGTAAATTCATGCAGTGCTTTCACAAACTTTGACATGACAATTCAAGCCATCTTGACAGTCTGTACCTTAGGGAGAACCAAAGAGCCAAAAATGCACGAAGCCATCATATTAGCTGTGTCATACAACCCGCAAGAAGTCACTACGTCACCAAGCATCCAATGGCAGCTTTTGGCGAGGATGTGTTAATGAATTTCACAATGCCACTTCCCAGAGTGACTGGACAAAGGCACATAATTAACAAGATGACACCCAGTGTTCCCAACTTTACTGTGAGAAAGTGATAGTGGTCTGATCTTTCTTTGTGCTGTTGTTCTCAAGACAGAAAACAGTGCTGCATAGCCGACAGCAGAACCTATATCCACAGAGAGGCCAGGATTACTGTTCCCAGAGTGAGTATGAACCACAGCCAGCTGCTAACAGACACACAAACCACATCAGGGCAAGTTTGATTTGGTATGCACTGATCACAGTGGCTTACATGTCAGATCCAAGTGTTTTCAGGGGGTCAATTTCATACACGCATTGTTTGTTGTTCTACCATGAATTAGTGATCTTTAGGAGCTCAGGCCTGAAGGCTACAATAAACCAGCTTTAATGTCCAGGCTGTAGTCTCCTGTTACACAGACAGGACATTTAAACAGCACACGCCTCCCTCTGCAAACACAAAGCACTGCCGAATGACCTGCGTGTTTACCGTACCAACTTCTAACTGCCATGGAAAGTATGACTGATGTAACTTCCTCAAAGTGTCCCAGCTATCAGAAGTGGGACAAACGTGCTTCCTCATGTTGAATCCCCGTTCTGTGTCAATTTGCTCTGATATGGTGTTGAGATGACACAATAATCTACGAATTTCCACATTCTTTTGTCTTGTCTCTCAGCTGCAATCTAACATCATATGAGGGGAATTAGACTACTCAGGGGTGGTCTTGGGATCTTATTTTCAACGCGTGATATATTTGTCAGCAAGGCGGCTGCTAAAACAATGTCAACAAGCAATAACATCCCGATGTTTGAAGAAAAGAAGAAGACAGATGTCGCTGTATGTCTGAGAAGAGGCCAAGTGGAGTGGTTTATGTGTGAAACTCGAGGATGAAAATTGCCTTAACACAAGAGCACACCAAGCAGAAGCCAAACAGAACTTCCTACTTCAGCACAACATGAAAACACGGCTTCCCGTCTCTGAAGTGGCACTTATCTGGGCTAGTAAGCAGATCAGATCAATAAAAAAGAAAAAAAGAAGACCTTTAAAGACTCTGGACACGCACACAGGTGTTTTCAGTTATTCTGGTTGATTACTCCTCTGCTTACGTTGACGTTGGCCGGAGCTATGCGGGGAATTTCGTGAGGTTACAAAACTCCATGTATCAATTAGAGTGACAAAGGCATTGGTTATGCTGCCCTAACAGATGCAGTCAAGTAAAAAATATCTAGAACACAAACTACAAGTGGAAGCACCCAGTAAACAGTTGAAGTACATTATTAGTCATCACATGTATTTCAGACATAAAACAGTCCTAAAGAATGTAAGAAAAATCATTAAACTCATATTTAATTACACAATTATGGTGTTAAAGTTTGAGAAAAATGAATAATGAATGTCTGAGCTGAGGTTCTGTAGCAGCACCCATAAAAAATAATAACTTGATGTTGCTTAATGTTATTCCAATGACAACATGCTTACTGCTACATTGATAGCATCCCCTACTTTTGGCAGCATCTTATAACATTACTGCTGCCTTCAAGCATCCCAATCAAACTTCTAGAGAAAGTGTGTGAAATCTTCCATTTTTGACCATGTGAAAGTCCCGACAATCTATTTTACCTCACTACACAAACATGTTTTAACTGTCCTTTAATCCTGGGTCCAAGTTGGTGCAGCTGACTGAGTTGTAAGCCTTGAAAATAGACCCAGTGTTATTGGACTATATTTTACTGACAATTCATCAACAGCCGACAACATGCTGACCGCAGGCTCTGGTCTTGGCCGCTCTCCTGGAGAGCCAGCGGGGAGACAGGAAGGCTTGGTGTAGTAGCCGTCAGTGTGATTTGGTTCTGATAACGACCCCCTTATCACTGCAGCAGACAGCTTACTCCTTAGCCTGCCACTTCAGTGATAACACCATCAATCAAATCCGAACGAGTTCCTCCTGTTCCCACATTTCTTTCCCTACTTCCAGCACCAGAACTGTTATTCTACTTTCCAAGCCTAAAAGTCTGACAAACCTCAGCTGTCCGTTTCACTGTCTGGGTGGAATGGAGTACGAACTTCATTGTTCTTGTCCATCACTATATTGCTGTTTATCAGAGCAAAGCAGTAAATTCAATTAAACGTTTAAAAGTCTGTATACTTATTAATATACTACTACTGCCTTGTGTAAAATAGATCCAAGAGCTTCTGTGTGTCCTTGGTCTTAGCGCTCTTGGATCTATAGCATCATGTCATAAGCAGACTTAATTCAAAAAAGAAAAAAATCAAGCCATTTGATTTGATCAATTCTCATTTACTATAGAGGCTCATTTGAGAAAATGGAGAGTGGATTTATAAGAATAACAGGTCAATCAATTAACTATATAGCTGACTGCTTCATTTAATAATGGAGGTTCATGTGGGAGGGTGGACCAAGCATCATGGAGCACTATACCAAGCGGAGTTTAAATACTTTTCATAGCCTGGAGAACATGATTGATTATAAGGAGTGTGACGGTGATGGCGCATTCCTTCACTGGCTGAGCAATCATTTTCCTCTGACTCATTTCATTTTTAACCCCACATACCCTTCCATATAGCACCTATGTGTACCCATCTCATACTTATTTTGTACCGAGACTAATATTTATCAACAAGCAGCCAAATTTTGCTTCGTAACTACAGAATAATTAGTGAGATCAAAGAAGGTAATATTTGTTCCTACTTTTTGATTCAACACTCCACAATCTTTTGTTTTGTGTATAATGTATTAACTGTGCACTGTACGCTGACTGAGTGTGTGTATGCATGCATGGAGAAGAAACTGGGAGCTAATCTTTTCAAGCGTGCAGCAGCTTGCAACATTGCCTTCCAATCTGAGCCTACTGTGCTCTATCTCCAAGTAACACACACTACTGCTTTGAAATGATGCAGTTTTACACCCACTACTGATAAAATACTCCACTGTATTGCATGGGTGTGTGTGTGTGTGTGTGTGTGTGTGTGTGTGTGTGTGTGTGTGTGTGTGTGTGTTTGTGTGAGTGTTTGTGTGTCCATGCTTGTTGGCCTAGCAAGCCACCTGCCACTGGTCTATTCAGCGTCTATTTTTGTTGGAATAGAAACAATTGTGTTAGCAAATATAATCATATAACAGCATGAACATATGATGAAGCGCTGTGTGTACTGATATAGATGTGTACAAGTATGAGGAGTACACATATATTAAGATGCAAATGCTCGTTTCGTTAAAGAAATTCAGAGAGGTTACAGAGCTGCGGAAGAGGTTGGTTGTCTTTCGATGAGCGTGAAGTTGCTGCTGAGTGCAGTTCAGAGGGACTTTGAAATGGAAATCCTACTGAGGCGCAGTGTGCTCGGGGCAGTGGAGGGATGTGAGCGTGAGACTGATGATACCATCTCCTCTGGCAGGTTCCCTCATGCTTACTGTCATGCAAATCTCACTCAGAACCCCCCCCCCCCCCCCGCCCCGCGACTCCCAATATCTATAACACACCAGATCCATAACTACACACGGAAAAAGTGTGGGCTTGCTCACAAAAATAATGGCACAAGAACAGAGCAACAGCTGACTTCTAACCAGTTTAAACAGCTTCAGTAACTTCAGGGCATATTAATCAGTGCTCATCAGTCAGTGCTCTGTTGGTGTGCATCTTAGTCAGATCTCATTAGTCAGGACTTGTCGTCTCTGAGATGTACTCAGACATGACATGACAGAGGATTAGCTCATATCCATTGTATTTAGCAAATGCGTGTCTTTGCCTTTTACATCAAAAGAGAAAGACAGACACAGACAAAGAGGCACAATTGATGCTGAGGCAAACCACGATACAACAGAAGCAGACCTGACTCTGTTTCCTCCTGTCTCCCCGTCTGGTTCCCCATGATGGTCCGCTCCGCGACTCCCACTCTCCACGCCGGGGCGGACTAATCCAAGAATCCGTGGCTGCAGGGGAGAGGTGTGTGTGTGTTTGAGTGTCGGGGTTGTTGTATCTGTTCAGCACCCACAACCAGCGCCGGTCAGCCACACAGAGAGGAAACCATAAGAGACATAAAATTCTTCTTATTCTTCCCTCCCTCTGGTCGTCTTTTCTCTTCTCCACTCCTTCCCAGGACTGAGTGAGTGTGTGTGCATGTGTGAGGAGGCAGGCTGCGTGTCCTGTCAGTGAGTGACTGCGAGTGTGTGTGTGAAAGTGTGCAAGTGTGCGTGTCCTCCAGAACGGTGACAGTATGTCACACTGGCAGGCGGGCGGGCAGGCAGCGTTGTGTGCACTTCATTATTGCTGTGATGACTGGAATCAGCTCAGAGGAGGAGTGGCTTCCCAGGCCCCACACACACACACACACACACACACACACATTAACACACCTCCTCCCACTGCTGCCAGTCAGTTTACTCTCACCAATACCAGTTGAACAATGGTGAGATGAACCGTCCCTCTCACTGGTACTGAGAAGACGAGTGAGTCTTGTGAGAGAGAAAGAGAAAGAGGGTGGAGGGAAGAAGGAAGGAAAGAGGAACAGGAGGAAAGGAAAGGCACTATTTGTATTTTTGGCAGGGGGTGACAGTGCAGCTCTTGTCTTTTCTTGGTAAGGGAACAGCCTGGGACCTCCCACAGAGTCTCCCGTACCTGTTCCCCCTCACAAAATCACAACTGCAATTTCCCAAGAAAAGTCTTCATAAATGGGGAATGGTCTAGAGGATAAGAGGCCACCCCAGGCTTGCCGTACTATTTTCTCTACAGTGCACCCAGCAGGAAACAAAAGCATGAGTGTGTACGCGAGTGTGCCTACATGTGTATAAAGGGGTGATGTGCTACTTTTGGTAGGGTTGTGTGGTGCTAGTGAGAGGAAGGCTTGTTTTCGGTCCTTTCTCATTCACAATGTATGCACGTGTTAAATATTTATGATGGCAGGAGGAGCTACATGGGGAAACCAAGGAGGATGGGAGAATGACTTGTCATTTTCAGTTTTACTGGTCTCTTTTTTGGGTCCCCAATCCTCCAGTGTTTTGTTTTTCGGTGTGCACGTATGTGCAACTATCAGGAAACTCATTATGAACCCCTCTTTGGCCAAAACACAAGGGAGTCAGACACTACTCTTCTACATTACGGGCAAATTGATGTCATTAATTAATTAACAAAAGACAAATATAATTTATCTATGAGCCAAAAATACCTCTATACAACAGTTATACCCAGTTACAAGAAACAACAGGGATTAAAACCGCACACAAACAAATTATTTTTCATTTGTACCCTCCTGCAGAGACAGCCAAGTCTCATCCGACCTCAGTTTACAGTAATACAATGAGACTGAACTATGTCACGTTATCTGAGTGTCTATGGTATAGTATGCTGTGCTGGTCCAAAAAGTTAGTCAAGGGCACATATCTGTATGAAGTACTACTTGTCAGAAATTAAAATTCATCTTCACTCCATCATCAATTTTTTAAGCCATACTTGACACAGATAAGAGCAGATATTTTTAGGAGGATGAGCATCTCTGTTGCGTAAGCTCTGAGCTACCAGCTTATTTCCTTCGTGTTCACTGCTGAAAAGAACCATGGAAATAAAAATGAATAAGCAGAATAATAAGGCAATGGACATTTAAAAGTTGTAGCTGTATTTTTACTAATATGTATTTGATGCACAAAATACTCTCACTGCCAGCCAGAAAAAAAGCCTTTTAAAAAAAACTCTCCAATAGCTGTAAGGAAGGTCTAGTTTGCTGCACGATTCTGCCCACGTCAGGTTGAATAATCAGCTCTTTGATATAATACTGTACATGGCCGCTTCCAAGCCTTTTCATATCTTATGAATGTTGCATAAACTGTTGGTACATTTTCCTCTTCTTTTCTCAATGTTTCCCCCTGCCTCCTCATTTTGGAGCAGCACATCTACCTTGGTAAACAAACATGCCTCTAATCCAGCAAAGAATGTTCTCCTCACCACAGGACGTCCATCTCTGTGGGCCCAACAGGCCCCTTTCAAGATCTGGCAAGACCATTCCTCTCTGTCTTGCATCTTTAGGGGACTTGCTGGGGTCACAGGCTTCTCGAGAGAGGAATTTCAAACTTGATGCCAAAACTCTGGTCAACAAACCTAAAAGGGGCCAGGTGTGTGTCCTTTAGATGCACTGTAGTGAATAGGAGTAAAGCTATTCCTGCTTGCCATATTCCTTTTTACAAAGTATGCACAGTACATCATCATACTGTACATAGTGTAGAGTATATTCAGACTTGGACAGGGAAGTATGGGGGACATACATACTTTACAAAGGTAAAGGTGTGGGTAATTTTTGCATGCATATTTGTGTGTGTCCATCTCCATGTACATGCATGTATGTGTGTTTAATGCTCGTGTCAGTGTGCGTCTGTCATGGCTGAGCGCTTATGCAGGCTGAGGCGTCCCAGTGGACTGAGGCGTGTTTGATTAATTCATCTGACAGATATGAGGAGCTCAAGGACCATACCTCTCTCCCCTCCTGCCTCCCAAACACTGACACACACAGACAGACAGGGTCCTGCTGGGACCACATGTTACTGGTGTCTGGAGTCTGGTGTCTGAGTTGTGCATAGTAAAAACTCACATACACTCTGAGTCCATAATTTTGCTAGCACACCTTAGTCTCTCTGCTCTGTTTATCCTTCACTGTGACTGTTGACGGAGGTTAAGTGACACTTGCATCATACGTTCATCTTCTCTCTCTCCTGACAGGGAATTGCTATGAGGAAATGATAAGAGCTATGAGCTGATTATGGGCAATAATGTCAGAGAAACCTCATCTCCATTAGTCACTGACAGCAGACCTTTCATACAGCCGAGGCTGGAGGTTAATGAAGAGGACATCCTGTGTTTGGTTGATGAATATTCATACATATTTGGGAAAAAGACACAGCAAAAAATACACTTGGTCTTCTGTGAATCTTCAGCATGCTGTATTTTGCATTCAATAAGAACAGAAAAAGCACATACAAGATGCATTTTTTCAGCGTGTAGTAAACGGCATGTAACAGATCTCCCTGACTAGTGGTAGTCATGACAACAATACTGTTAGTCGAGGTGATGGACGTGAGATAACATGTCACTATTCTATGTTTACAAACAAGTAGAATGTCCCTCACAGGTGAGGAGGACGGAGAAGTGAACGCTGTGGCATGAGAGAGCTTGATGCCTCTTGGTAAAGCTAAGCTAATCCTGATCATTCACGTTTGTCTTCTTACTGAGTGAGATTTAAAAAGTGACAGTATTGCGCTGACACATGTCACACAGGAGAGACACAGTATGCAGCACAGACACAGGGAAACTGGCAGGTGCATGTGTTTTCAAATCTGCAAACTCTTGTCAAAAAGTATTTTTACCTAAAAGGCAAAAGGTGATTCAACCCTTATTTTAGTTTTGTATTCCATTTAATGATGGAGCTCCGAATGGATTAGTTCTACGGGTATATTTCAAACCTATTCATTTGTATTACAAATATATGTACATGTTTACAAAAATCAATATATCACACTTAATCTTGCATGTAATCTTCCATGATAATCATTGTTATCCACTGTGATACCAGTTCTGCAGACACTTCAAGTCTACCAGCTGAGATATAGCCACTGAAACAACAAGTAGCACTAAACGTCACACAAATGTGGGCCTTAAAGGGGAAATGCATCGATTTTACACACCTAAGTCTATTTATAGGTCTTGGGGAGTGAAAAAAGCCTTTTGTAGCTCCTGAGGAAGCTGTGTGAGGTCCAATAAAATGCCTTAAGTGATGTCACTTGAGTCAGTGTCAGTTACGGCGGAAGACTATGAGTTTGAAAATGCAAAAAATGTGTGGAGTTACAAAGAAGTGAGCTGAAGAGACCTCTGTAGCCCGCTCCTCATCCCTGCTGCTACATTAGCTGCTCCTACATAACACACCCGAATCTCCATTGTGAATTCTTGTTACAGGAATGCAATGCTAAATTTGTTAGGAGTTATCTCCTAACTATCTGTGACTTTCGTATGTGGGCGCCAAATGCTACAGAAGGAGAAGTATCAGTAGAGTTGGATTGATACTGAAGCAGTGCACTTGAATTACCAACTGTGACTCTTAAAGCGCTAGAAAAACACAAGTGTACTTCACTGAATCAGACAAGGACTCACTGAAAGACAATTTGTGTTAAGCTCAACTCTACTCACCCAAACATTAGCGATCAGTGTGAAAGCATCGACTAAAGAGAGGTAGAGGAAAGTGCCTGTCAATGAAGTGACCATTTGTAAAGTTATGCCCTGCAGTCACTCCCATCAGGCTTGTTATTTATAGAGCAGGACAGTCTTATCTCCTTCTGTCTCTCCTTGCACACACCACAGGGACTCCTCTCCTAGTGAAAGCTTTACTGAATTATTGATGAGGTGTTTTAAATAAGTCATCAGGATGAGGCTGGGTTTTAACCCATTGTCTGACAGCACGGTACAGTTGGTTAAGTGCCAACTGGGATAGGGGCAAGACTCCATTAGCAAAAATAACAGTTTTGACTCATTAGCACGGCATGCTGTGAGGGCAGGCGAGGGCGTGGTCAGACTGTCAGTCAGCTGACCTTTTTAGTTGATACTGTGGGTGCGTGTGTGTCCCATGAACTTGTGTATATTTCACATTATTTTACAGCATTCAGACCTACTGTGATTGTGTTCTAATAACGCCTAATAAAAGTATAGTTACTGTGCTTGAATCTTGTTTTTTGTGCTTGAGACTTGTTTTGAAGTCTTTTGGAAAGCCTTTTATCACTAGGAATAGTGACTACAGTGGGATCTGTCATTCGCAGTACAAAGCCCATAGCTGCATAGCTGGGATACTGAGATTAGAGCACCGTGAATATCTTTTCAAAGATTATGATAAAAATGGCTGCCTAATGTTGGCAATCTCAGTTGATTTCTTGCCGGGAAAGAGGGTACCGCAGATCAATTTCTGGACTCTTGCACAAATCCAAATATGACAAAAATGTGGTATAACAGTATGTCCTCACAGTGCTGCAGTATTTTCAAAAAGACACTGATTAGCACAACAAGCATGCTATATTGTTTGTTTCTTTGCTTTTCTATGTATGCACGTTATCTCAGGCACATCTGACCCAGTTCTGATAAAATGTGAGAAAACAAATGATGCGCCACTGCAGTCCTACATTTAATTAACACTGATTTGCTAAATGGGATGTGAGTACAATTGCAGTTCGAAACAAGATGACATACTATATAGAAATGGAGTGCATCATATCTGGAGTGGACAAATGATGGTGCATTGCTTAATAATCTTTCTGACTCCACACAACTTAAGGGAAAGTATGTGTTCAATACTCAGCGAGGATTCTGTCATGCATTCATGGTCTAGTCACAAAGTGTACTTGGATGGCCTCTGAGAAAAGACTCAATTACTGCTTGAAGGGTATGATGACAGGTCTGCTGCAGTGTGCCTTAGAGCCCAGTGAGTCCTGATTGCTTCTTGTCAATATGTAATTTCACATATCAACCAGGGAGAAGCTCATCTGTTTATAACCAACACTGATGGGTGACAATATCACTAACACAAGCCTGAATATACATCTCAGTATTCCGGTGAATATGTTTATCCCAAAATGTCATGAAGCAAATTCAGAATTTTTGAATCTTCTCTTCACCCAAAAACAACTTCAGAGACTTCCCTTCCACATCAACAAATACAAACACTCAGAGCATTACATCTCAACACCAATGAGTTCAAAATACCACAGATCACCACCCCAATCTATATTCAAATCATGGCATTTCCCGTGTGTGGACACACAAATCTGAAGGTCCGGCTCAGTGACGTGAATTGAGAGCAGCAGGCTAAATGATGATCGTCACTGCTTGTATGCGTGGTTAACCATCGCTGCTCTTTCAGGTGTCACATTTGATTTTCCTCTTGCTGATTAGCTTGATTTTTGAGACCTGTTTGACATATCTATTCATTGTCTGTCCTCATTTATCTTGATGTGCACTGGTGCATATTCCCAGCCCAGGTGTAGAACAATGCAGTTTGCCTGATGGGAACTTCATAATGAGCAAAAGCCACCATCCTGGGTGTCCTATAGTTATACACAAGAACAGGATATGCCAGTTAGTGCACCTTTGAAGGTGTTTAATTAAGAAAAAGTGTTCATTATAAAATATTAAGTGAGCAACTCTAAATTCTAACTATTTAGATGAAATAAAGCGAAGTCAAGTCAATTTAACTTACAATCTGTAAAGGATACAACACACTCTGTCCTTGGACCCTCAATTCAAATAAGGAAAAACTCCCCAAAAATATGATCAATATTTTTTGATTTGGGCACATTAAAAGGAAATAAAAGTAACTTGGTTTGAAGCTAAAACACTCACTGGGAAAAACAATACGCACGTCTTCCGCAGCAACCGGAATGCAAAACAAGCTCAACATAAAGGGGCAGTTTATTTTACACTCTGCCTGATGCAAATTGCAGCTACATAACAGGATCACAACTCTGCCCTATTTAAAAGATGGTTTTCTTTATGACCGAGAATTATTATACAACATTCCTGTCCTCAACTTTGGTTGGCTACCAGAAATTGGCAAGAAGAACTAGGCCAGAGGAAGTATGTGGAAAGTAATGAATTTATCATGAACGGCACAAAGTGGGAATCTGCTCTTGTCCTTGGGTGTGAAAACACTTTGAAAAACCAAACTTTGGTTAATTAGAGCCCGATCCAATGAAAGCTGATCATGGTCTAATTGTGTTTGAAAGAACCGAAAGCCTCACTTGGCCATGGTTTCTCAGCTCCTCTGGAGTCTTTGTCGAGTAGAATTCAATTATCTTCGCTTCAGCACAACAACGCTTTGAAGAAGAATTTCACTAGAGCACAGCATGTACACACTGTGGACGGGCCACCATAAACAAACACAGCTATCTCTCTCACAGAGGATTTTCCAGGCATGTGCTGCGAACAACATTAATTACTGCAAACAAATCCCTGTCATTATCTACCGCCATATTTGCCCTGCATGTAATACATGTTTTGCTATCAGGTCTATTTGTAGTTGCTCTGTTCATCCAGTGGTGTGCCGAGCTCATACAAAATATAAAACTAAGACAAGTTAATAGATAATAAAAATACTTTAGATCGCGACATAGCGTCCTGTTGATAATGTACAGTATTTTTGGTGACTAGGAAAGCTAATAAAATAAAGTGTGCGATTCACTCACAGGAAATGAACATGGCTGGCAGGGACCACAAATCCCCTACCACAGCAATGTGTTGATCAAATACAGGAGGCGGCAGTATTTGTCCCTTATGTCTCTAAGCATAATAATTGGAGGTACATTATTAAATAGATTAAGTCTGTCAGGTATCTCCACCCTTCTTCTGACTTTCACATGCAACACCAGAGCCATATAAGCCTCAAACAACTGAACACACAAATTAACACAAGTAAAGCAATTACATAAGCACCTTTTCACTGTGTTGACTATTAGGGTAAAGACAGCAACTTAAGTGAACACAGATGGAAATATCATTGCCAACAAGACTGCACTGTGAATCACCATCTTTTTTCATGTGTATGACACTTCATCTACATGTGAACTAAAAGATCTCCACAAAGATGTCATGTGTAGAAATACATATTGTAAAGTTACAGGGAACAGAGGATTAAAGTGGCAGGGCAAAAGTTAAATAAAGTTTAAATGTAGGTGTGATAGGTGGTTAAATAGACACACAAACTCCTCATTAATATATGGCCCTATGTAAATATTATATCATGTTTACCATCAACAACACAACGTTTAATTTTATTTAGCCTTTATTTAGCCAGAAAGGTCCCATTGAGATACAATATCTCTTCTGCCAGGGAGTCCTGGTCAAGATGGGCAGCAAATGTTGTTCATCATTATCTTAATTTTCACTAAAATAATATTAACAAAATACTTATAACTGCGATAACTGCCCCTCCTTACACTCACCTTATCCAGCTTAGTTGTTTTTGTATTTAAGGTGCGTTCCCAACTGTATTCAGAGTTCATGTGCACAATTATATATATGAGAAGAAAATGTAATGCACATCTCCTCGTCTTCAGTGGAGTGTCATTTTAAGGGTTTGTCTAAAATAATGTGTGCTTATACAGTATTTGCATATATCATAGCAGAGCATATGGTCACACTTCTCTGTTTCTCTGTATCTTAAATGGTAACTCATGCTTGAACACACATAGACCATAATACAGTACGATATGCTAAACCAACACATATATCAACACTTACTGCACATGTACAAAAGCACACACAAGCATGTCTCGCAAAATAGCATCGAAAGACCAGCCAAAAACACCAACACAATTTCTGTCTCTCTTGTCCTTGGATAGAAGAAAAAAGGTTCATTTTTCCTCATTTGTCATCCAAAACAAGCCTGCTGTTCACACGGCTGAGCAGACGTGGTCTGAGGAACAGACTATGAATGCGTCTACTCTCTCGGTTTTGGACCAATATCCAAAGAACCTTAGTCCACAGCCACCTGCATCTCATCAGTGCCAACCAACAAGAATAAAGAGAAACAAGAAAAAAAGAGTGAGGGGTAAAGAGAAGCATCTCTCAAGCTACTAGTTATCACCAGCACCTGGGAGCTGTGGCAGGCAGCTTTCGTGATGTACTGTGGCCCTCTAGTGGTCACAAGTGGTTAGTTGCACTTCTTTCACAGTGTTTACTATGATCATCTCTAAATTCGGACACAAAATAAAGATCAGATCCATAATTTGTGAGGATTGCAGCTCTTTCCCCCGCTTTGCAGCATCTTTTTTTTTTTTTTTTTTTTTTTACATCAAACCAAGTTTCTGAAATTGGTTATTTAAAGATATCTGACAAGAGTGGTAGTAACCTACCAGATAGGCTGCGAGGACGGGCCTCGGCAAGATCTGAGATGGCTCCAGTGGTCACAGTCTTCTTCATCCGGGATCCAGAGGCAGCGGCTCCCAGGGCAGGCTTTGTCAAGGCATCATCACTGCTGGCTCTTTTCAGCTACAAACACATCTGCTGTTAGAATCAATAATATAGGTCTAACAATGTTATAATAATGTTCTGAATGGATATAATCAGTTTGATCACTCATGTTAATGCAGTGTGCTTGTGACTCACCCTGCTGAGGCGCTGGTCTGAGGCCAGCATGTTGGAGGATCTGGAGGTCTTCATGGCTGTGGGGGTGGTGGTGGAGTAAGAGGAGGCCAAGGAGGCCTGCTTGGCCCGCTCCTGGAGTCCCGGCTTGGGCAGCCCCACCTTGGTGGCGCCCGCTTTCATCATGGCTGCGCGTCAGCTAGCTACAACTGAGAGAAGTCCAGGGAAGAGAGGAAATCGCTGAATGACAAACTCAAGAATGGTTATCCTGGAGAAAAACAACACACGCATTAATGTGCCTGTGCATTCACTGCAGTACAGCAGAACAGCTGCCCTGGAGCTGGTAGGCAGGTTTTTCCAAAACAAGAGCTCAGTATTGTCTCATTGAAGGTTGCGCTCTTTAACCACTCTGCCACACTGGCATGGCCCCAGAGGCACCAGTAAGCGCTGCTGAAATACAAACAACAAGATGAGACTGACTGATTGCTGTTTTTGACTGCCCAGAAAAACTAATACATTTCTAAACACACTTTTTATAACTTTATCTTTGGCCTCACCCACATGTAGCTTGCTGACTACAATCAATCCATTGATTTACAAATGATCTATTTTGGCCCAAAGCTGAAGTTCCTGCCTCTTTCCTTTGTGGGGCAGTATAGATCTAAATCTCTGAAGAAAATTAACACTACTGAAATAGATATAAAATTAACACTGCAATTCAAGTGTTTTTAAGCAATACACCAGCTATAGACGTGGGTCAAAACTATAATTGCTCCCTCAAGCACCACAGCTGCATGAAACTTAAGGGGAAGCATAGAATAATAGGCATTACCTTTGCATGTGAATAAGGAGACTACACTGAATTGACACTGCCTGGTGGCATTTTGTGGCTGTTCCTAAATACACAAACCAAGAGTTGCCTCTGAGCAGCAACACCATTGAACTACTTCCTGCAAGAGGGAGGAGAGAGAACAAAATCTCTTATCTGATTTGTTCAAACCAGTGACGCTGACCACCACACAGCACTATCTCCACAGATCTAGTAGGAAGTATGCAGCAGTCATTCCTCTGTAAGGAATATGGTTAAAAAGCAGTGCAATGATCATTCATTCATTTTTCCAGCTCCAACAGGATGTGGTCACAGAGAGTTGTTTAAGGTGTGTATTTGATGTCCAGATGGAAATGTACTCATCTGGGCAGAGAGTAGCTGTAGGAAATGGAAAGAGGTAGGACTGCACTTAACCAAGGAAAGTGTCTACTGGTAAAGAGCTCTGTAGCTCCCACAGGAGTGGCTGAGTCATTGATCAGGGATGGGGGTAACCTGATCGTCTGCCTCTGAGAGCCACACTGCTGTTAATGGGGATTCCCTGTAGTCTCGGCATGCACCGAAACAAGTTAATCCTGAACAAGGCTATACGCGAGGTATAAACTATTTATACTTATTTCATTTGCTGGAATGACCAAAATGTTGCATGTGTTCAGACAAGAGTTCATAGCAGGTGATGCTGCGGCAATATTATAGTCCTACAAATATTGTTATGATGGGCAATGGGAGCAGAGACAGGGGATCCATATCAGTAAAATGTTCCCAGCAGAAGACACCCTATGTTTGTTACATGTTACACTGCTATTTTATTAGAGAATGTTTGTGGGTGCTTAGGGACTTATCTGATTAAGAACACACTGTATGCACTTTGTTTTTATGCACACATGAGAGCGTGTGTCTTCCTGCTGGCCCATCATATGATACTAAGATCTCTCTAGGCAAGATCCTGTGACTAACTCCTGCCTGGCCTGGTAGTCTAACACCTCAGCTGCTATGGCTCGCCTCCCTTTAGATCAGTTTACAAGGCTACAGCACCACTCATTGCCAAGCACACATTTGACCTGTTTCCTGACCTGCTCTGATCTCTGTGTAGCCTAAATGAGGAAGTGCGGCAAAATTGAGGATGTGCCCCTTGAGGCTTTATTATGTTCTCTTTCGAAATAGGAGGGAACTAAACAACAACCAAACATTTTGTGGAAGAAAATAAATCATGCAGCTGTGAAGTGATAATGAAATATTTGAAAACATGAGCCTTTAAAATTGCAAAACTCCTGTAAAGCAAGTCTAATTCTTCTAAACAATCCCCTTTGTTTTCACCTTCTCTGGATCACTGCAGGACTCAATTCTGCAAATATGACCTCTCCATATTCCTCTGCAGGGATACGACTCTCAGGAGCCAGAACTATGTCCCACTTACTTTACAACGGCCTAGTTAGGAACCCAAATGTCTTTGAGAGACAGACAGCTGGTTGCATTTGAAAACTTGAACTAGCCAAGAGTTAAGACACAGAGTGAGAGTTGGACATCTCTCGGTGTAACACGAGCAACACGGCTAACAAAGATGACAGACTTTTACTGAATTTTGCTGCACTACAGCTTGCATGGTCTGACAAAACAAACATGTAGGATGATGAAATTGTGGCTTAAACAAGGCTGGCAAAAAGCTAAAAATGGATAATATGGAAAAATACCAAATTAGAAAACCAAATATAATTTGTAGTCACCACAGCCCTAAGTAATAGGTTGTCATCTGCCTTAATTATATTGCTTCCAAAAACAGGGAGATGGATGTAAAGACTGAATATGGGACAGAGTGGTGGACGAGTTTCTCAGGTTATTTCTGACGGTTGCTGTTGGACTGAGCTGCTGAAAGGAGATAAGGACGAAGCACTGGGAGTCAAGACGAACTGTCATCAGTTTGGTCCTTGATGAAACAATCTCTCACGCACCGTCTGATCTGATACAACCCTGAGGGACATGTGCTTTCATCACACAAGAAAGATCAGCACTCATACATAATTTAAATAGCTCACCAAACCAGATCAAATCAAGAAACATGATGGCAGTAATGCATCTGTCTCCACATTAAAAATATATTATGCTTTATATCCACACGTGTCATCATTTTAAAAAAAGGTACAACCTGCAGTAGAACTTCTGTTCAGCAAAAAATAGGGACAGATGTTCAGACAGAACCCATAATTATTCCTTGCAACCCACTACCATATAACACAGAGGAAATATTGTCTCGCATTCTTTGCACGAATATGTAACTTGGCCAACTCAGCTTGCCACAACCACAAATCGCCTCAGATCACATAGGGAAAGCCGAGCTAACCAGTCCTGACCATTCTCTGACCTTAAATGCAGGTTGCCCTGGTCCAATGCAGGGCGGGCCATGTTGCATCCTCACATCACTAGGAACTCCCCTCATCCTGTCACTGGCATTTACACAGACCTTAAAAAAATCATTGATCAGATGGGGAAACTGCAGTCCTGCAAAAGACTGGCTGCAAATTAGGCAAAGTGCATTCAGGTGTGACTGCACTGCTTGGCTACAATTAATAATTTTCCTTCTATCCACAGAGAGGAACATTAAAAAGATCCAAGCACTGCAACACACAACACAGCACACCCAGTCAACCAACCTTTACAGCTATGTTGACTTAAGGTTTTTCTTTACCATCATATCATGTGAGTGCATTTGAGAACAAAAAAGGATATAAGACGGTAGGTTGAACGTCACTGTGTGGCATCACATCCTCTCATGTGTTCTTTCCTGCCTGGCTCATTGGTTAGCACGTTAACTTTTAAGAGGTTAACATAAACCTAAATATAACATACTGTAAGCAGAACATAAGCCTAAATACAGCAACCACTGGTTAGCCACTGTTGTAAAAGCTTGTGTAAATACTACTCCTGCATGGAGTACTGCACAGGTTGCAAAGCTTAGCATAGGCCACATTTCCCTTTCAGAATTGTACTTTCACTGGTTGACAGAAATGTGAAAAACCTGGCAGGAATGTCAGCAGCAGATGTTCTCAGTCACTTTCTTCCTGACTTATTATACAAAATGACTTCAGTTTTTCCTATTTCAAACTTTCCTATTTCAATCCGACAGTTGCCAATTACATCTTCAATCCAAAATAAACTCCATTGTTCCAATAAAGCTGTAAAACAATGACTGAAGAGAAAACAACATATTCCAATGTCATCTGAGAGCTTATGGTAGTGAGAGGAGAATCAGAAAGAGGGTGATGGCAGATTGGTGTCAGAGAAAATGCTAAAAAACAGAATGCTAAAAAACAGAAGTGCAGTTCACTCACGTGTTTGGTGCTGGATGATGTCCTCAAGCCTGCCCTCTGCCTGAGTGCCCTGAAGCACAACTGACCAAAATATATGTCCTGTGCTGAGCTCTACAGACAGAGTCTGAGGGCGAAAATGAAGGGTGAGGAACAACGGCTGTCTGCCTCAACGCAGCAGTCAGGATGAGGAAGTACTGCAGGCTGCCAACTGCTGTGCTGTGCGCCGCTGCCTCTTTCACTCTCTCTCATACAAAGAGGAAGAGAGGAACAGAGTCTCAGCCATGAGCATGTTTTTCTCCTCTCACAGTTTTTCCAGATTTTTTCTTACTTGTGAAGAACAGACAGCAAGAAGGGGAGAAGGAACCAGGAGGAGGAGGAGGAACAGTTCTCCAACATGTGGCATTGAGACTAGTGGGCCATGCACTGTCTGAACAAGGGTAATGATTCTTATTATGATCACACAGCCTAAACCGCTGTTGAAATGCAGGTGTCTGCACTTTGTTCTCAGGACAGTGGCTTGCAATCTGATTTAACCTGGGACCATGTGTGTTTGTGGTTTGTGGGCGAGACACAACTGTTCCATTGTATTCTTAAATTAAAAACCACAGCCGTGTAAAGCTTGTGCTGCTTCAGTGAAATTTCTGTGCAGTATGTGCGACTCATGTCCTTTATTTACAAAGTGAAGCTGTTTGGGCACAAACAGCGGCTAACAACACTGACAAAGCCAATCTTTGTCTCAGAGACACTTCTTAATGTGAGGGTGGATCATTTGTGGAGGGGTCTGCTTTCTACACTCTACCATGCTGGTCTAATTTGGATCCCACATTGTATGGCATGCCAAGGCCGTAGAGCATGTGGGTAGAGAGTGTACCGCACTCTGGTCCGGGATGAAACAGGCCCCAGTTTGTGGCAAGTGGTAAGCTGAGGAACTTGGTCTGACCACACCCCTACACCACCACAAAAACTGCTGTTTTAAAAAGGACGCAGCAAAGGGTTGAGAAACAGTTCAGAGCACTTTTTAGGAACCACATGGTGTTTCACACCCTGCTGCAGGTACAGATTTCGAGTATGATTTGACTTGCTTTCTTTCGACTAAACCGCTTCTGTAATGTTGCCATTGGCAGACACTACCTTGATTGCAGCCTTGTTAAATGCTGTCAAAACATTGTACCGTTCCTGTGATTGTTCACTGCCAGTGGTCACATATGCCTGGGTGGCAACTGTGGATTACACCATGACCATAGAAAATACTATGTTTAAAAGGTGTATGTTGAAATCATGTATCATGACTATAGTTCTTGTAATACAGTCTAACTACAGTTTTCTTTTGTTTTTTCAGAGGAGGGCAAAGGAAAGCCATCTATAGAGATATAGTAGACAAATGTGACATTGTTTTCTATTTCAGTCTACCCGTTATGGATGACTGCAGTGCTGATAAACATACCTGATGGGAACAATATTCAATATAATAAAAATATTGACCCAAGACTCAAGGAAGTGGAACAATCCAAATTATAATATATCCCTTAAGGGCAGGCGAGGTAAGCCCACCATGCAATAGCTGTCGAGACATTTCACTCAAAACCACGCTAGATGACTTTTCCACCACCACAAGGTTGGTGCAAGATGAAAGGTCAGGGAATCATTAGGATACAAAGTTATTAGGATACATCATCTGGGAACCAAGGTCCACTGTAAAACAACTGTGTCAATCCAAATATTTCACTGGGTAAGTGAAAACTTCGACCTGCTGGTGGCGCTAGATGAAAAGTCGGGATGACCATGAATATCTGTACAAATTTCATGGCAATGTCAGTCAACATATTTCAGTCTGGAGTGGTGGACCAACCGACCAACAGACTGTCGTTGCCATCCATAGAGCCACAAAAATGATTACTTCCTGAGGAAGATGTAGACAGCACTCTCATACAAATGGTATCACCGCTGCTTTTTATCGACTACTGAGGAGTTTCACCAGGAGGGCGGAGAACATACAGGTGCCCCAACCAAGCTGTAGGAGTCACCAGTGCAGCAAAAAGTAGCCTACATCACTTTTCCATTGTAAGTGTAAGTGACCATAGTATAAGAACAATAACAATCCAAGATGTCCCAATATAGAACATGGACTCGAAGGAAAAGCAAAGAACCACTTCATTCACTTCATGTCCACCTCACTAATTCACAAGCACCAAAATGAGAGACCAGAAATTACCAGTATACCCACCATTTCTCGGCCATAAAAACAGCCGACTTACGAGTATGAGGACATTTCTGAGACTTTCCAACTGGAATAAGCTCTCACAGATGGGATCTTTTGCATACATGAAAACTGAACCCTTACAGAGAGAGTAAATTAGGAAACAGGAAACAGGGCAAACATTAAGAACTAATGATGGAACATAAAGCCATGTCGCTGGATGCTCACTAGGTGAGGTGGCTCTCAGGGGGTTCCTGTCATTGTGTGATACAAGAAGCTGAATGGACAGGCCACCGAATACCTCACTTCTCAGACAAAACCATTAGCAGGCACGTTACAGCTCTGAAGTGCTGCCTGCTTCTCATTCTCTTCCTTTTTCCTCCTGCCGTCCACAGGAAAGAGCACTGAGTCAGACTCTCCACACAGACATAACACTGTCACATGGGATGTGAAAGCAAATCTAAAATGTGTAATAATGGTGATTCAGTTGAGTGTGTAGCTTAAAATATTGTTTTTTCCATGATCATTGACAATACAGCCTATTCTCATTATACCATCCAAAACTGACAGCTATACAAAATTAGCTTAAATTGTAAAGATACTGTTATTTTACAAATTCAATGTCAAGCTGCATTTATACGCCGAGAGAAATTTAGATCATGTAATACTGACTGTGGAACATGATGTCAGCTCCAAACACCTCTGAGGATTCAGCTGTATTTGGACACAACATTGATCTTTTGGCTCCAGTCTATACTATTTGCTCTTGATGTGGTACGTGGCACTGGTCCATGCTATGCGGTGTCCCCATAAAAATAACCATACAATTAAATATTAACCCATTTTCTTTTATTTAAAGGCACATCCATTAAAACATAAAAAACAGTGAACTAAAACCTTCAGGCTGTGAATAGGTCTCCATTTTCAAGATGTCAAAACTATTTGACAAAATAAGAAAATATTCAATAAAGTAGTCTTTCATTTACAGTCACAGTAGTCACTTTTTATTGTGTAAAACTCCAGTCACATGCAAAAAATAGCCTACCATAATTTTCCTGATATAAGTATATCTGAGGGTAACTGTTTTTTGCCGTCTTGATGCTCTGCAACAAGAGGATTTCAAGATGGATTTATATGAGAGAACACAATTTAATTGGTTGTTATTTTTATCTTCAAAAACCTTATATAACTATGATGACATGAAACAGCTGAATACCAAACCATAGTGTATCAAAACACTGAAAATAAACTTACAACCACAAGCAGATACTATCTTTCTGTTGCTGTGATATTGATATGTTGCTACTGCTGCTACTGATATCACATTACCATAACAGCAGCTGAACATCTGACCAACATCTGCCCTAGAGCGAGTGAATCCAGAACAGATCGCTGTTCACTGTACATTATATAAACATACAATGTAGTGTATAATTAAGATCCATTTCACTTTAATATCAATCTTATATGAAACAATAATATTGCAGTGGGATGGGCAAATATGTGTGCTTACGTGCATGCATGCATTAATGTATTAATTGTGCCTGACCACGTCAGCAGCTCTCAAGCATCTGTACAGCACCTGGGTCTGGGGAAGCGGTGTGTGCAAAGTCATTATCTCAGCGAAAGAAACAGGAAGAGTGTGGGATTAGTCTGTGTCCCATGCTGTGAGACGGTCTCTGCTCTCCCTCTGGGTTTCCCCTTTAGTCTGGAGGGTTCTGAAACCAGTACGCAACAGGGCGCAAAACCTCCTTCAAAAATGCAGTAACGGGGAAGTTTCAGCCTAGCTTCGCACTAAACAATGCAGCAAATGTGTGACGTTTTCTGCAGTCAGTAGCAATTTGTGAGAGTTGAATGTGAGCAAAGCCAAGCTGCCAAACACACCAGAATGCCTACAGCTGTACAAATATTAACAGACTTTAAATGTTTCAAATTGCACCCCTGGGAATGGAGAACCATGAACCTACAGCTAGGAGGCAATAGTTCACAAGTGGTATGTGTATGTTTGTATGTATTGTGTTTGAAGCTATTGACTATTGTGCCATCCGCCTTTGTGTGGTGATGCTGATGTGGAATATTGCTAGAAAAATGAGAACCCTATTAGGCCTTCTAGTATCATTCTATAACAAACACAGAAAAACGACTTCTCAGCATCTGAATATGAAGTAGCCTAAAGACGAGAGCTGCTGCTTAAACCAGCACATTTTAATTCAAGAGGAGATGAGAGGAAAGCGGAGCTAGTCAGGAAACTGCTGAGTTTACGACTTCCTTTGATCTGGACATAGATCAATAGGTTGTTTGGCTGGCTTTTGGGTCTACACAGCAGGGGATCCCAAACATTCAAAATAATAAGTGCTTACTGTGGATCCTGGCTCATTAACTATGACAGTTCATATCCAAGAGGAGGGGCTGGGAAGTTCAATTCTCCATTTACACTTCTGATATAACTTATATATCAGATACTTAACATAAAAATATTAAAACATTAGATATTATATTTTTCTATTTCATAAGAAAATTTGACTCATGGGCATTATTTATGCCCATTAACCAATATTATGAAAATAAAAATCACTATATACAGTAGTGTATTTGGTGGTATTTTTGTTTAAAAATGACAAAAACTATTATTCAATTATCAAAATAGCTGCTTTAATTGTGCTGCTGCTGATATCTTCTACATGTGGAATTTCTTAACCAAACAAGGAATTACTGAGGTATTGAAGCCAAAAAAACTGCTCTGCCCTGGCTTCACCAGGCATACAGGAGCAGGAGCTGAGACACAGATACAGTCTTCATGCATATTTCATCTGCTTCATCCTCTGTTTCATCTCTCTCAGAGCCGGGCTCCCTCGAGGGCCGAACTTCCTGCTCTGCTGGTGTCAAAGTTCGTGTCTGATAAACAGTCAGTCAGAGCCGCATTATAGAAACTTCAGCTGCTATCCCGTCTGCCTGGCTGGCTACATGTACAGCGAGTGGGCGGACTCCATAGAAACACTAGCATAGCATCCATGAGAACTGCGAGGGAATGAAAAGACAACCACTCAACAGAGCTCAGTGATTTTCCCCAATGGAACATCATAGCGCCAACTACTGTCCCACCCAGAAGGAGCGATCCCTGCTGTGTCTGTTGAGTTTGCAACAGTACACGGACTTGTGGCATGACAGCTATTTGATGTACACTGTGGGTGTGTTCAATGTAACCTGTATGAAGAGAGACCAAAAAGAAGATTACAATGGGTCAGACCTCTTTCAGCTACCAGGCAAACATTTTAACGACACTCCCCGCGCATGAGTAAACGTCACACTAAACTGGCTTGTCCTGTTTACCTGGATAACTCGACAATATCAAATCATCTGTCTTATTCTTGACTTGCACATCACACTTCTGCTCTTATGCTACAGTGGAGGCAAAAAGAAGCCTGACATTCATGTGAAAAGACCATATCTCTGCTTTACCTCAGAAGTGGCCCAGATGACCCATTTACAAAAACACTAGCATTCCTTGGAGCCAGTGAGTTAGACTGAGATGCTTGTCAAGTATGCGGCCGGTTTCCTGGACGTTCCTGAACTAAAAACAGAGCCAGAGGGAAAAGATGCTTGGAGTTACCTTCACTCTAATGTATACACCAATATTATGCAGAAAACATTGCTGTGCCAGTGCAGTATATTTTTCTCCACTGCCCTTTCGGTAGATGACATTTCAGAAGAATAACTGAGGGGAAGGTAGCCTGGCACTGCTGTGGAGGCTGGGAGCCATCTGTGCCTTTGCGAGGCAAAAGTATTGAGTTGAAAATACTACGCAAAATAGCTGCAACCTGCTGACAGCACACTGAGCAGCCTCACATTCTGTTAGAAATAGGAATGCTTCTATTTATTCGACTGACTGAATGCCATGCCAGTACTCATTCCTGCTCCAATCGGCCCATCTCCTCTTATCTCCTCAATTAAAGCCTCCTCCACTGCGGTAAAGGACGTGCCACTCCAACTGTACGCAGACCAGACCTCGCCTCTTGTGGACAGATAACAATTCTTTCTTCTCAGATCACACCGAGTGCTTTTGCCTAAATGTGTGTGTGTGTGTGTGTGTGTGTGTGTGTGTGTGAGAGAGAGAGCACACCAGGCAGAGATATGTACTGCTGACCATATTAATATTTTCCTAAGATCCTCATGCTGAAGAGGGCGAGAGCTAATCCTGTTACAAACAAGAGAGTCATCATTCACAGCAATAAAGGCTAAATACACAGTTTCAAAGACACAAACAAGAGTGCTCTGGTAAACTGACCTCAGATCACAAAACTACAAGTCAGGCTACATCATGAAGTGCCTTTGCTACTGTGATATCAGGTCATTATTCATGAACTAATTGTTAATAAAATTATCCGTAATAGAGATGGATTTCACAATGAGAGAATTGTCTTTCAAGAGTTTACTGCAATATTCAGTCAGTCATTTGCAAATGGACCACTGAGTTGGTGTGGCTGAGAGATACTGTATGAAGTTCAGTGATTCATTCACTTCAGTGAGTCATTCATCACAAAACATCTCACAGTCGTCACCTTCAGAGACTAACAGTTCTCTTTTAATTGATACACAGTATTCCTTCTGTCCATTCATAGCTCTATTTATCTTTCTTCCTCAGGGATTTTCCTCCTCTGCCTCTATCGGCTGAGAATAAAAAGTTGATGGCTGAATCCCCCAGCTTCGCTTTTGATAACATTTCACTTCTGTTGGGAACCAGCAGTTGAGAATTTTCACACGAGAGGCAGAGGAGTAACACACTGTGCACTTAGCCATGAGACAGTATAACTCCGCTTGTCATCACCTAGGATGAAATCTCATCATAAAAACATTGTAAAGACACTTGCAGAATAGTCTGGACATATATATAACTCTGGTCGCCTTTCTAACAAAATTCAAAACACTGAATTGTCACTCCACATTGATTGACAGGTCTTTACAGGCTGACACACAGCAACTAATGGACTCTATGAGCCCAGCACCTACAGGCCTAGCTGTTGCATCAGGTTCAGGAGGACCGCCAAGAGGTTCAAATTGGTGCAGCTCGGCAAACTGATCTTCTAGCTCATCATTGTGTGGAGTTGGGGTGCTGTGTGTTCTGATAAAGATGGGTACCTCCACCTATGACTCCATGCACCCAAAGTTTCATGCTCACTCAACTTGGCGATAGTCATTTTCAATCTCTCTCTAAATCCTTTATTACTCTCTCTAAATCCTTTATTACTCAAAATCCTACTCAAAAACAACAGTTCATACTCTTCAAAAGGAAGAATTTACACAGAACTGAGTGATGATATCGGCTTAAATGCCAAAGAGTTATTTTGGGCATTTAATCTTTTCCATATTTAAGACTAGGCTAATTTCTTGTCAGTTAAATTGGCGCACTGCAGGTTTGAAAAGTGTGAAAGTTATATTGAGCCCATGCGTCATTATATCTCCATCCACAGAGAACAACTAGGCAGTGAAGTAAGCATCTGACGCACAATGTAGAGGGCTACACCACTGCAGTATGTGCCTTTCACCTTTCTTACCACAGCTGGACAAGGTCACTCCAAGTGTTGTTACCCCACCCCCTCCCTGACTCATTTCATACAAATGTCAGCTCCAGCATGTGGATGAAAGACTCCAGTGCTGCTGCTAATTTTCTGCTCACAGTCCCTTAGCGCGTAGTTAAGAAAAGTGAATCCAGGGCACCAGCACTGGTAGGAGATATTCCTGAGTGTGTGGGACAGCGAGGAGAGGATGCCTTTAATTTCCTTTAGAACATCACACATTCACATACATTTCATTCTTCCCATTGAGCAGAGTGCTCAGGGTGATCACCAGGCATTATTTTCTGTCCAACAAAACAAACCGTACCACCGCTGTACAATGGGAACATGGGTGCTCCCCACATAACCCCTGGCTATAAATAGCAAGCCAATGACAGGAACTGCCTGGGTAATGAGTTGAACAGAGGATGAGAGCAGCAAAAACGAGGGAGATTCACTGCCCCCTGATCTGCAAGGAAATATTATGTATGAGTCCAGGCAAGAGAAACACAAAGTCATGAAATCAATAATAAACTCAAACAAGACAGACTGCAAATTTAGCAATCCCATTGGTTGTTGTCAGATGTGTTCATGTAATTTTCCTGTCTACAAAAACTTAAAAAATACAGGAGCCTGTTTACATGACATCTATCAGTGAATGTCACTGTATGCATCCACTTTGCTGTAGTCTGACTACTCATCATGACACTGACACAAGACCAGCCTCCCTTGGTGCTTTTTTTGTGTCTAGCACAGCCTGTCCTGAACACAGCGCAGAAGCCGAAGACGGTTTTCCGACTATTTCCCCTTCTTGGATGGTTAACCATGAGAAAAACAAAGGGTGTAATTACCTACAAACAACATTCACATTGACCGCCTCATAAATGACTGGTGCGCTGCTCATATTTGAACTGTCCTTTCCCCTGGCATAATCAAAAGGAACAGAAGAAAGTGAAAGCTGTCATTTGTTGCTCATTTGGTTTCTCCCAAAGGAACCCATGCACGTTCCACTGCAAGGCTGGCCTCTTCTATAAACACAAGACTACAACGTAAGCTCTGCAATTAGGATATTTTACAACTTCACTTTCCCTTTTGTCATTATTGAGGTGCCCAATTATGCTGCACAGCTAGCCATGAGCAAAACAGCAAAAGTTTGTTATTTGAGCATCACTATTTTAGACAGTGATGTCTCTGGAACACTTTGGTCATGTAGTTTACAAGTAAAAGTTACGTGGCAAGAGTAGAATTGCACACAGGAGCTTAGTCAGGATAGTTTGCAATAATTAAGCATTTAAGGACCTATTAAAGACATAAACAACAAACTTTCACAAATAACTACACTTAACACAACAAGCCCTTGTTTGACTGCTTCACATGGCACTGATCTAATGAGGAACAAATGGCTGGCGGATCATGTGAAGAAAAACCGCTTGCAGAGCACTGAAGTGGTTCCAAAGGCAACTTGCCATTGGCCGCAAAATGTAAAATTTACATAAAAAACCCTAACCTAAGCAGTACAGCTAATTTGGTAAATTCATTTGTAACTTGATCTGCGTGTACATGCCCCGGTTTGTGTCAGGAAGTAAAGTATGAAAATCCTATGAGGGAGCAAACAGCACAGAGCTACTGTATATAAAGATCTGAGAAGAAACCTTCCAGTGATTGAGGTCCTAGTCATGTAACAATAAGACATAATATTTGTTTTGTAAAAAAAAAGAGCTCGAGTGCAGGCCATAGCTACCATCGATAACACTGAAGTCATGTCCTCTGTATTTCTGGGGAGAATTTGGGGGCTTTAGCAACCTGAAGGAACTCAACAACAAACTTACACATGGTGCTTATTCTATAATGATTTTTAGACTCAACGAGTTTAAATTTTAGTACTTTTAGGCCAACAAAATAATACGATTTACAGAAAATATAACTGGAAATGTAGTCTAACTTAAATAAAACATTAACAACCCCAATAATTAAAAAAAACTATTTTTTTTCTAAGGGTGAGGATAAGTGACATGTTGAATAGTTGTCAGCTCAAGCATGACACTACCAGACATGCCTGGGCAACAATAAAACGGTCCCCATTATAACTTTTACTTAGGAAAAGGGATGGAATAAGAACTGATCCAATAAAAGGTATATTTATAAAGCAAACGGGGAGTATTGATCGAGTAGGAATCCTGTTGAACTCACGACACCGCATGGTGCAACGTTAGCAAGTAAACTGAAAAAAAATCAGGATAATATCTGACGTTAAATGTAAAATAACATCCTGTGCACGCCATTGTTGTCCGACTTTCTGTTGACCAACATGACTCTCATACAGTGACACATTCAATTAGCGTGAAAACAACGTGTCCTTCGGCAAATTTTATCACAGACGCTGTCGTCTCAGGAGGGACACGTCTGCTTCAGAATGACTTAGTCATTACATTAAGGGGACAGAGACGTCTGCTGCGACTGTTAATGCTGCTAACAAGCGAGCTGTCATCAAAGTCAGTTTGTCGTTGCTGTCCACCGGCCGAACCAACTGGTCCCGAGCGACTCTCTGACAGCTCGTTAATGTCCACCGACAACACAACGGCTTTGACGGCAAAGTTTACACACGTTGACCCAACAAAATGGTGAAAGGCAGAAGAAATGCTGTAGACTGTCAGGAATACACGAGTATTAGCCGCTAGCTTCATCTCACCTGTTCAGTAATGCGGCGGGTGCTGCTGTTGTTTGATCAGGATGCTGGTGCTGCTGCTGCCGCCTCACGCACGCGACTCATTAAAGTGTCACCACCGGCCTGTGCTGGAGCCGGTAGGTGGAGCGCGTGAAGCGAGTTTGGCGCAGTGCTCGGGGTGATTTCTGGGAAATGCAGTCTTTCCACAGAGAAACGAATGCGAGGAATTAAAATAGAAATAAAAACAAAATACAGTGCACAGACCTGTATTTCCCAAGTGTCCACTCCATGACAAGATCATTTAAATGTGTCAAGGAGATGTTTTTCTTCATAATCATAATGTATGTATCAGAACTACTTATATTGTCTGTTTCTTTATTGTTGAGAATCTGGTTTGGATTGTGCCTGAAAGCTGGACATGGGATAGTCTGTCTTCTGTAACAAATATGTTAACAAAACTGTACACCACACTGAAATACACGAAAGATGAAAACACTTGCACTATCTAATTCAACAAAATACAACAGTCCAGCAAAAAAATTAAAAATCCTACCATCGCAACCTTCATGAAGTTTACTATAAACTAGTGTTTGTTGACATGGTTTATGTTGCTGAGAGAGCTTAATGGCAATTTCGGAGACAATAGTTTTTGGCACTGTTGTATTGGATTGCATGCGTTTTTGTAAGATTTTGTCATTCCCTTTACTTAAAAAGGGGAAATCACGCCTCTGACACAGTTGCAGCAAAAATCTATAGGTAGCCTACATTTAAGCGGCACAAATGTAGAATATAATGCAGGAATGAGAGGTGTTTCAAATATAAGATTTAACATCTTATATTAAAACCATAATATTGTTCATAATAATTAGTCTACCCCTGTTGATATAAGTGAGGTAGAAAAAAATGTCAGAAACACATGTATAACACAACACACCAGCTACAGCCTCCAAAATGACCATAAAGTTTCTACAACAACATTGTATAACCCCCATGAAGGTACTACTTACCGCAGTGCTGCTGGTGACGACGGATTGGCACATTGACTTTGTGTCGAATGTGCTGACACGTTTTTAAATATATTTTTTGACGAGTGAATAAAATCATTTTTACAAAAGCTTTAAAATGCGTATCACTTCACATGTTACTTTTTATTTATGTACATTTATATATATATACATATACATAGACATGCTTCATCATCAGACATCAACAACATATACGACGAATCTGCACCCGCTAGTCTTCGACTACATTTCCCTAAAGCACTGTCATTGAGAAACATGGTCGCCTCCACGGGTGCAGCAAGCGCCGCTACCTCCGACTCCCAAGGTCCAGCCTCGGCTGGTGCGAGTATGGACAGCTCAACTATTCAGTACAGTGCGATTCTCGACCATCTCATCGGGGACAAGAGGCCCGTGAAGGACCTGAACCCCGCCGTTATGGGGGCACTGCCGGTGCCTCCTAAAAGCGACGAGCAGAAGATGATCGAGAGGGGAATGGAGAGCTGCGCCTTCAAGTCTGTTCTGGCCTGTGTGGGAGGTAAGCAGTGACACTAACATGACAACATTATTTATGTTATTTGTTAACCAGCTTCAGGGGACAGGCAGTTGCATTTATTTTAATGTGCAGTTATCTGGTGTCAGAGCTCCAAGCCCCACTGTACACCTGGAGGGAGATTTGAAGAGGACGCTGGGATTCCTGGGTGGGATTTCCATAATGCAGAGGTGGGATTATTAGCTGACTTGATAATCAATTTAAGGTCACTTGTCAAGCAAAAATGCCAAACATTCTCTAGCCCCAGCCTCTCATTTATCAGTATGTGCTGCTTGTCTTCGTCTTATGTGATAATAAACTTACATACATTGTACTGTGAGTCTGACAAAACAGGCTATTTGAAGATGACACCTTGGGCTTTGGGCTTTTTAAAAAAAAAAACTTTTTTACATTTTATAGATCTAACGATTAATAAAAAATAATTGTCAGTTGCAGGCCGACTATGATGCTTCCTGTACATTACACATACATGATCAATAACTTCAAGGGCAGTAATATTTCTCTGATCAGAGGCGAATAGCTCAACAGTAGGCATCTTTTATTCCTCAAGTCAAGCGTAAATATGGTTGTGATTTATTGTGTAGACACTCATGTTGGTGTTTCTGTTCTCCACAGGGTTTGTCCTCGGAGGAGCTTTTGGTGTATTCACAGCTGGCATCGATACCAATGTTGGCTTCGACCCCAAAGACCCCCTGAGAACTCCAACAGCACGAGAAGTCCTCAAAGACATGGGCCAGAGGGGGATGTCGTACGCCAAGAACTTCGCCATCGTGGGCGCCATGTTCTCCTGTACAGAGTGCATCATAGAATCAGTAGGTCACACCACTTCTCTTCATTATCTCTTCATTACGTGGGGCTGCTGCTGGTGGGGTGACATACGGTCATAACCACACAGATTACATGAAGTTGTTGTATGTAGTTGCTGTACAGGAGAACTAAACTGAACCAAATGTCTGACAGGAGCTCAACACAAAGGGGATTAAGAGGATCTCATAATGGCCCTTGTTCTCTGTAGCAAAACAGGGAATAGACAAAATAATGTAAACGTAATGTAAACGTCAAATATCTTAAATACAATCACAAACGCTGCTACAAGGCTGGGTCACACAAGCCGTGATGGGAGTTTTTACAGTTGCATGATTTTACTAACACAGCACCCAAAAGACCACATAAGTAATTTGTGGTCAAATTAGAGGGGCATCAGTAAAAAAAAACACAAAAACACAAAAATTATTTGATCAACTGGAACAATCCTGGAAAATCATGAAGGCAAATGGCACATCAGCAGAGAGGAACAGTCATTTCAGGTTGAAACACTGATGTTTGTAATGGTGATTACGCTCTCATCTTTCATGAATCATTCATATAATTTTTGTGTGTGTACGGATTGACTTGAGAGCCGTATTATATTTGCTTTTATGTTGTGAAAATGCGCAGGGATAATCTAACAAGGCCTCATGTATTCTTTGGCAACATAGCCTTGCTTCAACAGATCTCTGATGGGCACCCGGGCAGAAATTATAAAGCGATGACTATTGAAGGAAGTGCTAATCCCCATATTGTTATTGTAATCCCCATGTTGAATGTTTGAGAGGTTTAGGGAACCTCATGGTATTTGTGTTCTGCCTTTTTAACCTCCTCAAAATGATGTGATAGCGCCCTCTGGTGCGAAACTGCTTCACTGTTTTTAAAGCTATGTGCAGTATGTAGCTTGCAAAATAGAATAACTCACTCAGATAGAGCAATATGCTGACTTGTAATTCTAATTGGAGACCCTCATTGGGCCTTTTTGGCCCTCCACCTCAAGTACATTACATTGTACCTGTCTTTCATTTGCAGCACAGAGGCAAATCTGACTGGAAGAACGCAGTGTACAGCGGGTGTGTAACTGGAGGAGCCATTGGATTTCGTGGTAAGTGACCAGTGTATTTATGTTTTAAATTAAACGTGGTATATTTCTCTTGTCCTCACATGTATTATTTTTCTGCTTTGTAGCTGGTCTGAAGGCTGGGGTCCTGGGATGTGGAGGCTTTGCTGCATTCTCAGCTGCCATTGAATATTATTTGCGGTGATGAACCACTAAAGAGTGGCTCTGTGGACCAAGAGATCGATGCACATCTGGACGAACCCTGTGAGAAATCCAACCTTGTGAATACTTGCCTGCACATGGAGGATTGCTGCGAAAGCAGACCTGATGTGTCTGGTGGAAGTGGCAGGTTCCTGTTTGTGTACAGCGGCATATTCCAGTGTCTCGTGTCTTTTATGATATGAACAGTTTGAGTAAAGCAAACCAACCTCATGTGGAGAATCTAATGAAACAGAGCCTGCTTGTTCAGCTTCTGTGTTGAAGGTATTATGATGAGATGGAAATGCTGAACATAAATCACCTTCACTCTGAGTCACGACCACCTCCAATCAGACTCAGATAAACGCTGTTCTTGTTGTAGAACATCGGTATGACCTGTCAGCAACTAATCCACATCAGGATTATTTATATTAAAGATGTTTTTTTTTGTTAACTTGTGCATTCAGGACTTTTTTCTTGAAGTGTCCATGACCACAAAATTGTAAATTGCCTTTTAATAACGGCCATGATTCTTTTTATTGTGTGGTGAACTTGTACACATTTCACAGTTTTTTTATTTGAACATGAGAGCACATACAGGACATAATACAAAACACATCATAATGACAAATTACACCTTAGCTATTAATAGAATTGACCCACATCGATACAAATAATACAATAATTAAGACCAAAAATAATAATAATATATAAATAAAATAGAATGAAATAAATAAATAAAATTAAATAAAAATTAAATAAAGAAAAAATCAGAATGTACCCACTCTAACATTATTTTATTGCAGTAACAAAGGCATCCATCTCCTTAAAAGTTTTGGCTTCTGAAGCTGCAAGGTATATGTGATTTGTTTCCATTTCATACAGCTCCCAGACATTATATGATGGGGGTTCAGGTTTCAACCATCTAAATGTGATACATTTAATGGCTGCTGCTATTATAACTCGCAGTAGATATTTCTTGTCTCTGCAAACAATACCATCAGGGAATATACCACGAAGAGCAATTGTAGGATCTTTAGGTATCTCATACTGAAAAACGTCTGTAAGAGCGTCAAATACGTCCTTCCAGTATTCTTTCAATTTTGGGCATGGCCACAAAATGTGAGTGTGATTACCAACATACTGTCCACATTTTCTCCCAGCATTTATCTGAACCCCTTTTGATTTCACAGAGTTTACAGAGAAAAGATTATTTAGGGGTTTCCATTTCCAGAGCCAGCCAGGCCTCAGGAGGACCAACAGAGCCTTCACAAAGCTACTATATATATACAGCAGGGCAGATGTTTTCGTAAATTATGAGTACAACCCAAACAAATTCACATATTTTGTTCCAAGTCATTAGGCCATGGGATTTTTTTAATTTGAAAGTAGTGGAGTCAAGTAGTTACAGTATAGGTAACATGTTTGTTTGTTTTTGCAAAGACTTTCATTTAACAACATAGACAAATTAATAGCTCAGACTATTAATTATTTCCCAAAAAGGGTGTTAGTTTGTATAGACTGAGGAAACACAACACAAAGGTGTTTACTGATCTGATCTGAATACTGAAAAAGTTGTTTTACTTCAGAGAGCCTCCATGCTACACTATGTGTTTGTAACATTTAAAACAGAATGTGCCCGCACTTTCAATCCAAAGTGCAAACGAGACTAGGTGGAAACCTGGTATATGGCTGGCTAGTTAATATTTCCATCAGTTTAAAGGGTTTTTCAACATGTAATATTATGTGTATCACATATAATACTGTACATTTACCAAAGTATTCAATATCACAGTTAAAAATGACACTTGTAACAGTAATGTCTTTGAGTCAAATGAAAATCAATACAAACTAAATTATAACTAACAATATTTATTTCACAATTATTCAAGATGTCATACATTGTCAGATTTCTGAATCATCACACGCAGTATACACTGACACACTGTATTGAATGTGACTAACAAAATACTTTCAACAGATGCAAAGAGGTGGTGTTAACTTCCTGTGTACGTGTGTGAGGAGCTTCCCAAACCCACCAGCACAGAAGAAGTCGACAACGTAACAACGTCCTCTATGCTGGTCGGGCTGGGGAGCTCCTCATCGCCCTGGCTGGTGCGTGAAGAGGGTGGTGTCGGGGGTCAGGAACACCAAAAACACAGAGGAGTCCTGCCCTGTGAAATAGAAAACAAGTAAGGAATATGTACATGTACATGTGAGTGAGATAATTTAGCACTTAATAGAAAAGATTAATTATCTCTGAACTATCAAATAAGTGAAATTAAAATGTGCAGGACATTGTTAATGCTGTAATTAGTTGTTAACTTACCTCTGGTATAGGCACCTGCAGTTTGGTTAAAATAAAATCTAAGAACAAGCACAGTATCACTGTGTGTGTGTGTGTGTGTGTGTGGCAGGTTGAGGACGCTGACTCCTCATGGCTTTCCTCACAATTGCCCCTCTGCCTCTTCATACTTACCTGTAGCAGTGTGTGTGTGTGTGTGTGTGTGTGTGTGTGTGTGTGTGTGGCTGAAAGAGAAACATATTAGAAAGTGCTTTGGATTAAAGCACTGGTGCAAGACACAACCTAAGTCATCACCCCAGGTAACTTTCCCCCGCCATACGCGTGTTACCTGGGGTAACACAAGAGGAGCTTGTGCGCTTTTACGCAGCCAACAACAACAACAACAACAACAACAACAACAGTAACAACAGGGCTTCTCCACAATAACAACAGTCAAATCTGTGCAGACCAAACTAGTACCAAACAGATGCAAAGAGGTGGTGATAACTTCCTGTGTACGTGTGTGAGGAGCTTCCCAAACCCACCACCACAGAAGAAGTCGACAACGTAACAACGTCCTCTGTGCTGGTCGGGCTGGGGAGCTCCTCATCGCCCTGGCTGGTGCGTGAAGAGGGTGGTGTCGGGGGTCGGCGTGGGGGGGCAGTGGTGATTGCATTCACTGGGTCTTCAGACAGTACTTGGTGCATGGAAGCAAGCAGGGTGCTGAGAGTGGTTTCAGTGGTCTGCTGTGGAGCCAGATGATTGGTTGGTTGACGTCCACTCTCAGCTGACCCAGGAACACCAAAAACACAGAGGAGTCCTGCCCTATGAAATAGAAAACAAGTAAGGAATATGTACATGTATGGCTGAATGAGATTAGACTTGCAGGAGACTTTTGTTAATGTTGTCAGTAAGTATGAACTTACCGTACCTTGTCTGGTAGAGTCATCTACACTACAAGAAAACAGTATAATAATAACAGTATTATCTCTGAACTATCAAATAAGTGAAATTAACCCCTTTCACGCATAGTGGTCACTACAGTGGACAGCTATTCAAAAGCTGTTTTCTTGTTTATGCATGGGTTTTAATGGTATAGTTGCACATCAACCACCACAGTGGACGCTAGTGCGTCATCCCATACACTGCCACCCACTGGCCAGCTGTTGTAAGTGCAACACAAATGTCTCAAAACCAAGATGGCCAACGAAAGGTCAGAAACGCTGAGCAGCTCAGGAATACCTTGCCAATCCTTCTATAGTAGGAGACCCTTGCAGGGAAATAAAATTTGGTAACATCAAGTAACAACTAAGGAGTAATACAATTGTTAAAATTTCCATTTTATTCATTGGTGTGTTAAATACATATTTCTTCAGTTGAAAACTCAAACGCATGCTGTGAAGAACTTTGAAAAATGAACGTTTGAAAAACATGAAGTTAATTTTTTTTTTTCATGCCTAAAGAGAAATAAAAACACTTAGGAAAAAAATGTGCAGGACATTGTTAATGCTGTAATTAGTTGTTAACTTACCTCTGGTATAGGCACCTGCAGTTTGGTTAAAATAAAATCTAAGAACAAGCACAGTATCACTGTGTGTGTGTGTGTGTGTGTGTGGCAGGTTGAGGGTGCTGACTCCTCATGGCTTTCCTCACAATTGCCCCTCTGCCTCTTCATACTTACCTGTAGCAGAGTGTGTGTGTGTGTGTGTGTGTGTGTGTGTGTGTGTGTGTGTGTGTGGCTGAAAGAGAAACATTAGGAAGTGCTTTGGATTAAAGCACTGGTGCAAGACACAACCTAAGTCATCACCCCAGGTAACTTTCCCCCGCCAGATGCGTGTTACCTGGGGTAACACAAGAGGAGCTTGTGCGCCTTTATGCAGCCAACAACAACAACAACAACAACAGTAACAACAGGGCTTCTCCACAATAACAACAGTCAAATCTGTGCAGACCAAACTAGTACCAAACAGATGCAAAGAGGTGGTGATAACTTCCTGTATACGTGTGTGAGGAGCTTCCCAAACCCACCACCACAGAAGAAGTCGACAACGTAACAACGTCCTCTGTGCTGGTCGGGCTGGGGAGCTCGCAGTCTATAGACATGATCAGATCAGATCTATCAGACATGACACAGTCTCCTTCTCCTTCCATTTGGAGTCAGGGCACAATAAGTTCAATCTTAAACTGAATGCAACACATTTTCATGCAGTTTTGACTGTTGTTATTGTGGAGAAGCCCTGTTGTTACTGTTGTTGTTGTTGTTGTTGTTGTTGGCTGCGTAAAAGCGCACGAGCTCCTCTTGTGTTACCCCAGGTAACACGCGTCTGGCGGGGGAAAGTTACCTGGGGTGATGACTTAGGTTGTGTCTTGCACCAGTGCTTTAATCCAAAGCACTTTCTAATATGTTTCTCTTTCAGCCACACACACACACACACACACACACACACACACACTCTCTGCTACAGGTAAGTATGAAGAGGCAGAGGGGCAATTGTGAGGAAAGCCATGAGGAGTCAGCACCCTCAACCTGCCACACACACACACACACACACACACACACACACACACACAATGATACTGTGCTTGTTCTTAGATTTTTCTAAAGAGAAATAAAAACACTTGGGACAATAATCCTGACTGAGGCTGTCATAATTCCTGCATGAAAGGGTTAAAATGTGCAGGACACTGTTAACGCTGTAATTAGTTGTTAACTGACCTCTGACCTCTGGTACAGGCACCTGCAGTTTGGTTGGTTCCATCGTCTCCATGGTGCGCGAGAAAGATACAATTCTCAGCATTTTATGAATTTTGGCCCAGTCGCCATCTTTTTTTTCTCATTTCGATGCAAAACCTGGAAGACGTGATGCCCTCAAACCACAATGACAGTGTTTTCAGACCAGCACGCTGGCTGTTAACGCACTCCACAGCTGTCCCGCCATATCTCACACATTCTGTCATCAGATAATCACTTTACACGGAGAAACGGTCGAATGACACTAAAGCTGTTTTTCCAACAGGCCTAATAACATGGTGTCAACTGTCCACTGACTTCAAGCTTTAAACCGGGCGACTCAGCGGTAAAATGATCAAATGGATATAAAAGTTGTCTCACCTGCGCGGCCATTGCCCCCCAGCAGCAGGTGGTCCTCGCTGAGGTCCGTTTCCATCCTCTTTGGTTTCCCACAAGAATCCGCTGATCCAGTCGATTGTTTCCAGTGCTTCACCTCTCCAAGAGTTAGCTCGCTCGCCGTCCACGGTCCGGCCTCGCAGGAGGTCAACTCGTGTCCCGGTCCAAGTGCAAAGTGAAGAATCAGAACGGGATGCGGCCCTTACGTGACCTCTGTCGGGTCATCGCTCTGTTTCCATGACATTTGTCGACGCACGCGCGTGTGCGTGACCGAGACACAGACAGAGAGATATTATTCTTAATATTTTTCTCACAGCTGCTAAATACATATATTTTCATTTCATCCCTACTTGTGATTTGTATTTTGTCCGTGATTTGTTGGCAGCGATGTGTTTTATAGTTATGTTGTACATCTTTTACAACCTGCTTCGGCAACACTCACTCCAGCACAACAAGTCTGAATTTGAAATTGAAAACACAACTGAGATTCACTTCGTCAACAAACACACAGATTTACTAGTGTGGTCAAAATGGGTTTCTTATGGGCGACAGTCACAGCCACACTTTATTTAGTTAATAGGTTAATAGACCCTTTGTAGTTGTGGGTTGTTTTTTATTATTATCATTTTTAATAATCTGATACACAGTTCTGCTGTCTAAAGAAAAGGTTGCTTTGTCTCCCAACCATTTGTTTTTTATTGTCTCCCAACATGTTGATGCACATCTTTGACTGTAAATAGTTCTTGAAAATGTGATGAGAATGGAAGGATTTCAAGTCATGCTGTTCAACTTCTAATGCTCTCTGTAACTGCAAGGCTATTTTTTTTGTAGTTGGTGAAATGTTCTCAACTATCCTCTGAATAAAGAATTGCAATTGAGAAAGAGATAATTTACATCCACTTTAAACTGTCCAACCTTTGTGTGTACATGTTGATGTGTAGCTGTGATCTTGCAGTCTATAGACATGATCAGATCAGATCTATCAGACATGACACAGTCTCCTTCTCCTTCCATTTGGAGTCAGGGCACAATAAGTTCAATCTTAAACTGAATGCAACACATTTTCATGCAGTTTTCACACGAGGAAGTGTTTTATGATAGAAAACATCTATTGAACACTGAAGGCCAAACTCTGTTCTCCCTGTAATGAATCACACAACATTTCTCAGTGTTTTAATGTGGTTTATTTTGGTGAACACCTGCTTCTTGTGTAACCCTAACCCTGCAGTGCAGCTTGATCCATGCTGATGGAGTAAAACAAGGGTGAACACTTTATTTAACAGGGAACAGGCCTGGGGGCCTAAAGAGTCAGTGGGCCCTTTCGTAAAAGAGCATCCGTGTCCATTTTATAATCCATCCAAGCAAATATCACACACATCTAAGAGATGAAGAATATCCTTGGCTGCAGGTTTTCTTGTGTTTCTCTGTTACAACCTTTTCATGCACTTCCCTAAAAGACGTTCAGTCACACCAAACGACTAACTTAGACCTTCAGTTTGGACCTCACTGGAACACTGAGTTGATGTTTGCAGAACTAAAAGGAGGTTTTATGGGAGATATAGGCTACAAATCTGTATATACAGAATCCAGCAGGTTTGCCCTTCTACCCTAAATATTTCAACATATCAGGGGTTAACAGGAGCGGTGTAAAACAGATTTACAGCCACTAGTGCTTAACTTTCATTGGGGGTCACTTTCAACAGTTTGTGAAATTAACCACCAGAGGGCGCAATGTACAAAGGTGTGAGGCTTTAAATATTCAGATGCATTTTTATCTGTCAGTGTCAGATGATGTAGTGAATGGTTTAGGAGTATCATATGGAAAAAACAAACAAACAGAAGGAAGTCACAGCGGTGTTCCCCAAGAAATGATGCAGAGTAAATGCACATTACCACACGGTGCAGTTTTTAAACTGGGATAGACAGTCGGGGTATTTATTACCTTCACACGCTCCATTTAATCATCATCATCATCATCATCATCTTACAATATGCTGATATGAAAAGGTTATGACGTAGCACTTTTATCATTATCAGTTATGTTATTGAGCCACTGTTTCCAGAGAGACGGTATCATTGATACGGCAGGTGCTGGATGTCAACACAGACACAGACACAAATTGAGAGTGTTTTGGTAACTTTTATTTTACTAAAAAAAAGGGGGGAAAAGTTCACATTAACATTTAGCCTCAATATTACAGTATATTGAAATTCTTCTCAAAGGAAGTAAAATACAACATTTTTTATTTTATTTTAATCTTATATTAAAAATATCAAATAGTACTCATCTAGCAGTGCTTACAGTATTTTAGGATATGTCGCAGGCTTGATAGCAGAAAGGTTGGCTTTGTACAGAGCAGAGATGGGCGTTTGCCAGTCTTAGCAGAGGGCCTCGCAGAGACAACCTACCTTTGTGTTACCTGGCCTGGTTCGATTGACAAGCTGAACATGCAATGAGGGCAACTACACAAATCATCCTACAGATTATACTGGTGCAGTAAGACACTTGGAACAGGCTTGCAATGAAACAACAAGAAAAAAAAGAAGAGCTAAATGTTCCATTCATTGTGTTTTTTCCCCAACAAACCCTCATGTCACAGAGTGCCCGTTCTCCTCTACAAAGTGATCTGAAATTAATTGACTTTCTGTTGATCTTTTCAGTACAGATTAGCCAAGCATGGACATGGTGAATGAAGAAAATCTTGACTAAAAATAACATCACTACCTGAATAAACTTCAAAAAACAGACTCCGTAGAGCATTTCTCTAGTTGCACAGAACTGTACAGGCACACATATTATATATATTCAAAATAAATAGGGCTAATTTGGCCAAGACTCAGTGGGGAGGGCAGTTCTCTCTTGTTTGTCAGTACAGAGAGACACATCACCAGCCATTTATTAGGACGGCTTCCCAGCCACTTCTAAACCTCACAAGTTCTCATAGTCCCTTTAAACACACACTCACTCATACACACACATACATACACACTCAAGTACATCCACATCGTCACTCACACACCTCAGCCTCCTCCACCACGCATATGCACAAAGCCAGAAAGACCGGAGAGAAAAAAAAAAAGGAAACGATACAGCTGTTGAACATAATCATTAAACATATAAATGCCATTTTTCTGGAATGCCTCTGAGCAGGAAAACAAAGCTGGAGGTCGAGTCGCCTGGTTTCTGAAATCATCACACCGGCTCACTAGAAGACACCACGACACTCACATGTGTGATCCTGTGCCACCGCGCCAGGCTGTGGCCTCCGGACCCCCCCCTTCCTGACCTTTCCCACTGTGGTCCCAGAATGCCATGTCGTCTTGTCGGTGGGAGGGGCGGCTCTGCTCTCCTCACATTACAAACAGGACATGACATGTGACTACTAGACGACCAGGAAATCTCCTTCACCACCTCCCTACGTGCTCGGCTCCATCTCTTTTCAGGACGGGGGTGGGGGTGGGAAGGGGGTGGGGTGGGCGGTTTTGGGGGTGTAGACAGGAGGGATGTCGGGGAGGGGGGCGGGGGCTGTACAGTCGAGATGAGCTGCCTGCTGGGAGGAGAGGTGAGGCAGGAGGACCAAGATTTGTATGGAGTCTCTCACTCTCTCCTCTCCTGACGGCGCCCTGAGGGAGGTGGCGGGGATTAAACGTCAGTGGAAAAGTAGAGCGTGTTGCGCTTCAGTTCGGCAAAGGAGATGGGAGGATGCTGCAGGTAATAGAGCAGCACCTGGACCTGAGAAGAGAGAAATCAAGCTTGTTTGATTAGAAATTCCTTTAAATTCATTCAAAATCAATCACTACTATCCTGGTTGTCTGCGTCTACTCCTCAATCTAATGCAGGGGTTAGTATGCTGAATTAGCTTTTAGCAGCTCCTGTTTGCAGCGTATCCATGGATGTACAGACAACTATCACTGGCTTACTCTGACACAGAAGAAAACTTAAAAACGTGATGATTCTCAGGCAAGTTCTGGAGTCAAAAGTAGCATCGTTTTTCGACTTTTCATCTCTAAGGTCACGTGGCTCTGCTTCCTCATGACTTTTTTTCCTCCTAAAAATCAACCACGTGATGTAAACCAGACAGACATATCTTCTCATGCTTTTTTCCCCCTCTCTACATAAAAATGACTACAGAATGGTTTAAAACGGAAAGACTTGGGTCCCTTGTGGTGAATTTTAAATGATTATGTGGCAGACAGCTAAGAACCATTTAATTTCTAGTTAATATTTAAGCAGATGTGGCTCATGAGCTGGCTGCTTTGATGTTGGACTACTGCCTAATTCAGCACTTATGTAGGAAGTTTCACTTTGCTCTGTTATCTCTCTGTGACTGTATTTTGCCTTTGTTCATTGATATTTGTCTGCAGTTCATACTAAACTGCTTAGCTCCCACGAAAAAATACTCGTTCCTGATATCAATGTGACTAATCTGGTAAAATAAAGTTGAAACAAGAACAATTGTTTTTGACAAACTCTGGAAAATGTATTAAAACAGGTGAATCAGTTTTATGCCCCCCCCCGCACTGCTCCACAAATTTCCCTTAATCTCCCCTTTAATCAGTTTCACCAGAAGGGCATATGTCTGGAAATTTTAATTTGATTGACTGTTTGTTTAATGCTGCTATCAGCTTACCAGGAAAATTGAATTTACAATACGTTTCTTACTTCTCAGAGAAGATGTATTTTGAGAGTCTGTGGTCTTCAGGACTGACTGTTTCCCTCTCTTTAATATTACCAGAGGGGTACTCTTATTAAAATGAGGGAGAATCCATCACTCACGTCCCCAGATGAAATTATATTCAGGATGTTGCGGCCGGAAGCATCTTTCTTTGGCATTTGTCATTTTGTATACTTATGCAATAAACATTTAGAATTTAAATAAGCCCCAATACAAACACACAGCTTCACTGTAATGGACAGACGGGGCCTCCTGCATGTGCATGCTGCCCCATTTATGATCATTTACTCTGGATGTTGTTTATTCTGCCAAGAGAAGACATTTGTGCACAGGAAACTCATCTCTCAGTAGAGATGAATGGACGGCCCGCAGCCTAAATACAGCTGGGAGAGTAGACCGCAGTGACACGGGTCAGTTAGCTACATGGGAGTAAAACTCATCCGGAAAACACGTGCAGCGACCGAGGAAATGTGCATGTACCCACCAGTCTGCCATCTACAGCGTACCCTCGGAGGCATGCCTACTCAGTTTCTATCAATGCGCTTGTTTCATGAACGCCAAAGGGACAGAGGACACCAGAGAGTAATTTGGGTCTGAACATTAAAAAATGTCAAACTAAAAGATAAAACTTTGTCTAAACATCTTGTGAGTGATAAACATGTATACACAGTTATTTGTCTTCAGTCAGTGTGTGTAGGTACCTGTGCCATGACGTCATGTGACCAGATGTCAGAGGCAGAGGTGATGTGCTGTCCCTTTGCGATCTCCGACTCTGAGGGCCTGAGCAGGGTGGGGCCGAACACGGTGGCCAGGTTATGGAGGGACATCTTGTTGATGGGCTCCTTCTCAGCCACCCTGTGGGAGCAAACACCAGCAGACAGTCGGGGAGGACGGGGTTAATACGTGGAAAAAAGACAGCCAGGGGTTTCCATGACATTATGACATAAAAAACTAAAGACTATAAAACACTGATTTAGGCCTGTTTTGAATGTGATCGGTAGGACTTTAATATGTAATTTTAACCAAATCAGACAGAGAGTTTCATATTTCAGGAGCCCTGCATCAGACTGAAAATTAGCCTCTGCTTGTGAGACGCTCGTGAAGATGACGATTAGATGATGGCTGAGTGAATCTGTGAGTTATTGAACAGCCTGGAAGATTCTCCTCTTTGTTTTGTATCTTGTATGTAAATGTACATGTTTGGAAAACATGAATATATCGCTGGGGTGCAAGAATTTGAGGGGTTAAAGAAAAGTTTGGAAGAGGAAACTTTTATGACGTTCGTGACAGTATGAGAAGTAAGGACAGATAATAAAAGGTTTGTGCACAAATCAACTTAACATTCTGAATTATATGAATAGATTTGGTTACATTTTTACTTACAGGTGGCCTAACTGGGATCAGTAGGTGTCTTTGTGTATGTGTGAGGGTTATTGTGTGAGTGTACCGTTTGAGGTGCTCCAGCAGAGTGAGGAAGGTCATGAGGTTGGGATCAGGCAGGGAGCGCAGGAGGTGCATCATGCAGTTCTCCTTGGCTGCCGGGTCTGAGAGCGCTGAGAGGGAGAGGAAAACGACGTCAGATCTAATTACGGCAAGACAGCTCTTCAACTTCAGCTCTTATCTCTTCCAGCTGGGCACATTTAACTCCCTTGTGAAACTCCCTTCTAAAAGGGCCCACTGAAGACAAACACACACACACACACACATCCCAGGACTAAAGGTCACACCTATGCCCTCCATGAAGGCGGGGTAGAGGCGGTCAGTGAGCAGAGGCTCCGGCAGCTCCCTGAAGTACAGCTTCAGTGTCCCTGCGATGGCGTTAATGTCCATGTCACTCAGCATCACCAGGATATCTTTGGTATCTGCAGGTCAGACACAAACAAAGACAGATTAGAAGCCGAACACACCACGTTATCACAGGCTCACAATAACACAGCTGCTGTCTCCTCTCTGTCTCCAGGAATGATGTAATCTCTCGATAAGCAGACAGATGCAGACGTGCTTAATATCACACACAGAAATGAAAGGTGATACCGGGCTCAGCTCGGTTGGATCTTGGTGATGTAAAAGCAGCCGCGACCGGCGCTGAGAGACTCTTACGCAACATAAAATTTGACCCTTGACAGCTGCTGCTCCGCTCAAACGGACCAGTTCCCACAAATCTCTTCCCTACAGAGTACAAAACCCCCTCGACATCTAAACCTAAACCTTATAAACTTCCAAACATTCGGCCTTTACGCACACACCACATTGCTAGATATGTCAGATATGTTTGTGGTTTATATACTGTAACATACATACTGTACTCCATAATGGTGGTAAAAAAATATTGTTTGCTCTCCCGTCAAGATGATGGGAGGGATAGCGAGCGGTGTCTTACTGGTGTCGAATGCTGTTTTGAGGGCCTGGATATCAGTGGCCACCCCTGAGATCCTGTAGATTCCCACTTCGTCAATCCCCCTCTTCTCCACTTCCTCAATGCACTGGCGGACAATGTAAGGCACCTTGGAGCGCTCGCGCCTGTGGACATAAGCAGCGGCCACGTCACTTTTCTGATGACATGAGTGACGTTATACAGATTTACCGCGGCAGACATGGAAACAATTCTGGGCCTTTTCATTGACCGTCCATATCCATATCAGAGGAATTTTGTTTACGGGCTAAACTATAAATCAATGGAGGTTTATAAAGTTGTAGAGTCTCCTTTTATTGTTTGGCAGTTGAGCTTTGAGGTAAAATTACAGGATCATACTTACTTTGTCACCACGTTGATTTTGACTCCAAACACCCCACTCTGTTTTTTGGACGGCGTTCTCTTCAGGCTGAGGTCCCGACTTGTAAACTTCATGGAGAATTCCACTTTGATCTGACGATGAACAAACAACACAGCTGAAGTAAACTGCACCGCTCCCAGAAGCCAGAATGGAACTCTGGGACCCTCATGAATCACTTGATGTCGTTGTTTGCATAGTGATTTAGAGGTTATGACACTGAACAAATCTCTTTATATTACCAACTAAATTCTTCAAAAATCTGTGTGTACACAAATCTCTGGACTTCAGAGGACACAACACTTAGGGATGTAGGAGGATCCAGTGTTGTTAAGATACCGCTGAATAAAGACACTGAGCAGCCTTTGCCAAACACAACACATCCCATCACAATATTTACAGTATATATGTTGCAATGTAAGCTACAAGTCCTTTTACAGCGTAAGTGCTTGTGGTGTCTCACCCCGTTCATCTCTATGACGTCCATGTGCCAGTTCTTGGACTGCACCGTCTGAGGGTCCAGCTGAAAGACACAACAGAGACAGAAAGACATTGGGTGATAAGATTTTTGCAAAGCCTTTGACCAAATAAGGGCACATGACTTATTTCATACAGGGATTTTCTACAGAGCAAAACATTCATCATCATCATCATCATCATCAGATAACAGTTGTTCCCATGAAGAAGTCACATTTCTGCATGATAGCATTCTGAGAAACAACACAAGAGTCACCACCTGTACAGTCACCAAAAAGGAAACCGTTTGCTGGATTCCACCACAGGACAGGGTTTTCTCTCTCAGGCAGAGGAAGCTGAGGGTTTGACTATCGGGCAGCACACCAGAGTGGAGCCACCAAAACAGGTTTTCAACAAAACTTCTTAAGTTAATTAAGCCAGCTGTCACCTTCTTAGTGACAGCTGCCCTGCGCCCCTGAATGGGAAGTAGCGTTAAATTCCAAATAATGAAACAAATGGCGAAGTGAAATGTGACGCATTCCCCCTGTGAGGAGGGAGTAGTGGGGGCTCAGATTTACCCCTTTGCATTTCACACAAGAATCACACTGAACTAGAAGGTCCAAGAAGTAAATAATTCAATTTATGCACAGCTCCTTTTACCAGTCACTCTTGTAAGAAATGAATAATATTTGAAAACTGCCTCCAAGTATTTACTCAACATCTAGCCATCCTCATGACGGTTCAGGTACTGGCTCAAGTGCTCTCTACCTGGACGCTTTAGTCTCTGAGCCAAATGAACAGTCACTTCAACACTTGCTGCTCTATCAAAGAAACACAACAGCTGTTTCCGGAGGAGAAAACACTGCTGTTCCTGCCCAGTTTCGAACTGAGGACCTTTCGCGTGTTAGGCGAACGTGATAACCACTACACTACAGGAACTGGCTAATAGCTTCCACACACACTCTACAAACACAGTCTCTGCAAGTTTAAAGGCGAGGTAAGGCACTTTGAGACTGTGATTAATGTTACCTGGGTCCAGAGTTCACCTTGTAGCCGTTCCATTTTTCAAACCTCTTACTCAGATCAAAGTGGCGCTGCTGTTGCCCGGATACTGCTGCTTTAACACAGACACAAAGTCTACTTTGGGAAAGAAAGATGTCGCTTATGTTTCCAACATATGCCCTCGGCAGTCTCTTGGGGGTCCAACAGGGGCTCCAGATTGGCTCAGACACTTGGCCTTCTTCACCGCACACATTCTCAAAGTCTGGATCTCAAGTCCCATGATGCCCTCTGAGGCATGATAGATGGCAGCCTGTTGTTGTTCTGGAGTCAGTGCCCGCTGTGTGAGGCCACACCAGCTAATGCCTTTTTTTATAGGCTGTTTGAGCGTCTGCACTAAACAGCTATGTCATTACAACCCTGCATAGTGATGTGCTCAACTTAGAGGAAAATAATGATTGTTGGGTGAGCACAGGGGCAGCACACTTCTCTTATTGTCAGCATTAGGTTGCAACCATTAAAAGTTCTCAGTGAGCGTATTTCATTACCTCGTAAAAAGCCCATTTGGCATCGGTTTCATGCATTCCTATTATCGTTAAAGTCTGTTTTCCCAGCAGGGTTCGAGTTTGAGAAGAGGGACAGGTAATCACTGCAATTGGGTCTTTACACAGCTACTGCCAAGACGAGAACTGGGCAGGGATCCACGACTCACTGCTGACGCCTCCTCTAATGCCTCGGACTCACTGAAAATACTAAAACTAATAATAAAAACAGGATGGAAATAGGTGGGAGGGACCACCTATTTCCTTCCTATTACCCTCTGCTAATTCCTAAAAAACCTGATTAAAAATGAATGTCCTGCAATAGGGTTGTAAAAACAAAGAGGATCCTGCGGTTACCCTCATTGACCCCTCTTGAAACTGTATTCTCAACTGGACTCCTTTTTATTAAAAATACTTAGAGAGGAACTTGTTCCCCCCCTTTCCTTTTCTGGGAAATGAGTGGGCTTAAAGGGTCGACTGCAAACGTTTTGGTTGAGGAGGGCAGCAGGAGGCAAACTGACTTAGTTTATACTAAATGTTACACTCAGCATTAGGGACAAAATGTTGCATGACAAGAAACACCGTTCTTGTAAATGAATTGTGACTTACTGTCCAGTTGGACAAGAGGATTTAAGGTTTAATCCTGAGTGACGGCTCTTTGCCCATTCAAAACAAAAATAAAGAAATAAAGCTTGTTATATTTGTCTAAATCTGACTGAATTTAGAGAATTACGTTCTGAAGGTGGGCTGCGTGGACATAGTAGGAAATGACACAAAGGAATTAAGAGTATTTTTCGAGGCAAATAAGATACACCACAAGAATATTAAGGATATATTTTAAAGCCTCTCCTCTGGCTTATGTACTGTATTTGAAGACCTTTTCAGGACCCGCAGAGAGCAAACCGGCATAGCTTTAGTCCCCTTTCAAGTTTAATTTCCGTTCATCGGAATGCTTGAAGGGGCTTTCGAGCATCTACTATATGTTTGCGCATTCATGCACATGTCTAGGAAAAGATAAAAGTCAGAAAGTGTCTTGTGGTTTTTTTCTTTAAAGAGACATCCTCAGGCTGATATGGTTCCGATTAGGATCACATCACTCCAGTGGCAAAGCTCTCTTTGTAGGACCGTGAAAACCATCAGGGATATATGGCTGAGCAGCGGCCGGAGCGGACTACAGCCCGAAGCAAAGCAAAGAAATACTTTAAATTTAGTCGACCGCTGCACACACCGATTTGTACGCATTCCAGTTGGGGCACACACTTGAAGCTTTTCCCTTATATAGAACATGATAAATATATGTGTGTGTGTGTGTGTGTGTGTGTGTGTGGAGGACAGCATGTTGCTCTGTTACATGGGAACTCATTGGTCTGTAAGCAGCTCATAATGTACGTCTGAGTGTGTACCAGGTTTGGGGCTCAGCTGGATAAAGTGCTGCCCGTTTACTTTCTCTCAGCCCTGCGTATGGCCGACTAAACCTGACTGCTGTATGCTCACACACATTCACCCTCGTCTCATCGCTCTTTCGTGTGTTTGAGCGTCCAAAATAAGTCATACGAATGCGACGGGAGGCATGTGGCTGCCATGTGATGCGGCCCACTTGTAGGCCCTACAGAAAATTGATGGTTGATCTCAGTATCTTTTCCTGCCTCTGGTTGGACTTTCTGTCTGTCAAGCCAGAACACAGGCAGAAATACCATGACCAAGAGCCTTAACTTCAAAAGGAGAAGCAGACAGCCGTGAGCCAGGATGTACACACAGCCCGCACTCTGCCCCGACTGATCTACAGGGACAGAACAAAGCAGATAAGATAAGTCATGCTGTTTTCCTGCCTGCCACATGGTCTTTATTTCGTATTTCGACAGTGAAGGAGAACAAGAAGTCAGTTCACACTTTTGCATGCCTTTGAAAGTGTTTCTGAAAATTTGATAATCAAGGTTTGACACAAAAAAGACAAATAAGACATTCACAAAAAAAAAAAAAAAAGTCTTGACGAATTGCTTATTCTGATAAAATGAATCAACTGGTCACAGATGTGGTTATGAGTAACCAGTTTGCCTTTTTATTGACCATTAAATCACTGCGTACAAGAAAGAAATCCATCATTCACACACAATCTACAGAAACCTTCGTTCCTCGATTTAGTTTGCTCAAAAAGAAATACACCACCTGTTGTCTTCAGATAAATAAAGTGCTGTTCCCGCCCAGTTTCGAACTGAGGACCTTTCGCGTGTTAGGCGAACGTGATAACCACTACACTACGGGAACTGGCTGACAGTTACTTCCCCCCCCCACTCTACAAACACAATCCTGCCCTCCTTCGGTAGCCATGAGACATGTGAGCCACGCTCCTGCAGCCTGCGTGAGAGTGACAGCAGCAACAGACTGACGCAGCGGGACAGTCAGAGGTCCTCGTCCCTCTGGAGCTGTTTACATTTCCTACAAAACACACAGGAGGCTTCAGAGACGTGCTTCAGAGCATGCAGCAGAATAATATCTATCCAGGGTCTTGGTTTGTCAGAAAAAGAGCACATGTGTTGCCAAGTGGCCATGCAAGAACCACGCATAAGGTCCTCGATGAACATGTTTGGCCCAGAGGCCCCTCGGTGGTATGATCCATCCATCAGAGTACTAGACACGAAAGCATTTCTACTATGCAGTGTGTGAAAAAAACACACACACATGCAATATGTGCACAATCAGTGTTTTTACATTACATCTTTATTTTGGGATTTCTGTGTGTTACAACTGGGAATCATTGACTAGCCTATACATTAGCATAAATCCTGCATGTGTCTTCATTTCATTTCAATATCATATGCTACCCCAGATTTAAGCATTAGATTACGTGGTTTGGATACTTGTTTGTTCTGCACACATATGAATATATATTTCTTTAACAACTAGGGCTGATTGTGTCGATCCAAGAGAAGAAAATCGAACTAAGTGTGTTCTGAGCGCAGAACAGCAAAAGACATTGTGCTACTGAAATGATGTTTGAAGCCTTTAATAATAAAATCCCTACACACTTAATTAGCCCATTGTTGCCGGGCTGGAGAGTTAATGCATGCTGGTGACAATATTCAAAACACAACTTGATCTTTTGATATGCTAAATTAATGAATTTCTGTTTAATTTGTCCTTTGTGTTTCAGCACAGTTTTCCAGTGCTGCTCTCTGGCTGATTAAATATTCATTCGGCTGCAGAGAGCTTTTTATTAGTCCTTTAATTAGAACGTAGCTCAAACTGCACGGCTCCCTGGTTTTTAGCAGGATTACAGGAGCTGTTTGTGCAATGATTGAGCCCCCCCCCCCCAGCAAACACATCACGCTGCAGTATATTTGCTTCATAGAGAACAAGGAGCACAAACTATTTTTAGACAAACGAATCACATAAGCATAATGTTTACATGTGCATCAGTGATAGCGAGACTCTTTACTCAACAGCTGCTGATGTCACCATGGCCATGTGAGGTCTTTGACTCAGTTGCCATGTTGCCTTCTTCCCTCACTTCCCTGTTGGAGCCAATCGGCGGGGCTTTTCAGCCAGCAGAGGGCTGTGATTTGCAGAGTAGTCTCGCAGCTCTGCAGGCAGTGTGTGATTCTCTTATAGGGCCTGTAAACAGCAACACACAGATGCGTACTACACTTATGCAACACAACCCTGCCGGCAGCCTGCACACAGAACTGAGTTATCATACACTCACGAGCAGAGAGAGAGTGAAACATCCCTTTAATGCTCTGAATTTGACTTCAATATAAGCACTTCCTTCTTTTTCTCCTTAAAACACTCTATTCTTTTATGATCTCCTCATCATGGTGTTGCTATGTTGTATGATGTTCAGTATGAATTGACTCAGTAAAGATTGATATCCACCTAAAAATGTTTTCAGGAAAACTCTCCGCTAACCAATAACTGTCAGCTCCCATCCCAGGCCTTCATCTCTTAAAACCCACATGGTGAAGTCACAGACGCGAACACTGTTTTGTTCGATTGTCGTACAGACTAACCACCAAAGTTCTGATTTAATCTAGTGCAGCGGTGACAGAACTTATATGTGCTATCAAGAGACGGGGATCTATGTCACATTTTTGTCCCCTGATGAACCCCTCGTGTTTGTCTTGGACAGATCCACAGCGATGTTTTTCACTCTTCGGCCTTTTGGGGACGTTGCGTAGTCATGGCCTCGCTCATTACCTCACCGTCCAGGTTATGTGTGATCTTCACCACTGACGGCATGCACCATTTGTAAGCCATTAGATCATCTCTATGTATGTTTACTCAGTGGTGAAGTATGATGAGTCAGTCTTGAAGCAGGTGGCGGTGGACGATCAGAGGGGTCTCACTTCAGTTCTGATGTAACATTCATGAACTTTTTCAGGGAGAGAGTTTTGATTACTAAGTTGGAGCGCTTCCAGGAGCTACAAAATGCAAAAAATCAACATCTATTGGAACAAACCAGCACAGCAAGTCATAAACGGACTGCCCTCCACTATTTCAGATAAATGTACTAAATTCCCTGAATTCATGTGGTAACCCCGAGTCATCCTCACAACTTTCCTGGCAGTACCTGAGGCCCGGACAACCGTTAAAGCATGTGAAGAACATTCCAGAAGACCACATCTCCTAACTCTCACCACCTAATTACATGATTAATGCCTTGTTGTCACCCTGCTGAGATTAAAGCCTCCTTGCATACGGCCCGCTGTACGGCCAGAAGCGATGGGGCTGAACTCATACCAGAGGGGGTCATTGTGGATATCAACCTGAGAATGCTTTACTGACCTGCCGCTCCCCTCCTGGAGCTCATTAACCAATCGCAGATCCTGCGCACGGGGGATGGATTGGGGCCAATAAAGGGCTATGCCCTCCGGTGGGGACAGACGGAGATTTATGTTGCCTATATAACAGGCCATTAGGGGACTGGCTGGCATTTTAGGCACGCAGGAGTGATGAAACCCTAATATCTCATCTGCACTAATCAACACACTCAAATGGAAGAGCATAATTTCGTATGTGGGGTAAAATGTAGTGGGGGCGAGAGGTGGGATGAGGGAGGCGGAGGGCGGATGATAATGGTTGGATCTGATTCTCTTCCTGGCTAAGCCGGCACGACAGCTCCATTGTTCTCCCCACTAAGCTGGCCGTAACTCCACAAAGAAAATAAAACCTGCCTCTGCCCAGCAGACAGGTCACCAGCCAAAAGAACATGACGTTAAACACACTGTGAAAAACCCAGACCACAACCGAGCAACGCCTTAATCATCATTTGTTCTTTGGCCGGGACACATACGATACATTATGTCTGGTTCTAGTCCAATTAGTGTTCCCAGCCAGCCCCCATCTCATCACACCGTGTCTTAATTAGGTGCCGCTTCAGGCTGAAGGAGGGAGGACAATTCCCCGGTGTGCTTCCATACCTTCACGCATCCTCTAACATCCACATTCCTCTCATCACGCTGTAAATAACATGATGCATGCCACAGATGCACACAAACAGAAAAAAAAGCAATATGCCCTACAGTCTGCTTTCCCTGCCCCCCCCTCAATAATTATTTGAAAACACTGGAAGTCGCTCTTCCTCATACTTGGTATCTGCACGTTTTTAGATTCACAAGACAAGATTTTTGAGACAAGTTAAAGATACATTTCAACGCAAAAGAAAGCCAGGGACAGCAATTCATTTGCACTTGAACACAGCTGATTATATTACTAATATAATGAAAAGGCTGATTCAACTATTAACAGGAAACAATGTGTTTTTATAAACATATATGTCATGAAAAACACAGAATTAACCCTGCCCTGTCTTAATATAAAAACACATTTTCAGATTGTTTTAAAGACCCGCAGGCAGCCTGTCACGTTACTGTGTCAGATGATGCTGGCAGACATCGTCATTTAACATTATCGCCTCCATCAAACAGAGTTCACCACCATGTAGAGGCAGAAATGCTGGACGGGGGGAGAAGAAAGGGATAAGAGCTGATAGGATCAAAAGGCAACGGAGCGCAGAAAAACTGCAACACGAGTGTATGCATAAAATTCAAAGCCTCATTCAGAATGAATGAAAGAATGAATGGGACTCCACAGAGCAGTTTGGTGAACAGGGATTTCTACGCAGGGATCACATGCACCTAACTGCAAAGTTGACAAATTTGGACAGCAATGAAATACAGAAACCTCCTTAATCACGTTGTCTGACATGAAGACATGGAGAGTGTGTACAGAGAGGAGAAGAAGGAATCAATACGGGACCTTTCAGGTCAACGCAGTAAAGTCTGGGCTTAGTTTGTAATCCCTGTTTTATCCCGCTCAGTATAACAGTGGTCAGCCTTCCTCAGGCCTCTGTTGAATAATGGAAAGCATTGAAGCAAAGGTCAAGCCGACTCTCAACTTGGATTCTTTGTCCTGAACTGGTTTATTATGCACACAAATTACAGCTCAAATTGCTGGCGATGCACTCATGATGAAGATGAGGAGGGCTGCTGAATAAACAAGAGCGAACATACAGTGAAATAAAAAATGAGTCATAGTTTTAGCTGCGTGTGCAGAGCTATGCATAGAACCAGAACAGGCTCATGAGCTTCTTCTCTATCGTTCAGCGACCCCCCCCCCCCGACGCCTGAGTCACAATCCAGAACCTGCATTTAAACTATGCCATACCAGACCTGTGAGTGTGTGTGTGTGTGTGCGTGCACCTCAACCTCCCTCAACACAAGGGTCATTCAGTCCAACCTGAGTGTTTTAACCAAATGACAACAACTGCCCTTTCTGAATGAACCTCAGTTGTATAGTAGCACACACAGCGATCGCTACATTTTCCATCTAACTTTTGTCTAAAATTCCAGTGAATCAGGAAAGACAAACGTCTCTCTAACCCTCATTTGTTTATTATTATTAACCAACCACATACCGCCTTTGAATGCTGCAAAAACAGGATCACGCTTAGAAATTCATATAAACACAATGAAATTCCAATAGTTTGAGTAAGAAAACAGAGTGGAGAAACTGCAGATAATTTGCTACATAATGGAAAAATGTCAAAGTTTAGTCAAATCTTTATCCTTGCAATGCTAACTGTATACAAAAAAAACCCACACCATAATGCAAATATGCTACACGCATGTTTCGGAGGTTATTTGGGATAATGTGACCAATAATGCCAGGGGCGTTAGATCGACTCAGCCAGAGGAGGGCAATGCTTCATATGAACAGCAGGGGGAGCTAATCTGATACTCACACATCTCACAACCAACACAATTTAATTGGAAATACCATTTACTCATCATTAGCATCTGCAAATAGACAGAGATAGACATAAACAGAGATTGGTGGATGTAGAAAGGGTGAAATATAAAGTGGCAAGAATGAGACAAAGGGGAGAAAATTGTCATTTCACGTTAAACTGATGATGTCTCATCCATCACAGCAGTGGTTTCTGAGGCGACGGGGGTTTACATTACATCACACAGTCCAGTATCCAGGTAGGTAATAAGCCTTTCTCGTATCTTGCTTGTGGTATAATCACTTTTTAAAGCTGACATAAGGCTTAGTAACAAATATTTACAATATGCATCACAGTAAGTGGCATCAAACTGATAATTAAATCATTTAAGGAAGGAAAAAAAAGCCTAAATTAGGCTTTTCTAAAAAATGTTTTTATGTTTACTGTGGCTTGTGTTACAGCAGGTCCCAGTTTAGTCACCTTTTTATTTAGCACTACATCACTGCAGTCAATAGACCCATCAGATAAGAACAATCGTCAACTCTGCACTGAAAGAAAGACACCCGGGGAGAGAGCGCCACACATGGAGAGAGACACTGAGCATAAAAGAGAGGCAGAACAAACAGATGGAGGTGACACTGAGTGATAAATAGGCGAGAACAAATGATAAAAGAGAGAGAGTGTGTGTGTGTGTGTGTGTGTGTGTGTGTGTGTGTGTGTGACGTGTGTGTGTGTGTGCGTGTGTGTGTGACGTGTGTGCATATGTCAGCCAGAGACCTTTTGTCTGAGCAGCTTGCTGCGGACGCGGCCCCATAGCTTGGCCCCGGTGTTGGTGTGCCTCTTGAGAACAGGGGTCTGAGGCTGGCTGGACAGATTGTGCTGGTTCTGGTCCACGCAGCAGTGCTGCTCCAGTCGCTCGCACACCGAGTTCAAGTTTACATCAGGCACCAGGATCTCCGTCATCCCAAAGCCTCTTCCACAGTACGATTCTTTACAACAAAGAAGGGGGGAGGATGGGTCCCAAAGTAACCTCTCGCTGATCACAGGACCAGGTGCTGGAGAGCTGCTCCGGGAATTCACCAGCAAAAAAAAATAAAAAACAAAAAAAAGTCTCCCACAGCAGTCAGATATTCACTTCAAAAAAGGAAAGAGGGATGAACGGGAGGAGGACAAGATGCTGCCATGGTCTCCTTGATAAGTCTGATAATAATTCCACGTTGGTGCCTCTCTCTGTGAGCTCATTCCACAGTCAGCTGCCAACATCTCCTCGTTCTGCAATCTGACTTCCACAACGGCAAACACAGATACACAGCGCCAGAGCGAGGCAGAGAGAGAGAGAGAGAGAGAGAGAGAGAGAGAGAGAGAGAGGGGGAGAGGGAGAGAGAGGGGGAGAGGGAGGGAGATCGGGGGAGTGAATGAGCTCCCGTTGTCACTGAGTGGCCCGGCTCCTCCAGATGTTGATGGACACACCTCCAAAGAGAGGGAGGCGAGGGGAGGGGAGGGGAGCGAGGGGAGGGCACAATAAACACTCAATGAGAAATGAGAGGCAGAGGAGAGAGAGGGAGAGTGAAGGAGGGAGGGATGGAGCAACTCCTAAACGCTGTGCTGTGTTTTGTTCAGTGCTTTGACCCCTTGTCAACCTTTCCCAGAGCTGGTCAGCACACTGAGGATGTGAGTAAAGAGAGGAATGTGATGAAGAGGAAGAGATAGAGACTTTAAAAGTGGCCAGGTAATGAGCACTAAATATTTGAGGACAAAATGTCTATAACAGTGGAAAACATCCTCTCTACATTGTCATTGCCTCTCAAAATATGACAAGAGCCACCTTTTTTCCTCCTCCTCCTCCTCTTCCTCCTCCGTCTGTGTGCCTTTTATCGTGCCTCTCTGTGTAGCGACTTCTCCTCACCATGCTCTTACAGTTCTCTGGTTTCCACATGCACATGCACGCTCGCACATCCTGGGAGACACGCAGAGCGAATCACCATCTTTATTCAACAGGACAGCCGGAGCTGGCTGCTCTTAAAAGGCGTATTCCTCTGTATAATGGATCGATAGGGGCAGGGGAGTCTGTGTATGCCTGTCAAACCCCATCTCCATCCACAGTGTCCTTTCCCATTTGAATTCAAGGGGAAAAATGTTTGGCTCGGGAAAGGTTACGGACGCGAGGCTGCATTTTAAACCGTTTTAAAACCAGACCAGGGAGACAGACTGTCTGCTGGGCTGAATGGTAGTTAAGACTGAGAGTCGGTGTCTGCTGGTGGGTAGACTGATGGCTGCTGATTGTACGGTGATTCATAAAGGGGTTCAGATAAGAAACGAGGAGCATGTAACACAGTTTCCTTGATCTAGTGAAATAGTGGGACACAGCTGTGTTTACTAGGATGGCAAGTGAGATGCATAAATATGTGCTCTGAAATAAACCTCTACAAAATATTATTCTCTGCTATATTTGTCAACCTCAACGCTCAAACTCATGGAAAGAATCAGATATAAACCGTTTATTGATTATTGATATTCTAGACGAGCATTTTATGATTTGTCAGTTCTATATTCGCTCTAAGACAATGGTTACTAGCAGAAAAAGTGTAAGAGAATCTATTCAGTGGTTACTTTTAAGTCCATGTTGGCTCTGAACACACCTTAACATCCCAAACAGGGTCATCATGTCATCACGAGGCGCCTCAGATAGCACGAGACAGTATGTAAAAACGTGGTGTAAAAACATGTGGGTTAGTGTGTTCTGCAGTGAAGATAAAACAGTGAACAGAAAGGAAGGGTGAGCAGGACAGCCTGTCTGACTTTGTGACCAACAACGTAGGAGGAGGTGGGGGCCCTAAGCCAACCCTCACCACAGAGTATTTTTAACTCCCAGGGTTCGTAACTATGAGACGTACACACTCCATGCGTCACATCTTGGAAAGAATGTCTGGGAAAACCATGTTTTGGAAATGGGAGGAATAAAAACCCACGAGGAGACGGGGGATATTTTTGGGGCAAGATGAGACAGAAGGTTAAGACAGAAATAGAAGGGTATGTTTTAACTGTGTATATCTTCACTTTTATATTTGTGTGTAAGACATGTTGTTACCACAGCATCCATCAAAGAGACAAAAGAAAAAAAAAATCATAACCATCAAATGTCCAAATTGGACATTGGAAACACCAGAGTGGAGACATGTGAAAGCTACATTGCCTTAAAGGGATAGTCCAGCAATTCAGTAGCTTACAGAGGCTAATGTTAGCTAATCTTTAGGTCGATATCGCTGTGTTCTTGTGCGTCGGTCACAGTATGTTGTCACTTGTGGCCTCAGTGGTTTCTGCTCTGCAAAAGATACATAGTCTCACTTCAAGGATGGTGCCACTATCTTCTTCCCAGATTTTAACATTGCTCTGCACATGCATGCAAGTTTTTTGGGCCTGTTGGCTTTCATTTTAAACTGTCAAGAAAGCCTGAAAGTCAAAAGTTACCCCCTCCCCCACCTCCACAATCACGAGACTGATCATTTCGGTGAACCAGGTAAGATACTCGACGAACACCCACAGTCACACACAAGAGCGCAGCTTCTCTTTAGAGTATAGCAGCAGCTTTCAGCCGTCTATACCACCGGGTCATCCAGAGTCCAACACTTCACAACACATCACATCAGAAACATCATGGAGTGAGCACACATGCACGAATGCACTCCCTCGGCCTGGAAGACACATACTGTACATTCATATATCCAGTGCTCCACTCTGTCTGGTGTTAGCTCATGCGCTATTTATGGCATTAAAAACACGCACACACATTCTGTACATGCAGACATGTTAACCCAGAATACTGTGGACTCACACTAACTCCCAGCAGCTCTACACAGGCTGCACACAGACCGCCACAGTTCCCCAAAACCCAAATGTGCTCCATACGTGACATCTAAATGCTAAATAATAACAGGATAGCGATGTGCCGGGATAATGTTTGTCTGAATGTTGTTGGAGGCAAACTATTTCAGCTCCCTGGTTTAGTTGGTTGATGGGGTTTTACTGTGCCTAAGAAGAGTGGAATAATGGGTCCTTATTTTCCTAAAAGGCCCTCGCGTAGATAAAAATGTACTGCAGAGATAAATTAACTGTATGAGAGGATGAACTGCGTGGGGCCTTGAGCTCGGGAGACATGGGAATGATAAAACGAGGAAAGATGCAAGCAGGGGAGGAGGAGGGAGTCCAACAGGGAGATAAGATTAAGAGTTCTTGTGGGAATGGGAGACCACATGAAAGAAAGGAAAAAAAGAGTAATTAGTAAAGGTGGTAATCCTTGAGATTCTTAGTGCCAAGTTTGGTGCTGAGCACTCATTGCTGTGGTAGTGTGGCCAACCTCAACTGTCACACCAACGACCCAATTCCTCTTCTATTTTTCTTCGAGGACAACAACACCAGATTTTTTAAAAGGGCAAAATGTTTCAAGGAGTTTAATCACTACTCCGCTGTTGGTCAGAATAATGGACTTTTGAAAATGTAGTTTAACTTCAAAGATTAAGATAAAAACCATTTGATTACGACATGAAAAGGTGAGAGAGCAGATGGTTCAGCCCTGAGTGCTTATGCTCTGACATCAGGGCCGGTCCTGGCTCTTAATTATACATGTGCTGGGTGGCACAGCCCCTCGTAAAGCCGCTCCATATGACCAGACAAGAGGGGGGGAAGGGAGTGTTGAACCAGGTCCTGGATTCCACTCCAAACTCCATCTGGGACTGCGGCCGCTCCCTGACAAGCCCAGTGATTCTGTTGATTCTGCGATTCTCCGGCCTCCACGCCTGCAGGCTTCAGCACTGCTCTGCCAATCACAGAGGCCTTCAAGAGCCGGAGATAAATTAATGATCAATTTAACGGCTGCGGCGCACCGAGATGAATATGGAGTAGCTCTGAATCCATGTACATGGGACGGGATGGTGTTTCAGTGTGTTGGCCATGTAAAGAGCCCCTGTGACTGTTAACATCCAGCGAACATTGTACACCGGCTGAAAACATCTGCCTGTTAATGTTTCGCAGTTGACCTTCACTGTTCTCCCCCTTTATAATATGAAACAAACCGAGCGTGACGCTAAGCAGTCCACAATGATTTCTTTTTATGTTAGAAGACATTTAGCCACAAATTCAATCCTGAGTCAAAACTGGAATATTTGACATTAACAAGATCTTCAGAGTTTGGGATAGGAAGCTGAGCAGTGGCTCTCCTCACAGCAAGAATGCCCTGGGCTCAAATCCAGCTCCCAGCTGGGGTCTTTCTGTGTTTGCATGTCCTGCCCTGTCCTGCCCTGTCCTGCCCGACCTGTAGGATGGATATAATATTTTGACATTTTATTATGGGAAAGCTCAATAATTAGCGCAATAATTACAACTAAATTGAGACAGTTTCAGAGTTTCAGCACATAACTCCCTATAAAAAAAGCACAAATTGTCATTTGAGTTTTGGACCGAGTCCGGCTAGCAGTTCCCCCCCCGTTTGCGGTCTTTATGCTAAGCTAAGCTAATCAACTCCTGGCTCTAGCTCTATAGTTAATGCACAGACACGAGAGAAGAAATGTATTTCCTAAAATGTTGAACTATTCCTTTAATACAGAACATTTGGGGGATTTTTTTGATAATTTATACAGTAAGAGGAAATTGCTTTGAACTCCACAGAGCATTTCAGAGTGTATCAGTATAGATTTTAAAAGTTTTGATGAGCTCCAGGGTAGAACTTTAAAAAAAAAAGATTTTCACATTAATCTCGTTTGATATAATTTTTTAAAAGGAGGCCATGCCAATCTTATTATTTTTATCAAAGCAAGTATTTCCTCCACCAAAATACAGAGAGACTGTTGACTGTTCCTCCTGTATTTCGACTGTCATGGTAAACACACACAGGGGTCTGTTTTTTACAGCCTACATGCACAAACTGGATTCACAGTAACATTTCTGTTTGTGTGGGTTTTGAACTGCAGCTTCACAATCTCACTCTGAAAGTGTGTGTGTGTGTGTGTGTGTGTGTGTGTGTGTGTGTGTGTACATTGATATTCCTGGCTTCAGCCCTGTAACGCTCTTACTGTTAATCCCTGTGAAGCAGCTAACGGAGGAACAAAGGTGTTCATTTGGGACTTGGGTGTCGAAAAATGATGAAATCAATAAGAAAGGGGAAGCAGACTCGGGCTCATTTGAATTACTCATCAAAAATGACAAAGTGCTGCCTTCATCATGTGCGTCTCTCTGAGGCCTGCGATTGGCTGCCATGACGGGCTGGGTGACATCAACAGCAGCGAGCCGTGTTGTGAGCGGTTAATTCAATCAGATTTCATTCGAACAGTCTCTATAAGTATGTTTACAGGATGACCCAGTCCACCTCTTTGATCTTTCCTGCTGCCTTCACTGGAGCTTAGGCAAGAGGAAGGGGAAATAGAGTAAAAAAGGAGGTGTGTGTGTGTGTGTGTGAGTGTGTGTGTCTTGGGGGGGGCTTTTGAGGGAGGGTCCTTCAGGGTACAGTGGGAGTGCTAAAATGGGAGTGCAGAGGCAGGAGGAGGTTTGGCAGGGTGGGAAATCACAGCCTTAGGGGTCCTCTACAGATTATTCCTGCTTCTCTTTCATCTGAGCTGTTGGGGGGGGCATCTTCCTCAGATTAACCGCTCCATCACTTATTAAGCACTTTGGAACAAACATGGTGATGGAGAGCGAGGAGGGAGGAAAAGAGAAGGAGCGAGGAGAAGGTTTCATTAGTATGTAGCACCAGCCTGTTGTGTGTTGTTGGGTGTGGTTGGGATGAGAAGAGGTGTGTGTGTGTGTGTGTGTGTGTGTCCTTTCAGACAGAGAGTGGGTGGAAAAGCAAAGCATTCAGGATATGAGAAGATATGAATAGACAAAGCTATTTAAAGCCTTCACATTTACCTACTGATAAGGTAGGATCTAGCCACAAATCAGCAGGCAACACTTTCATAACTGGTGTTCTCTTCAGTAAAGAGTATTTTGGAGTCTGATCAGTAAATTGGAAGCAGGTGAGGACGGAAAGACAAACTGAGTGAGAGGACACAAAGCACAGAAAGAGGCTGAGAAGCAGAGTGATGCAAGACTAAATGGTGCAGCAGTAACGCTGCAGGTTCTGCATGACAACCCTGCATTCAGGTCACACTCTATACATGCTGTTCTTCACTTTTCTTTCCATGTGTCATTCACGTACTTCCACCTAATTTGTTGTCATTGCCGATTGTTTTGTTTATTTCTCTGCTCGAGATTTATTCCGATTTTTTTATTGTCATAATTCTTCATTCTGATTTGATTATCATGTAAGTCACTCGGAGGTGGTGTTCCCACAGAGAGGAGCGAGACAGCTGACGCTCTGTGTGTGTGAACCAGCAAGATTCAAATGTGTCTTTCCTTGGCTCAAAGTGTGTTTGTTCACCAAACAACAGAAATCTTATCAGTCAAACAGACAAACAACAGAACCTCCTTGGTGGAGGTAATTACAGCTAAACAACACAGTGCACTTTCTTTAATTACAACTCATCCACCCGTTCCTGGCAAACACCATAGCATCCAATCTGAGCCCAGCCGAAACTTGTGTTTGCTTTAAATAAACACCCATGATTCAAAATAAAGTGGAAGCTGCACAAGGCAAATTTGCATTTTTGAAACCCCAAGTGGTGAAGCAAAATAACTTTTTGGAATTTTCCGAGACTTTCGACTTTTCGTTAGTCATAAAGCACCATAACGTCAAGAAATCACATAATCCTGAGTTTCTGGGTCTAATTTTTTCCTCAGCTGCAAGGAGGAGATTGTGATAAGAAATCTTTCCACAGCAGGTTTAGCCATCATTGCTGTGTCCAGGTTTTTCTGGATAGAGCACTTGCACTCGCTTGATGGATTTTGCTTTAGATTTATTAATCTGTGTACACGGACAAGATTTCCAGTTGCAGTCACACCTGGCACCAGTTTAATCTGTGTAAATAGGGCAAAGCTAAGAAGTAAGTCTGGTCCTATGACATATTCTTCTCTGTTTCAGCAACTACTTTGGAACTGTGGATGTGGATATGAACCCATCACGCTGAAGTTGATCTTCGTGTTGTGCCCTCTGCGTGACTGGGACAAGGCTGTGTTACATCTGAGCAGCGTGACCCAGTTCCAGTGATGAAGAGAGAGCAGCCTCACAGGGTGACGCTGCCACGGACCTGCTTGAATAATTCACTCGAAAGTGTAAACCCACGGCCGACTGGACGCAGCCACCTGGAAGACTACGCGAGCAGGGGGAGGCTGGTCGGGCTAACAGAGAGGAAGAGGTGGCAGGATGATCTCGGATGACATGAAATGAGATTACGCAACTGGAGGTTACAGTGAAAAGCGCTGATGAAAAACAATTTCGAGCATGACTACATGTCTACAAGGACACCCAATCATGATGAAGAGGAGGTGAGGTTTGATGCTAAACCCGGCAGCAGACAGGCCAGCTCATGCTGTTTTAACTCAAACGTTAACTGGAGTCTTGTCGCCACTGTGAGGTTGCAGATACTCCAGGAAGTCACTGTGCCTGGCCAGGAAATAGTCCAGTACATAACCCCCTGTAAAACCACTTTAGAGGTGCTAGTAGGTGGATTTTGTTGCAGTTGGACAAAGCCAGGCTAGCTGTCCTAAGCTAACAAGCTGCAGCTTTTTAGTCAGTGTACATATATGAGAGTGGTATCAATCTTCTCACCTAATTCTCTACAAAAATGTGAATAAACATACTGTATTTCCCAAAATGTCTGACTATTTCTTTGGGCAGAGCAGCTATGAAAACAAAATAACGCACTGCATGGCCTAAAATTTCTCAAAATGATCATTAGCACAAAATGTGACCGAGGTGGTGTATTTTCTCAACAATGGGCAAACAACTGGGAACATGCCTTAATGAGGGACATGAAATCCCCATTATCAAAAAAACTCTGACATTTTCTTTTCCTTTAAAACTGGGTCAGCTATTCTGTAACTAATTCACAGCAGTGTCCACACCATCCCAGCCCCCCCTTTTCTTGCCCCAATAACAAGTAAAAAAAAAAAAAAAAAAAATCAATGTACGGTCAAAACCTCATTAGCAGGTGAAGAAGCCATCAACTTGAAAGTGGAAAATCAATTAGTCAATCACCATCATCCACCAGCTCCAGCTCCTAACAAGCGCCCTGATGATTGGGTTGTTATGATGATCAGTGTTCGCAGGGCAGCACAGACAACCACCTCAGGCTCATGAGGAGGAGCTAAACGTTTTCTCTCTGATGTACCACACACTACTACTCTGTCACTAAGTCACTTCTTTTCTTTCTTCTACTGTGATCCTCGATCTTTCTGCCCTTTCTCCTTCCAATTCGCAGATAAAGAAGACGGATTAGGACCTAATCAAGTCTAATGATCGATAGCAAGCAGCCAGTGGCAAGATTAGCGAGGGCTGGATCACGGTGGCTTCTATCTAACCAGAGATGACCTGCCTCCTTCACACTGGCTGTGTGAAGCGTCATCAGGTTATACTGGATGGAGAGGAGACGATACAAGTGAGCAGAGATGCAATCAACCCAAACAGTTCCTCTGCAGCTCTTGGAACACACACACACACGTACAGCACACATCCATCTCCTGGCTATTACACAACAAATATTACATAATTCAAACAATTTGTGACTCTGTGAAATAGACTTTTGAGGTGCCCTCCCTCATAAACACCCACTCAGCTCTTTGAAAGCAGGACCAGCAGAGGGAACAGGTACACACCCCCGCCGGATCAACACATTTTATGATTCTGCCGGGGACGTTTAAAAAAACAAACATTGCTCAGATGAATTCAGCACGACACGCTGGTTATGCAACAGGCTGCTTCAAGCGAAGTGATGCACAGAGAGCACTCGTCATATGAGAAACACTAAGAGCTGGAGAGAACAGTGTTGTTCTCCAAGGTTATTCAAACCGGTATATGTCAGCGGTTAAGTCATGGAGTATTTCAAAGTGGCTAATTTCAAATTGTGCCTTATTCAAGTTTTGTATAATAGCATAAGCAAAGTTAGAGATTGCATAAATGACTGATATTAGAAGAAACATCAAGGCTGACTCATAGACTTAAACACTCACATTCCTTAATGTGTGAAAAGGGCAGAAGATCAAGCTGAAATGCTTTGATCCCTGACATGTTCCATGTGACATCAGTCTGCTCTGCAGCACCAGAACTGGATTTGGTGAGGCCATAAACACAAGACCAATGACCTCATCTTCTACACAGCTGACAAGTTTAAACCATCCGCGCGTGGAGTCTGGAGGGACTTTAGAAACATTTCCTCCACATGAAAACAATTACATCATCATTAGCCTAATTTGTGGTGGCAAAAGGGCGCCCCAATACTGAGGCCCCAGGTCAGAAAATCAAGAAGATACGGCTGCAAAACGGTTAAACAATACGTAGAATCCACCTTATAACCATTATCTTTATATGTTTACATCATGATGAAAACAAAAAACTAATTAGATAAGGGTCTGTGCGATTAGTACAACAGCGAGCTCGGAGTTCATGCGCACAGTCTGCACAGGACATTTCCTGTTCCCTCCCTTGCCCTGGGACAGGAAGTCATAAAGCAGGATCAAACGCCTGGCACTGCTCATGGTCCTGTTGCCATATGAACAGCATAATGTCATGGGAAGTCATAGACTCAACAACAAGTCAAAGCCTCTGCAATAACTGAAGTCATGAAAACTTGATCCATTGAAGGTAGCTGGGGGTTTGCAGAGCGTAGATTCTGTACATGAAGCTAAAAGGGACTAACGCTCAGTCATCTCAGTGTTATACTACCTGACTGCCCAGTTGCTTGTGCATTTACATTAAACATGGAGAGGCCTTGTACCACTCTGATAAGTGGAGTGGAAGGAATATGGAAAGGTCATCACGACTTGCTGAAATGTGAAGAGAGGGAAAATGAACACGAAGGTTTGAGCTATGACCTGAAACTACTGACCCAAACACCTCATGAGAAATGCCAAAAGTCCATATAGTACTTATATGGAAAGTGCTTTTTTAACTAGTTTAGTATTGAACCAGTAATCACTCAAAATAAATTGCTTTTAGCAAGAAAAATCATTGAGCTAACACAAACTAAACCTTTATTCTACACTATTAATCAGCTGTCAAACACTTCCTGGATGTTCCTGTGTACTTGCTCCTGACCCACTCTACCGCTGTGTTTAGAGAGAAATCTGGACCACATCTCTGCCACTGTACATCAGCTCATGCTTACATTAGGGCTAAAGGTCACAGTCTAGATAAGGCTACAGGCTAAAAGCACTATTTTAGGGATGTTGCATTCACTTTAAATCTCCCTACAAGCCTGGGAAGAATACTATTAATAAGTGTATTTCCCTCAGCCAGCAGTCTTCATGTCCACTCATCTTTCTCTCCGTCTAGAAGGCAAAAATCAGTGTGTGTGTGCTTGTGGCTAGGGGCTTTCTCTCTAGACTCACACATGAACACAGTTAGAGCACTACGGGAGCCGAGCAGATGCCTCTGCAACACTCTAACATGCAAAAACTGCACGTAGAAACCCAAAAATAACAGCTGCAGTACCTCAAGCTACTGATTAAGAGTCCGCTACTGTTTCATCTTCATATGGCGTGGAGGAAACACAAGCTAAGCCCTAGATACCAACCAAAGATTTGTGAAGCTGACTGGCTTAGTAAATGCTCATCTTCATCTAAAATAATTACAAATTACGAACACTCACACTTACAACTAGCAGAAGCATTGTATACCTTCACAAGTGTGAGAGCTACTGGGGCTTTATCGGCCAGGCAGAGCGAATGAAGACAGATCTGACAGCTTACTGCGGCATACACACACACAGATATATAGGTGCTTCAACAAAGACTGTGGGGCTCAAGGACAAGGAGCACCCTAGGAATGAGTACACAGACACACTCATAGCTCTTGGCAGGCAGCAGGAGTGAGGCTCATCTTTCAAAAATTATTGGAATTTTCAACAGCGATGTGCAATAAATTAACAACATGATGAACAATGAACAATAAAATGTAGTATCACAGTATCAAAACCTCGTATGACCGTGAGGGTCAAACCATTTGCTGTTTTTCTGCTGTTTCTTCCATCTCGTCTAAACATCATTAGATCCGAACCACTTCTGCTGATACTAAATGTTGTCATTGGACCACAGATGTTTTACAATGCTTCTCCTGAGGTTGTAGAACGGAAAACCAGGTCAGTAATCTCTCTGACACACTATACTACCGGACAGATTCTTACGGACACTTCTGGGAAAAAACGTCTCGAGTGAAACGCCACACAGTGGACAGGATGTAGCGGGGGATTGTGGTGAACAGGGAGAACACCCTGCAACACAAGTACCCATCAGTCCTTCTCAAGTGTTTGACCAGGATACTGAAATGATACTGCTGGATAGCTGACCCCAACATCCAATTTCTACAAAGACCAACCATGCTAAAACTGTGTTTACTCCAGATACTATAACGTACTTTGGATGAAAGCTGCATTTCAGCATAAAACAAGAAAGCACATGCCAATAATTGTAATTCCATGTATTCCTGGTGCTGACCACTTCCCCACTGTCCTTCCCACCATATCTACAATTCCTAGAAGAAACCAAACCTCATACAAGCCCCACTGCACATCAGCCATCCTGCATAATGAGGTGCAGAACCACAGTGGGCAAATGCTTGCTCAATCTCAGACCCCAGCGATGGCCATGTGGAAAGCATCAAAGTTCCTGCACAATCATCACGTCTAAACAAACAGCTGAGGAAAGCATTTTAACAAAGTGGCATTTGAGCAAACGCTACAGCTTTATAACTGTCCAACTCGATCACCAGCTTCCCCGGGGTAGTGTGGGGTTCAAAACAAAAGCAGCTCAGAGCAAACGTCAGCTACACATGGATATTCATCACATCTTAATGCTGTAGGAACAGCTCTGGTCCCCCGACTGGCCACTTGAAAGCCAGAACGGGGTCTCCATGCTGGGACACAGTGTGTTGCTGAGGCCTATTTACTTTTATATGTGCCGGAAGGCTGCCAACAACAGCAAGAGGAAAAGGGAGAGGGAGGCGGAGAGGGAGAAAGTATTCTGGTCTCACTGGGTTTCTGGGGATAAAATAGACAGTCGCATCTGGTGGTCAAAGACTTGGTTCTGGCAGTGATGTGAAATCTGATTAAGATAAGAAGGCAGAGAGACACCGAGGGGTGTCTCTGTAACTAAGTCTGTAGAGCTGTCCCACCGGTCAACCAAGGACGAAGGAGGTAGGTGTGGAGGGGAGGCTGCTTTAAAGGAATAGTTTGACATTTATGGGATAGACCCCACTCTCAAAAAACCTGTTAATTAGGGAGCTCTAGATGTGGTGGTAGGAAGATTTTGTTACCTTTGGACAATGCCAGGCTAGCTGTTTCTCACTGTTTCCAGTCTTCATGCTAAGCTAAGCTAACCGGCTACTGGTAACTTCATATTTAAGGCATAGATATAAAGGTGGTAGAGATCTTCTCATATAACTCGAAAAATAAAGCGAATGAGGGTATTTTCCAAAATGTCACACTACTCCTTTTTTTTTTTTTTTTTTTATCTCTGAGCAAAGGATACCTGAGGATACAATAATCTCCAAATCTTTTACAAAGCAGCTAATTTCTGCCCGAAGTTCAAATGGCAGAACTCAGAAACCAGCGCTGTGACCGTAGATGTGTCCTCCAAATTAAACGACACAATATTTTGTTGGTCCATGCATTTGCTGAAACAGGGAGGCCATTCTCTGCAAACAGGCAAAAAATAAATGACACTTTGAGGACTTTACTATCTTACTATCTTACTATCTACCCCGGATGTCAAAGCAATTTACATGATCTGATACTATTTTTAGATCATTTATTCATAAAGATTTAAATACCAGCCTAAAACAATAGGTAAACCCTGGTAATAGATCAAAGAACACAGAGCAGAAACAGGGGGCGCATCTCCATGCAGACTTTAACACACAGGACACTCATGCATTGACCCCACAGGGATTTCAAAGGCCCACAGCTGAGGTGAAACCTAGACAATCCATGAGTTGAGCATCGCAGTGTGCTGGCAGGCAGAGCCGAGCGTGAAATGAGCTTTGCCCCTCACAGAGTCAGACTGGGACTGTGGTGAGAGGGATGAGGTGAATCTCTTCCTCAATGTCATGTGTTGTCTGTAAATCCGCAGCTTGAGAGAAGCCAGGGAATGTGTGAGTGTGAAGTTTAAATGTGATTTGGAAGAAAAGATGGCTGCCCTGGACCAAGGAAAGGTCCCAGGATACAACGAAAGAAAAACTGTTGATTCAGAGAGACCACAAAAGAGGGAACACAGAAAGAGTGATTTCCCTTTGATATTGAATAAAGTATATTTTGTTGGCGTGCTAGCAGTAGTCCCCTAGTATGAAAACTGGATAAGAGCTGATTGTTTTAAACACAGCAGGGTGACAAAGACAGCGAGAAGTTGGGGTGTTAACAAAAAGTCTACTTGTCATTATTAATGACCACTTCTTGCTTCTCTCTGTGCTCTTGTCTCCCAACTGCAGAGCCTCTGCATTATTCTGTTCAAGTCTCAGGCTCCAACGCTGTTAAGCAGCTGAAACAATAAGAGAGGCACTGGGAAATGTTAATAACAACCAAGATAACTGACCCTGATTGGTCAAAACAGAAAAACTCAAGCTCTTAAAGCCGGACTGAGAGGCTCTCATCACCTCTCGTGGTTTTATCTGAGCGTAGAACGGACAACCTCTGTGTTCAAATATGACACTCTTTGTATTAGCTGACCCCCCCCCCCCCTCCCTTCAGACTGCTTCCAATTATTTCTGAACCCTGACTCTTCCACAAGACAAAGGGGCGGTAGTAAATGTGTGGAGAGATTCACTGTGTCTCTCTGGAGAGCATTTCATTTCTCAGGCTGTGATGAGCTCCTTTGTTCTCACTTTAACTCTCAGCATCACATAATTGGCCACCATCTGGGGCTCTCATTCCTATTGTCCTCCTCCATCTCTTTCTCTTCTGCGCTCTCCACGTGTGCTGCATATGCACGTTCATGGTAGGAAATCATACATCTGTTGCCAATCCTGAACGCTTCCCTGAAACATTATGTAATGTTATAATGAGGAGAAATTACAACACTGGCTTGCCCCTCGACATCTTCGAAGGTTCTTCGGAGAGCAGTGTGTTTGTAGACAGACTGAGACGGATACATGGGTTGGAGAGGGAAAAGGCGACAGAGAGATGTGAAGGAGGTCACACAGAGATCCTTTGGCCTTTAAATGGCCTTTTTAAATTCTGTTTTTATTCTTTCACGGGGTCCCCAGACATCCAACAGCTACAGCAAAGCCTTTCTGCTTTGCTCTTCCTACACGGTTCACGCTTTATCCTCGGCTGAATCGACGCCTCCGACTTGTACAGAGTCCAGCAGCTGAGGTTTTAACCAGTTCTGGCATCCCTTTACTCATAACTGGTTCGATTCAGAATTTTGTAAGATAATAAGTTTTGTGTAGACATTCGTAGTCGAAGCCTAGTGGTGACTTTTCCTCTTGTGTCACCATGAGGTTGACAGTTTAGGCTTTTCCTGAATGTCTCAACAACTATTGGATGGATTGTCATGAAATTTGGTACAGACATTCATGGCAATTTAACGTTTTTCAGTTTGTACCTACAATACTTTGGTCAGTGATTTGAGTAATGATGGAGCAGACTACACAGACTGAAAGCAGAACTGCGAGTCAAAGTGCAACCAACTAATGCTCACAATACAACTGTATTTAGGCTACTTGCTCTACATGATTAACATCATTCCACTGATGTTTAGGTACACAGCCTTCATCAGAATGTGAGGAATACAACTGTATACAAGGTCAGGACAGTCCAACACACCAACTTTAAGAATATGGCAATATAACAATACTTCAGAATTACTCATTCTTGCCTTTTCCTCCCAGCCTAGAACATCTGATTCCAACAAAAAAACACCCCAACAAAAGCATCGAGCTGGATGACAAATGTGTCTGTTTTGTCGTCACTCTCACACAGAAACTAGATTTGGCAGGTCAGAGGCTTTTCCTATTCTACTCACAAAGAGAAAAAAAAGTGGGTATCTGCACGTTTGCATGATCTAAGAACGCTGAATGACAGGAGCGCATGTAGTTATTTAGGGCATGCATATCCCAAGTGGCAGCGAGTGGATGTTTTAAGTGGGAACAAAGGCTTTCTAAGTGAGGGTTGTGACGGAGGAGCTTCTTTGTGGGGAGATGACAGGGAAAGACTAAAAATCCATCAAAACGCTGCTATCAGCTCCACTGATCAAGGATCGTCTGATGAGGAAGTCGGCTTAATTGGGGCTCATCAATAAAAAAGCACCATATGCTCAAACACAGACAGAATATGAGGAATGAGCCTCATTAAAAACCATAGCGAAGACATAGAAACTATAGGGTACATTAAAGAATAAAATAAGCGGGTTCAGGAGCAAAAGAGCAATGAGGGTTTGGACGGTCTTTGTTATTGAATGAATGTACACATTCCATCCATCTACATCCCCCCCCCCCCCAACACACACATCTAGCCAGACAAAGGAGACGCAAGCTAATAAACACCAGGTAATGTAGCAGGCTGAAGTTATTGATATCATTTACAATGCATTAGCCCATCACCCATTGGTGTGTGTATATGAGTCTGGTTTGTCCCCAGGGGGGCCGAACACACACACAGCAGAGTCCCATCTGTTAGTGTTGTTGACAGCTGTGTGTGTGTGTGTGTGTGTGTGTGTGTGTGTGCGTGCGTGCATGCGTGTATGGCTGCAGGGGGTGTGTAGGGTGGAAACATGACAGATCACAGCCCTACATGACAAGGAGCAGAAACAAAATAGATGACACCATCTAATTTATACTAATACCTACACACTGAAGCGTGAACACACTCACACACAAACACACACCCTCATTAGAATCACTGAGCTCCATGTTCAAAACAAATACTACATGAAATACCACCACCCTGTACGCCCTAGAGGCAAGACATTTTTTAACAGAAATTACACAGAAAAAAACCCCCAACCATTTGGGAGTCCTGGGCATGAAAAACAAAAGAAAGGAAAAAATAATTGTGTTCCCGTCAGTGTTAATTCTGTGCCACAATGCAACAGTTTTATTTAGATGACTATAAAATATAAAGAATCCAAAAAAAACATCTTCATTTTGAGCTGATTTTGTTGCCAGTTTCCTCATCTGCTTACAAATTTCACTGTTTTTCTACTGACATTTCCTTCACGGTTTACACATACTGCACATATTACTAAATGCACTCACCAGGCTATGTTTTATTCCCATGACAGCCTGATGTTGGCATGACGTTTGATCGAGTGCTGAGAGATTAGATCAGGGTTTGAGGCCTGCACTTCCTGCACTGGCTGAGTGCCACAGGTCCACAAGCTTCACCACCAATTCTCCAGATGGCCAGCCTGCTATTAGCCCCGAACAACGGCACGTTCACCAATAAACCCTTCGCATAGCACGTAAATGTCAAACTTTGCATCTAATGCTTCATGTAGAGGAAAACGCTTCGGTTAAGTGGGAATGAGAGTGCAGATAAGATGCTCGCCCTCAAACTTTACAACCCCTCTGCACCCGTAGTTACAGTAACGCCGGCTAATGCGTGCACCCCTGTCCAGCTCCGCGGCTAAGAGGGAGCTAAGAGCTGCCAGGAACAAACAGCTTCATCGCCCTTTCTATTTTTGTTCCCAATACCCAACTTTCTCTGGCTCCCATTATCTCTGGGAAGACGTTCAAAACGTTCAGGATACTGCTTATTGAAGGACCCACTGCTGCGATGGGGGGGGGGGGGGGGGGGGGGGGGGCTGACATGCACTCACCCCTGAATAAAAACAAAACCCCCAGCGGGGAGGTGCACAAGTCTTAGGGATGATGGGAGGACAAGGGGAAGGAGGGGGTTGAGAGGTTGAGGTGGTGTCCCTTTGCTGGGGACATTACATTACAGGACTGAATGTAGGGAATAATAGGATTCTCAGATGCAGCTGCAGCGTCGCTGATAACCTGCCAATATGCATCTGATAACGTGCCTATATGCAAGTTTGCTGAATTAGCTATCAGCAATTCCTGTTTGCAACAAACCCATGAACGTACAGACAACTATCACTGGATTCCTTTGATTCTGAAGAAAACTTAAAAACATGATGATTCCCAAGCAAGTCCTGCAGTTATAAGGAGGGTCTTTTTCCTATGATTTCAAAGCTGATTTAAGGATATGTATTCGTGATGCACAGCAGACATAATGATCCTCTGGAAGTGAGTCACACTGAATCTAAAAATATGTATATCATTGTCAGTATGTTCAGATTTGTCTGAGCTATGACTCTAAGAAGGAGTACGCATTTTGATGCAAATTGCGGCAATGAGGCGTTCAGGGTTTTAAAGAACCTGAATTGCCTCCAACTGCTGATCGTGTTGATAAGACGGCCAAACTACCTAACCAAAGACCTAACTTCCGGTTGTTTTCAGAACACCAGCATGCGCCTGTCAGTTTCACCTCACATTTGATTACCTCTGCTCTGAGAAAACCACCTCAAGGACGTCAATCTAGGACCTTGAGAAGTGAAAACCCATTTCCTCTTTCTAACCAGTCCTCAACAGCGCGACAGCCGACAGAGACTAAACGACTGATGGTGCTGGTGGGTGTATGAAAGACAACACACACTCTCCCCTGATAAGTCAAGAAATAAAAGCCCTAAGAGGTGAGCCCAGGGGAGGCTGGGATGGGGTGCATGAGGGCTGGGTTACCAGATGAAAGCACTGCTGACGCATTTGTGCTACACAAAGCACTGGGGCTGTTAACCTAAACAGTTACATAACTGGTCCTCTGAAGACAAGTATTGCAAGCTACAGCTGGCACATAAGGGTCACTTGGGAGAACTTGCTCAGTGCATGAGGCAGACCAGGAGATTTTTTTTTTGCACTTTCCACTCATAATCAGTTGAGAACTTGCTGTCCTTTTATAGCAAGACTTGACACAATCCAGGCAACCAGAGATTTGAAAAGCTTCACACTGGCAATGAAATATTATCAGAAAATGACAAAGCCTGATCCTGAATGAGTTTTTAATTAAAAATGTCCCATTTTCTCAATGGAGTACAATCTAGTGTCAACACCTGACAGCAAAAACAATCAAAGTTTCCAATTGTACCTGAGGTCACACCATGTGTACAAAAAGTTTGTTTAGCCAGAGGACAATCAATGCTTACAGAGGATAGATATCAGTGACAACATGCCAAAGAAATCACACACTGGAGGCAGCGCTTTTCTCTAACTGGGAACTATAATAACTGAAAGCTGATAATGATCTTTTTTCCAAATCGTCTGCTCGGAGACATTTAAGAATCCATTTGTGTTGTCAGTTTGAGAGACAGGGGGGAGCGCAACCCCCGACATTGTTTCCATTTAGTGGAGGATTAGCAACGTGACCTCAGAGATCAGAGGTTATCTGCTCGGGGGACGTCAGTCGGGTGACGGGCTGGAAATAAATAGTGGTATTTTCCCCTGTGGACAAGCAACTCAATCAAGCTAACATGAGTGTGCTACTGTCGCCTTTCTCTTATGCTTTTCCTTCACTGTGTTTGTGTGTGTGTGTGTGTGTGTGTGTGTGCGCATGTGCTCACTGGTGGACATCACGAACAATATACCTCCTGTGTATAAAGGCAATCAAAATAAAACATCTGGCCTGTATCGCAACATCTTCTGATGACAGAGGCGATCAACTTTCTCATCGGTAACAAAGTGAAGTAACAGCAGTGGGTAAAAAAAACGAAAACTTCCAGCCCAATATGCCCATTTACGGTCACTCAGTATTCCAAGAGCTTGTTAAATAAATCAGAGGGTCTCCGGAGACGAAAGCAAAACAGTGAAGGCTCTTTCTAAAATCAGCTTCACCAGGAACGCAAACAGCTCGGGTCCAAGTGAAAGTCTCTTTAGGTATGCGCTTTGGACTGCAGAGTAGACTGATGTCCCTCTGGCCAATTCTTTGCAAACGTTGTACAATACTGTCATATCCATATGACATGAGATCTCAGTCATATGGATCAGTCCCACCGTGACTAAACCACACATAAACACTGTGCGGTCAGAGGAATTACTCTTTACTCAGGGTTTCATCTTGTTTTACTGACGACAAACCAAAACCAGACGGAAGTGAGCGTTCAACTTCGGTGGTGAAGTTTATCTTGAAAAAACATTTCATGGTTCATGGATTACATGTCCTGGCATTCGGAGTCTCATGATAGTAAAGGGAGGCAACAATGAGACCAGCATTCATTTATAGTGTAGATATACATTAACAGGCCGACTGTATATTGATTGATGGCGACAATATCCACAGCAAAAGTGTCTTCGTTGTACTTGAAAGATGTATTTTTCAGTTTTACCACCACAACCCTGGACCATCAGTGCCTTTGATAAAAAATATAAAATGTCGTAAAACAGTGAAAAATGCCTGTAAGAATTCCCATGGCGACATCTTCAAATGTCTTGTTTTGTCTGACCCACAGTCCAGAACCCAAAGATATATAGTTTACTATCATGTATGACAAAGACAAGCAGAAAATCTTCACATCTAAGAAGTTGGAACCAGCAGATATTTGGCATTGTTGCTTTAAAAATGCCTCAAACGATTATTTGATTATCAAACTAGTTGCCAATTCATTTTTGGTTTTAATTAATTACTAATGGTTGCAGCTCTACACAGTTGATGTAATCAGTGGAGACAATTTCTCTATCAAAATCGCTCGCTTCTTTCTCTACCAACTACACACCCACAATCCCAACAACCCCCTCTAAAGTACACACACACTCACACACCATTCCCACCCTCTCAGAGTCTGGGATAGAACATGCCATTCTCTCTCTCCATATCCATCCCCCTCTCTATTTTCCCCTTCTCACAGAGTCAGCGAACATGTGGTGTATTTATTTGTTTTTTTGGCTGTTGTTGGCTGGAAGTGGATGTTCCCAGCAGAAGCAGCAGCGTTTGTCTCTCTGACTGGCAGCCACACCAGAGAGGGTGGGTTTTACTTTCATATAAGATGCAGTGCTGAAACATTGATGAACCACTGTACCTTATGTGAAAAGATGGACCCTTTCACTAAGAAAATTGCATCAAACTATATATTATTCATCTGTATGGTTCTGCTTGAGGATTAGAGGTAAAACCAATTACAAAATCAATTATCTGTGGCACCTGTTTAAATGAAGGGCACACTAACCAACTAACTGAATGTATGATTGTGATGAAGTCCGTTTTCTGCCTCTCTCTATACACACAGACATAGAAACACATGTGCACACATACATACATGCGCACAATTCTTTTTAATCCTCTCATAGGTCAGGCCATCTTTCATCAGGAGCCGACTCCTGACCCAATTAACCCAATCACACGGACAGAGCAAGGCAAGGGTTAATCATTTTCTACCACACTACAGAGAGGCAAAGATTGACTGGTAACTATCCATAGAGTTCCATACATGTTATATTTTAGAAACATCCAAGGTTATAGTAAGAATAAACCCAATGACACGTTAAGATGCATATGATCGGATACGGTAAAACAAGAGTAAGCCTGTGCGCTGCACACTCCATCAAAGGCAACACTCAAGGACTCCACTCATCAAACTGAATGAGATTAAGCATGGAAAGTGGTGTTGACAAACAGGAAATGCTACATCAAATATGTCGGTGTTTTTTTCCATTCAAATACTAGAAGATCTACAACAGGAACTTATGTCTGAGGAAAAACAACATACCCACTCAAGAACATAAGGTTTATAAGATATTTTTGAGATGCATCCTGTCCTTTTAAATGCAACGTTACGTGAGTGATTCGTGTCTGACCCACTTTCTGTGAGACAAGAGATTTGTGATCCCAGTGCAACTTGTCACCGATACTGTTTTTACCTGCGACTCCAAACATTATTCTACATGCGACGGCAGCAAATAAACCTTGAAATGTTTTAACTGATTTATACCTTCTGTAAAGTTTGGGGAGTTAAAACATGTCAGAAGGAGTTTCAAAAATAACCTGCTTCAAGCTCACCTCTGGCACTGACACATGACACATCACTTGAGAAAAACATGAGGACATTTATTGATGACAAGAGCAACTAAAGCCCTCAGAGTTGACACAAATTCAGACGGTGAAGCTCCATCAATTACAGAGGAGGAAACTGCAGGAGCAGCAATTGGACTGAATTGCAAGGAAAATGACAGGAGTCAAGCGTCTCTTGACCAAACAGATTTTCCTAAGAAGTTCTGGAAAAATGGAAATATGACTCTTCCGTAGGCTGCTCTGCAAAACCTAAACAACGACGCAGAGTGGAGAACAGCATTGTGCCACGATACCGAAAGACCACTGATTCCACTGTGTAGGCAGGGTCTAGTTAACAGGGCTGAGAGGGGTTTTTATAGGAACGTTTCTCACAACAAGACAAGGGAAACCCCCCTTAAATAAACTCTCTTTCAGACTATTAATCCAACCAGCATAGTTAGAGGCCACCACGACAAAACCACTGCGTTGTGTGCAGAGGCTAGACAGCTAATTAAAATGAGTCACATGCTGGGAAATGTCCCCAAGAGGACACAGGCGCTTCTCTCTGTGCACAGCTTGTTCCTGTGATGGCCTGTCAACAGCTGTCCTCTTACCTGGACTTGCCCCTTTCCCATGATCTTGTCCACAATCTCGTTGTCGTCCTTGTTGAGCATGCTTTTGTCGTAACACTTCTCGTAGCACAGGATCCGCAGGTACTGGGAGCCTTCCAACTCAATCTCAAACTCCTATTCAACGACAGATACAGAGTATGAAATATTTGCAATTTACAGTGATGCAAAATGGAGCAATGTAAAGCAAAAGAAGATGTCTTGGTGACTGACTTCGTTCCACTGCGGCTCTGTGGTGTCTCTGAAGACACGGGTCTTGGCCTTGCTGACAAAGTATCCATAGGAGTCCACTTCAAGGGTGCAGTATAGATCTAGGAGGAGACACAGAAGGTAGACAGATCCATCAAGAAAACTGGAGCCTTGTTGACCACTGAACAATAAACATTTAGGTTTCTTGACTGCTTTGTCATTGTGTGTCATTTTATGAGATATCATGATGACTGTGGAGTCAATTTACATGCCTCTGTGAATCACATTTTTATCAACCAGTGAATATTTTCTATTTTTGCTTTCAAAAAATTACTTTCAGCTTTGCACTCATGCATCTTATAAATTCACAATCTAGAGAGTGGCGCATCCCATGGAATCAAAGTGCTTCTGTGCTGCATTTTGCCAAAGCTGGATCAACATCTTTCAGTGCTAAAGGCAACATTTCACTGACATCACTTTGTAGCATATGCATATCTCCATCAAAGTTCATCAGCAGTCAAAATCATATAAGTCAAATAGAAATGTAAACAGATACAATTCCTTATTCAAAAGTGTCATCCACACCTGAACCTATTTCCAAGTAGAAGTGTTTGGTTTTCACAATGACAGTCAGTATCTGAGTCTGGGATCAGATTTGTAATGAATGTGCACTTAAAATAGATTTAAAAAAGGCTACGTTCCATCAAAGTGAAACAGCGCTTTAAATAGTCAATATGTTGTTCTGACAAGACATCAATCTGCTGCCTGCGTACACATCCCAGCCCCTCCACTCTTTCCATCCTCACACCACAGCCGTGGCTCCCCGGGGATCAGCTCACACTCAGTTCTTACACGGAGCAATTAAGTCTGTTAATGCGTTTCTTGAACAACACGTTGCTGCTGGAGCGGTTCCTGCAGACCTCACTACCGGCTGTCTATAAAGTGTCTATAGTGTGTCCCGCAGCCTGGACCCTGGGGTTAACCCCCATCTGACAGCATGATGGATGGATGTACTGCTCGACCTTTCACCAGGAGAGTCACCGAGATTGGGCGAGGGAGCCGGAGACAGAAGCAGGGAGGGGGGGCTGGTTGAATCTCATATGCATATAAACACATACAGAGAAAATGTTTACACTGCAACATCAAAACTAATGGCATCATCAAAAACAACAGCCTGACCTGTGCCTTGGTTAATGTTACGGAGGGACACCACCTGGGTGAGCTATGACCAAGTGGAGCAAACGTTCAGCTATCACTAACAGGAATATACAGTGCATCTCATTCCATCTGGTTTCTTTCCTTCTTTGTTTGTTTTCTCAACATCCTGAAAGGCTCTGGCATAATTACTCCCAATGAGGAAGAGATTAGCGGCGGTGGTATGAGGGAAGTTCAGCGGAGGGGAATTCTGGGGGGCATGTATGAAACGAAGCAGTTATCGTACGCTTCCGCTACTTACGGGAGCATAACAGCTCGTGGTCTGACATCCCAGAAAATGCATAAACTACCTGTCAGAGTCTGCTTCAGTGAAGAGAGGGGACGACTTTTTTGATGTATCAAAACTGATCCTGATGCTAGTTTATACTGAGGCACACATTCAGTTTGGCACTTTTTTATGACCTCAAAACCAGCTGTTGAGTTCAATTTAGAAAAAAAGTAGTGAGGGCATTTGTTTGAGACACTACTGAGATTTTTTTTTCATCTAGCCGCGGTAAAGAGGAGAGTGTATTCATAGTGCTGAGCAGCTCCCAGTTTTCTCTGGAAGTTGATTTCCGCTCCATCTGAAATGGGTTCATGTGCCCAGACCTAAAATTCAAACAAGGCCAGGGAGAGCATATTTAGAGGTCTTTTTGTGTCCTCGCAGTGGATCCAGGGGGGCTTTGAGAAGTAGGACAGACTAAAAGAGGCCTGGAACTCCATGAGTTTTCATTTTCCTGGCAGGTCACCATCAGGCTCAAAGTATGAGGGGGATAAATTGGTCAGCATGGGGTCTCTGACCCTTAAATGCAGGGGTTAATGGATACCATCCCTTTCCATCTCAATTAACTGTGGCCTGCAGCCCGTGTGGTGTGTGTGTGTTCTTATACAGGAGGCTAATCTTTGCCCGAGGCCGCGTTGAATGCCTGGTCAAACTGCGGGTTCACAGAATTAGGAGACAAGTGATAATCAGTTAAACTAATAAGTGTCTCTGCAGCTACAAGGCCCCACCACCAGAACGGCTAACTGTCTGTATGTTTTGCTTGAAGGCTTCAGGAGAAAATATTCTTTTAAGAAACAAAATAAGGAGGGAACGAGCATAATCAAATTGTTTTCATGGAATCCAGAAGGAGAAACTAATAAAAGCATGCCAAACAATGAACGGGAATGCATGCAGCCATGGGCGGATTGGATTACACGCAGAATACACAAGAGTCATGAGAACATGTGAACACTTCGGGCCGAGTTCTGCCCTTCATTTTTATGGGAACAGTGACGAGTGATGAAAACGTTGGTTCTGATTGAAGCGTAAAAAACAGCTAGTTTGAGTTATAAAAATAACTTTCTTTTGTCTGGTAGCAACTGCACTATTATTCCATTATTAATTATATGTATCGAATTTTAACTGAATATGAAGTTTAAATCTCTTTAGGTGTTGTTGGACAAGCTCATGCAACTAACTGCAGACTGTGCCTTTGTGATGTCTCTCAGTTTGAAGACCTGTTGCAGCTCAGTTTGGAAGTTGCAGCAGCTGTTGAATACATATATGGGGCGAACAATGCATCACACGGAAATAAACCGAGAACAAAGTGAACATGTTTTGCACCTCTCTACTGGGTCATGTTTTCCACTGATATTATTCTTTCCAACAGAGTTTTTGGGAGATGCTCAACTCCCAGCTCCTTCCTCTGTGACCCAGTTTGACTACTTTGCCCTGGGCTGAATTTAAAGCCCTTTCCCACTGGGGGGAGAGGGGGGGGGGTCATTGTGACATAAATAACAGAGCTCCAGTAAGATATTGTACTACATGCTTATGTGATTTTTTAATCAAAAAATAAAAAAGGAACAAAAAGAGGCTGCAGCTGACGATTATGCGTCTACTTAACAATCTGAACCACTGAATAATGACTGCTATTTCCAGTCATTACACATTTCCCTTCTGATATGATAATAATTACCACATGCATCAACAGAAAGCACATACTGTACACACACATGCTATTATGCAAAAGAGCAACAAAATCCTTGACCAGAACATATAGTGGAGGAGACATCAACAGTGCAACTGAAACCACATCGAACTTCTAACACACACACACACACACACACACATAGACAGAATTACACAACAACATAGCCGCACAACATCTACATAAAAAGGCAAATTTGATCCCATCATTAAGCTCCATCTGGAGGAAATGGTGTAATTTTAGTAATTTGTGGTATTGGAAGGAATTATATGGGCAGAAGAAACAGTATTTCGAACACAATGTCTCCCATCAACTCTGATCTCTGGGCTGTTTTCACATCATCTGTATGTGAGAAAACCCAGAACTTCTGCCAGCGCTGGACAGGTTCAATAATCTGAACTCTACAGGGATATTAAGAAATACTACAAACATCCTGAAAGGGGTGAAAACAACACACTCCTGACACAAATTGTTACACGCCTTTGACCTTCAACGCAATTAGAAGTTGGGCATTTCAAGGCACACTGAGGTGGAGATATTTCTCAAATATGGCGTTTGAGCTTGATATGTGCAATGAACCAACTTTAAACCAGAAGATGCTTAAAGTGACTAATAATGCAATACAGGACGATAATTAATTAATCTCTATTTATTTATTAAAGTTAGTCAATGTAAAAAGTTTATATTAATAAAATGTATTAATTGCACAACATAGCTAACATAGAAGCGTCAATAAGCTGAATGTTTAACTGGCGATGAACAGCTGTAGTGGTAAATAAAACGTTGGGTAAACTTTCTCATTTCAGCATCATGGGTGCAGCCAGGATACTCCCACATAAAACACTTAACTACCCCCCCCCCCCCCCCCCCCACACCAACACACACACACACACACACACACACACACACACACACACACACACACACACATATGTAAGACACAGTCACCCACACAGCACACTCCTACCGACAAACACAGGTGTTTGGTGGCAGCAGTGGTGCACTGTGGCTGCAGCCGGTATGTTGTGACAGAGAGTTGTGAACACTTGTGAACAAAAAGCACTAAGTGATGTAGAACTGTGCATACATGAGAATTAATTATGGCTATTCTGGTATTGTCTTTTAAGCTAAACCCTTGGCAGATAATCAAACGTATGGTCTTTTATCTAACGGAGGATAATTTCATCCATGCTGTCTGACAAAGAAATCAGTCACTTCTTTGGCTGGATTCAGTGAAGAGGAGGGTTTGCTTGTTTTCTTCACCTGGCACGAGTGGATGGTGTGAGCGATCCCAGAGTTTACGAAAGAAAAAGTGCGAGAAAGACTTTCAACGAGCGTAAACTAAACATAAGCAGCCCGGGGGATGTGCGTAAATGCTACTTCAGATTTTAAGAGTTGAGGTGCATTCACTCTCCACTACAACCCTGATAATTACATTTTGTTAACATCCGACCCATTTAGAGGAACATTTTATTTTATTTTGACAAATGATTCCATCAGCTAAAAAGCTTCTTTGTCCATTGAACAGAGTGTGTAACATTGATGTATTTTAAGGATAAACGCTTCTGTAATGGCCATTATCATCACCACCACCCGAGTGACCCTTAACAATAGCAACACAGCAACTAGCCCACACTACGTCCATTGCTTGTATGCCACACCCTGACTCTATACGCTTCACTGAACACACTGACATCAAACTGCATCAGTGAAACTACCTAACTTCCCTCTACACACACACACACACACGTTCTTTCTTCATTTTTAAACCCTTCAGTTCTCCGCACTCCATCGAGGATCAAACAGGCTTTCGGAGGAGAGAGCTTTCCAATCCATTACCCGGGAAATTCCAGCAGGCTGGCTTTCATATACTGAAGGCTGTCATGGTAACTGAGGAAATCACATTTCTTCATCTCAGTCTCTGTTTCCAGATATTTGATATTTGAACTGGCGCTTGTGCAACAGGGCACAAAGTGTACCGCAGCACCAGCTGTCCACTACTCTGACACGTCTGAAACTGCACCGTCCTGCCAACATCACTCGGCTGATAATAAAACACACACACAGCTGTATCTGCACACATTATAATACAAAGCAACATTTGTGTAAGGTTGTCAATATCAGAGGCAACAGGCATTATGTTTGCCAGCAGTTCAGTTTCAAAATTGTCCTCTCCTGCTGTGCATGATTTTAAACATTCTCTCTCTTTCCTTTTTTGTGTCTTGAGTGATTATGTGTCATTTCTGATGTCTGCTAAATGAAAACAACCACAGAAACTCCACTGTGGCTTCCACTTCTCCTCTGAGACTCTCTCTTTCACTCTCTCCTGTCTTCTATACTCTCATCCTCCATCCATCCATCCATCTGGCCATCTCTGCATTGGGCCACGGCATGATGGAAACTGCATGTGTAGACTGCAGTGATTGACTGGATCATGTGTTTTGCTGGCAGACACATAGATGCACAGCAACTATGTGTGAGGGGATGCTGTGCTAGAGTGTGTGCACAAGTGTGTGTGGGGGGAAATGCCTTTTCTGGATGACTTACTGGCTGACTCCTTGAATCCTTTGGCAGAGTGGACGATCACATGCAGAAAGCCGTACAGGCCAGGAGTCTCCTCATCTGGAAAACAAGCGCACAGAGCAGTTAGTCCAGAGCCTAGTGTGAATATGGTGACATACTGTATTTGAAAGTAATTCAGAAAACAATGCAAAGATAAACAGTCATTGCAAATCATGACTTGTGGATTGATAGATTCACAGATAGAAACAAAGAAAAAGGCAATCACCCACTGAGCACTACTGTATCTGCTGATGTCATTTCAATCACATTCCTGCTGCAGATCTCACTGGAATATTTTGGTAGTAACTTCTACATTTCAGTTGTTGGAAAGTTCTCTCACTCCAACAGCTGCCTCAGGCTGTTTGTGCAGGTCTCTGTCCAGATCCTCTGGTACAGTGTAACATCAGCTACTGTACCTATAACATTCTCTTGTCTAATACCTCCATGATTGTCTCACATTAATCCTGGACCGTCTAACTTCATATCAAACCATTCTTTCTATATTTCTGTCACAGGATCTGAAGCTCTGCAGCTTCTTTTTGTACTCTTTGGGAGCATTTTTTGGGAATGAAACGTGCACCTCCTCAAGAACTAGTGGCATTCATCAGGAAGAAAAACCTAAGAGAGAGTTAGGATGATAATACTGAAATGTTCTTGCATCAGGCCCATAGTCAAGACACCACCTTAACCTTCACTTTTAAACTCTGTAATGTCAATGTCTGGAATCATTTGGAACAGCTAATCAACATAAAACTGAGTTACCAACACCCAGTTACTAATTTGTGTTTGAAAAGAGACACATTAAACTTTAGACGACATTGGCCAAGGCTTGAATGCAGCGCACCAGAGTAAAGGCTGAGGAAAGTAACTTATTTGAAGAACTAAGTGAAAATGAACTGTTATTACAACCTTTCGTCAGATTGGTATCAGACCTCACATCAACAAGCAGGCTTCTGCCATAACAACTGAGCTGGCCGCCGATGCAGGTTCGTGGGTGGACATTTGTTGGGTGGCCTGATATACCCCCCCCCCCACATGAAGGGGAGACAGTCTTGCTTTGGTTGAGGCCTGTGAAGCCTGGCTGTTTCCTGGTAAATAAACTACGATGGAGGGCTGCGGGACTGTTTGGAGCTCCACTGCAGGCAGCTGAGAGGAGAGCAGTCAGTGAGTGAGTGTGTGTGTGTGTGTGTGTGTGTGTGTGTGTGTTGTATATAAGCGACAAGGACGTTTCACAGGGAGAAGGTTCAAAGGTTCAGCTTCGAGGTGGCCTATGTGGAGCTTTTAGAGTGAAATTGAGATCTGTTTCTTTCAGTTATAATCTAACTTCAACAACAAACTGTGGAAATCCATTAACTAATGTGTGATAATTGATAACAATCCTATCAAAGGAGTCAAATGAAAGAGAATATTTAAGGGTCTCTATATCATCCATCCTCTTAGTTATGAGAAACATTCCTTCACCAGCTGGTCTCCATTTAAACCCCTACTGTGCTCCCTGCATGACATGTCACTGAGGTGTAGGTGTGTGTGTGTGTGTGTGTGTGTGTGTGTGTGTGTGTGTGTGTGTGAGAGGAAAATATCAACAAACTGAAGCACAATGACGGACCTGTTACAAAGCAGAAAGGTGAGGGTTTAATCAAATCCGCAGAGCGAGTTATCATGTGAGTTAAAACCTCCTGCAGTCGCCAAAGCAGTTAACATTATTAACCAAACTACTTTATCAATGAGCTCTGAACTTATACATATTTGAGAGAAACAAATTGAGAGAAATAAATAAATTGTAAATTGATATGATGTTTTTTTCTAAAGGAGGAACTGGGTAGTGAGCATGAATGGAAAAAAGCACTTCTCCCTCAAATAAAAAAAGTCACAGTACTATACTTCACTGTTCAGCTGGCAACTGACATCTGAGTGACTTCTTGTTTCCCTCGACGTTCACCAGAACACAGAATTAAAATGAAAAGCAAGAATCCCTATGATCACCACTTTAAAAGGTATTGGATGTCAAAATAATGGCTTGCATCAAGATACCATTGTGTAAGAAGCAAACATGGATCTTTTTTCTGTATGATGTGAGACAGATTAAGACAGTGTGCCTCTCAGTGTATTGAAAGCTCTTTGTCAGCTCTGTGGTTGTGCTTGTGTATTGTGTGTGCATGTGAAAGCAGAAACCCCACGTGCCATTCGGGGAGATCAGAGTAGGTCGGCCAGATGGCTTTAATGTCACCACCAGCCTCTGAAAGCGAACGTGAAACGTGGAGATCCGGAGCAAAAACAAACATATAGGAGCTGAGAAGCTCAGCGCAGGCCACCGCCGACACACTGCGTGGCACTGAGTGCTACGAGCTAGATGAGAAACATATTGTAACCTAGATTCTCTCCTGCAAGGCCCCCCTCTCTCATTATGTGGCTTTTTTTTGTGTGCTGAGAGTGTAATAGATGCTTTTGTGTGAATCTAAACTCAAAGCGAGAGGAGAGGAAGGAGCAATGGGAGACTTTGTGGGTTTGTGATTGCGGAAAGAAAAGGAGAAAGCAAGAGAAAGTTACATAAGAGGACGAGGATAAAGAAGATATTGTGTGCGAGTGTTTCTCACCGTCTTTGTTACTGGTGACAGGAATGTTGTGGACAGTTCGGAGTTTGAAACAGGAGCTGGTCAGGACCTGGAGCTCGACGGAGCTCAACACACATGACTGGAGATCTGAAAAACACACAGCTACGGTCAAACCTTCACTTTTCTGTGGTACAGTGTGCAAACAGTGGTTTTAAACAACTTCAAGATGAAGCACACAGTGTTTTCTAAGGACAGAAATAGAACAATTATATCCAAAAGCAGTGTTACCTTTCTTCTGGAGTTTCTGGATGCTTTCCCTCCACTCTGACCTCTCGTAATCAGAAGAGAGGAGGAACAGGTAGCTCTGGATACACACAGAAAAAAGCACGGTTGACAAACACATCAAGGTAATCTCCTCTGCACTAAAATCATTACTGAAAGAGCATTAGAGTCTTAGAAAAGTATTGAAGATTTTGTACAGAAAGTAGAAAGCAGAAATGTATGTAAAAACCACTAGAACAGCTATAACCATCCGACTAAATCTGATCGACTACAAAGGACTCTTTCGAAAGGTACACGTCTCCCTCCAGTGGTGAGAGTCGAGCATTGCAGCTACATGGATGCAGCGAGTGAGAGGACGGGACGGACAGATTACCTTTCCATGTTTGTTGTGGATGCGGAAGGGGATGGTGGGGGAGTGCAGGAGCAGCCACGACTCCTGTTCATTCATCTTCTTCCTCAGACGCTCCACGCGGCTCTGACCCTTCGGTGCTTTCTAAACACACACACACACACACACACACACACACACACACACAAACAATCAAACAGACATATAGAATATTTATAATATAGAATTTGTGGAATAGCTGTAAATCAGCAAAATATGAGGCTAATTTCATTTTAATATGATACCTGAAGTCTGATTCTTTGACTCCACTAAAAGATTGTGTCGCCTTGAATTCAAGGTTGATCATCATCTGTGTGCATGTTCCTTTCCACCCTCAATTCTCTCAAATCATAAAAGCAAACTGAAGCGTGATAATAATGTGAACTGAATGTTTGTGCATCCACACCCGTGGTTTGTTGGATGCTGTACTGACATGAAATCAAACTTTAAGTTGTTATCCAACAGGAACAACGTCAAACATCAGTATATTCTGAAATAAAACTAACTCGTTTATGCACTATTTTTTAACGACCTGTTAAAATTAGACCTATAGATTCATGACTACTGTGTCCTTATTGTTCTTGTCAGCCTGGTATCAGCTTACTGAAATCCTTGCTATTTTCCAGGAGAGACTGCAGATCAGCCCCTGAAAGAGAGCGCTGTGCTTTGAGAGTCTTGATATATAATTCAAGGATCTCAGCTTCTTGTCAGTATTGAAGGAAAACAAATACACACACCCTCCCTGCCCTCACCAGGAAACCGTGAGTCAGAGCCTGGATACAATCAGCTGAATCTCTGCCTGCTCTGGCCTCCTGACTCTAAATACCAGCCGTGGTCACTCGCTGTGCCCTGGGAGGGTGAGTTTAACACAGTGAGAGAGGAATAACAGGAACTCTCTGCTCCTGAAGCCTTCAGAGTGTCTCAGCCGGGGGGCCTGGGGGTTTTATACTGTACACACTTGGAACTGTTGGAGGCTTATAGCATCTTTTTTTTCAACCTCTGTTACTATTGTTTCATAGTTTCAGCACTGATAGGAATAGACGAGAAAGGCTGATGCAATGGCAAACATTTGGCAGGATAAGTGTGAGGCAGCGCTTTGATCACTGGTGCAAATCACAGTAACAATTTGGAGATTAGGTGGGACATTTTTAGACTTTTACTCAGGAGAAAAGGAACATTTCTGTTTTGAGTTTCATGTTTTTCCCCAGTCTGAGTATCTATATTATACATGTTTGGATTTCACATGTATTCTTTTTGTCTGTATTTGTTTTACACATTTCACAACTGCAGGACTTTCCCTACCTTACCTCAACCCTGTCTACGACAAACAAAGGTGTGGACGACAAGTTCTGAGTTAAAAGGAAGCTGCAGTGCTTCCAGTAAGGAAAACTGATAAGGGGGAGTCTTCCATGAAAGTCTGCGTATGCCTTGATAAATACATAGATGGCTATCAAAGTTTCACTGGACACATTAATCAAAACTTCCCTCCTGAGTCACTTTGTGTTTCTTAGAACAATAAGAACCCAGCTAATGATTCATTTAAGGAACCCAACACGTCATACAATAATAGCTCCAGAATTCCTCTGTCCTCTGAGTGAACACTGTGGCATCAGTCTTAGATGCTTTTTAGTTTTAAGTTTTAAGACGTTACACATATGCATGTTTGTGAAATGCTTTCAAAGTCAAACTAACTGTCAGCCATCAATACACATAGTGAAATGTGGAAGCATTCCTAGGTATTCATGTTAAATGATGTGTCGACCCAGCAGTGGGTATCTGGCTGTGCCCCGACCTAACGTACCTTCAAACTGCCTTCGTATCCCACACTCACCCAAGCAGACACTCGCCTGTTTGACCCAGCTTTACATCTACATTATATCTACTAACTCTCACTCTATCTACTCTTTTGTATTAATACAGATTAACAGCGGTTTGAGTCCCCTGTCTCAGTGTTAAACCCGAGCTATGCAATTCTAAGCCATCAGAGTACATTGAACTTGGCTCCACATGCCAGTAAAAACCAACAGGATTACCTTCTCTTTCTGTATCTCGCTCTTTAAGACTGAGATCTTGATCTTCATCTCCTCGATCTCGTGCTCCGGCAGGACTTGGATACTGGGGCAAGAGTCGGAGTCGTCGAGGGTCTGGAAAGTCAGGTCCGCCAGAGGGATGTACCACTTGCACTCGTACTGCTGATGGCGACTGCAGATGAGGGAGAGGATGAACACAATTAGCACAATTAGTCAAACAATCATACAATAAATCAGTTGAGGCAGTGAAAAAACACCTGCAAATGAATAGCAAACAAAACTGTCCAGATGGACGGTTTCCAGGTAAGATGTCACTACATGTCATCATTTAAGGAAGCTTTGAAATGCCATAATTAATATATCTCTAGACTAATTTTGACAAAGCGTTCCTAATAAGAGATGATTTAATTCGTCACTGTGATGTGGTGAAAAAGACATTACTGTAATGGACACACATCATTACAACAAAAAAGTTAAAATATTCACCGTTTTATAAAAAAAGAAAAGAAAAAAAGAACATGCAACATCCTACCAGCCTTATAAATGACACTAATTGGCCAATCGAGAGCACTACAGTTTAAGGTCATACTCATGAATGCATTACTTTTCCATTCAAAAGCGTGCTAGTTTTACCTCAGAACTAATTTGATCTTAACACATGAAAATAAGGAATCATTTTCAGCCTGTTCATGAAGTCACAAAGCTATATTAACGAAAATGATGCACGCTCAGCACAGTGCTACTTCTATCAGATTGATTTGCATTGTCACTAATGAGACCTTCATTAGCATTCCTGGGTGCTGTACACTCATTACCAGTGCCACACACCTTCATCAGAAGGCTAATTTGAGCAGCGTGATAATGAGAATCCACACTGGAAACAAAACTCTCACTTGTTGGGTCTAAAATCTTAATTCAAGAGCATCAAAAAGTTTAATTTAAAATAGATTCTTGCACATTTCTGATGGCAATACACAGGATGCTTTTAGGGGGAAATGGGTGTGAACATTATTATTATTTCATACATGTGTTTCAACTTTACACCTTCGACTGTACACCTTAGTTCAGCCACAACAAAAACAACAGCGATCCACTTTTGGCATTCAAAGCTTATTCACAGACGTCAGCAGCAGAAATACGGGCTGTTCAGTTCTTTATCATCCAAGTACACCCCCCCCCCACATCTGCATTATCAAACCCTTTGCATCTCAATGCTCTCTGGTCTTTTGGGAAATCTCTGTTTTGCAGACCTTCCATTCGTGCACTCCTAGCAGTGTCTAGTCACACATCAACACACCACTGCAGATATCGCATACAGATACACAAATAAAAGGGTGGGGCTCAGTCAGATACATAATAGATCATCATATCCAATCTCCTGGCCCTTTAGTAACAATAGCAGCGATGGAATATACATAAAGAAAATTATAAAATGCGTATTCAGGAGCATGTGGCAGCAGAGTCAATGTAAATATAACTAATTCCAAAATGATAGAACAGAGATAATCACAGGATACAAGGGGATTAAGGATCCTCAGTGACTTAACCCAAGCTGATTGAGTTTCTGGATGGTTGCTCTGCTCACACTATGTGTGTGTAGCCTGTAGGCAGCACGCTGAGATAACACCCTAGACCATAATAGTCTGATTTACAGGGTCTGGTAGTTATGGCAACACTATGTGTTCCTCCAAGTGAGGGGTTGCTGCAAATGACACAGACGAACGGTGAATGTCAACCAAAATAAGATCCAATCAGGCTAACAGCGGCCGCCACGCTGACGAAGCGAGCGACATGCAATCCCGTAGATGTGACACTTAATCTATGGACATGTGTCAAGCCTTTAGACGGAGCATCACACTCAAACAGATTGCTTCCTGACACACACAACCCTCTGCTTGGGCTTACTCTCACTCTCCAAAACACCAGAGGCAAAATGCCTGCTAGTCTTTCTCTTTGTTAGCGAGGCTTCAAAAAGCCCTCCTGCTTTGCAGAGCCAGGAACAGAAGGAGAGACAGGATCTTTCGTAAAGTGCCGGTGTCATCCTTTCTGTTTCACTGTCGGGGGTCGACGTGCTGATGTGGAAGGCAAAATGAATGACATGCAGATAGAAACATAGAGAGGACAGCATGTTCCAGTGGCTCTGTGGTACATACACTGTTTTGATTCTCGGGATGGAGAGGGAAAGGTAAAGCGGACTCACCCCACAGAAGTCTTCTTCATCTTGGCACAGAGCAGCAGATCAGTGAAGAGGAAGACGTGCCGTACCTTCCTGGAGCTTTCCGACACTTCCACCAAGAAACCATCCTTCACTAGCTGACGGGCCTAGGAGAAAAGCTGATGTCACTTCTTTTTCCTTCAAGTCGAGGAAAAACACACCAACTCTAAAATCACTACACCAGCTCTACAGTCACTTTTCAAAAGTATGCATTTGTTCAGTGTTTCTGAAGGCCGGACAGGTGCATTTTGATCTCATAATAGCTACACAGCTAAAACAGTTGCACTTACAGCGTTATGCCCCTACAGTAACAGACACTAAAACTCTTTGTTTTAAAAAGAGAAGCATGCAAACCTTTTAGTTTGTTTTTTACTTAAATGTACCCTGTGGAGTTCTAGAGCACTAAGGAGAAATGCTTTTATGAGCAGGTGTTAGTGTCCTGCTATTCCGCTGATCTAACCCTAACCCTAACAGCAGTGAAGAAGAAGACGACTGTAAGCTAACAACTTGGATGTAAACATTGCACGATTAAAAATATTAAAAATTCTTTCTTTGCAAATGTTTTACGAGGAAGGAGATGCATTCAAATCGTTTGTTAGACTAAGGGGACCTCCACTGATTTTACACATCAAACACTATTAACAGGTCATGGGGAGTATTATAGCTACCGCTTGTGTGGTAAAAGTTGTATAACGCCTTTTGTGGGTCCAGAGGGAGCTGTGTGAAGTCTGGTGAATGTCCTCATGTGAAGTCTCCAAGACGAAAAAAAAAAAAAAGAAGAGTGTGGAGAACCTTTGCAGCCTGCTCCTCATCTCTGCTTGAGGCTAGCGGCTTGAGGCTACATTAGCTTGACTAGCATAACACACCTGAATGTCCGACCGAGCCGTTGGCGTAGTGTAGGCGCCAGGGTATGACAAGGTAGAAGAAATGTGTGGTATTTGTTCTGCAGCATCTTTTCTTTTTGATTCAACTGTCCATCGTGAGTCCGACAATGTTATAGGAGTGCAATGTTAAATCAAGTACACTTACACACTTAAATCATATTTGTAAAGTATTTCTAATTGTATGAAATGTGTTTTTACAAATAAGACTATAGAGATATAGAGTAGTATCAATGGCTGCCTTCCACCATATGACACAGCACCCAACTTCAAAGTCAGTTATCCATACATTAGGCTCTTGCTACTGCTGTAACAAGCTAAACAGGATAAACTGGAGAGAACTGGGGATAACAATAACTATCCTATGTATTATAGTATAGTAGAGTTTATTATAGTAAGTACAGTATGTGGGCTCTATCTAGTTATTTGCAGGCAATTAAAAGGTAATTTCTAAGTCATAAAAAGGGCATTCATTTACACATAATCACACACAAACAATCCCACACACCTCTCCCTTGGGCGTGGTGACAGCAGTCCTGCGAGGGTCGATCTCCTCGTTGATGGAGGAGAGGAAGTTCTGAGATATCCGCAGAGCGTCCTGCAGGAGGGGGAAGTCCGGGTGGTCTTTAGGGGTGTGTTTCAGCAAGTCCTGCAACACAAGCACACACACATGCACAGTTACATAGACGCATAAGACTTTGTTGTCCTGTGAAAACTGTTGGTGTAATAATGTCTTTTAACATTAATGTAATTTAGCCCTCATTCTGTGTATTGTTAGAAATCCATTCTCACTTTCTAACAAAAATCCATCCAAGCACAAGCAGAAGCGCTGATTTCATTTTGTCTTCTTATTAATAACATAATTGCACTGCACATGCACAGCTTTCTTTGCATGAATGACAGGAACATGACCTATAGAAACACACACACACGAGCCTTGGATGCACAGACTGGACATGTTGTTCTGACAGCTTTGCAACAAACATCTGAAACGTGATGAGGGGCTCCAACCAGACACAGTTTCTTTGCAAAGGGGTCACAAGCCAAAAGGGTTGGGACCACTGGTGTAATCTTAACAATGTGTATTATTTCATAAGCGTGTAATATGTTGTTAATGATAATTCTTAATCTGAAAAGTAACTAATACTGTCAAATAAATGTAGCGGAGTAAAGAGCACTAATATTTCCATTAGAAATGTAGTGGAGTAGAAGTAAAGTAGCATGAAAAGTACAAGTACTTCAAAATTGTTCTTAAGTAAAGAACTTAAGTAAATGTACTTAGTTACTTTCCAGCACTGGTATTATTTGCCCACTTATTGACATATCTGTCTCAGTGGTTATTGTCTCCACACCAATACAATAGCAGTGAATGGAGTTTCTAAAAATGACATTCATCAAAGTCAGCAGCAACGTCTCCTGAATCAGCGTCCTGTCATTTCTGTAACTTGGGTGAAATCCTCCTTTATGCTGTGGAAGTGCAAGTTGTGTACTCACATGAAGGACCAGGGTGCTTCTGGTGACACGGTCAATCGGCTTGTAAAGGAGAGCTGTGGAGAGACAAGAGGAGGGCTCTGAGTCAGTGTTGTTTACACACAGGGCTATACATGCGCACACACACACATTCATACACAGGAGGACACAGTTCCTCAAGGACAAACACTCCCACTCAGCTCCCACTGAGTTAAACACAGAACGTATAGTCTGACCGGTGATCTGATCTGGGTTGGTGTGGGGGAATGCAGCAGTTTGTTACTGCACAATGAGGGGATGGAGACACACACGCATGTACGCACACGCACGCACACGCGCGCACACACACACACACGTCTGTAAGCAGGCTGTTTAACATGCAATCCATCGCCGGGTTGACGCTGCTGCCTCCTATTGGTTCTGAAATACTTTGCTTCCACTGCATATTTAGGCTGCTACTAGGTAAACTACAGCCTGCCTGGACACTGGACTTTAAGGGAGTCTCTCTGAAACACACGCATGTAAACATAAACAGCTCAGATGAATGCATGTGTATATAAAAAGCATGCATATATAAAAAGACAGACACGTGCCACCGTTCCTGTCTCTAAATCACAGTTTAAGCCTGCAACACCCCACTTGGCTTGGTTTCCCAGAGGGACGGCTTTGCCGCTGAGGTGGTGTGAACAGCAGCCAGTCTGACCTACATGACAGCTCTAGGTGAGAAACTCCCACAGATAGGACAGAGAGAAAGATAGAAAGAAAATGGAAAAAAATATATACAGAAGAGATGTGCAGTAGGCATGGCAGATGTGAGAACCCCTAGGGAAGCAAACACACATGTAGATGTACAAAAAGAGAAGAGAGGACTTTTATTCTGGGTTTCCTCTGTCAGACCTGGGTTCCAGCTGACATGTAATGAAATGCCAAAAACGTCTCAAGGTCTCAAAATAATAATGCCACCGGTGTCACGAAGCATTGTAAAAAAAAAAAAAAAAAAAAAAAAGATGTATAATAATGTTGCTCTGCACATGTACTCAAGAAGAAAAGAACATAAGGGTATGCAATAAAAACAGACCAGATCCACAAAGGCATAAAAAATGCAGCTGACAGTGTTCCACTCAGTGATCAAGCTAATCTCCATTTATTAAAGTGAAAGACTTGAAGCAACTGATTTTTAAATGGAAGGGAAGAAAAGCCAGCCAAGTGAGACAGAGAGAAGTGATGTGCCTTCTGTATGCAGGGCAGGTCGTCCCAGACAGACTGCTCCCACAGAGAGGTAGAAACAGCGCTACACTTCCCCTCGAATGTTACACTTATCTGTTTAAACCACCCAACATTGCTCCCTTCAACTGTACAGTAGTGCAGACACATTCTCTCTCTCTTCTTCTCTCCTCTGTACTCTCCTCCTTCAACTAAAAGAAATGAAAGCGCCAGAGCAGAAACCTACAGGGAACATGTTCAGATCTACTGATAAAGCTTGTCATATACACGCTCTATACTCACTCTCATATGCTCAGATATACATACACGACTACTGTATAAGACCAAAGAGAATCTTCTTCTTGCTGATGCTCTTTGAAGTTTCTCAGGTCATTAATAATGCGGCCTCCACCAATGGTCGTGGTTCACTGAACCAATACTGCTACCTCCTGGAGGATTAACTAGAGGACCAGCACCGACTACAGGGGCTGTGAACGCCTCTAATTATGTGTGTGCACGTCACCTCAAGGACAGGTAGTTTAGGTGACACCAGGTTACCTTGGGTATAATTCAAGTATCATAGTAGTGTAGTACATCTAAGTTCTGAGTATGTTAGCTGGTTGTATAAGTTAGTACAGCTGTATTGATTATTTATGTCCTACTTTGTCTTGCATGTCTGAAATACTCTTACACCTTGGTTCTACGTGGAAACTCAGTCTACAGCTATGTGAGCTGCTTTGAGAGGCTGTGATGAGGCACAGTTGTATTTTTGCCAACATGCTGATGTTAAGCAGGTATAATAATTTCCATGTTCACCAGTTTAGCATGTTAACATGCTAACCATTGCTAATTAGCATTAAACACAGTACAGCTGTGATGTCAGATGTCATTAGTTTTGCAGGTATTTGATCATAAACCAAAGTATTAAATAAAAAGTATAGGACAAATTTGTATTTGGGAAATTGTTGAGATATTTCAGTCCGGATGAGGTCAAATTATGGTTCCAGAAACCTCAATAACACCTTTTACTGCTTTTGAGACCTGAATATTCTAGCTTAGTTCATCCTTAAAGGGGATTTCCAGTAGTTTTAAACCTGGGCCCTATTTTACAAAGTTTTGGGGTGTAAAAGGCTAATAGTTTTGGAATTGGTCCAGTTTATCGCCTCAGCTGCTGCAACGTAGTCCTTGTGAGCAACTGTGCACGTGAAAAGTATGTCAACTAAAAGGGCTTGTTCTTGCCAGTGACAGGCTCAGATTGTGTGTCAGTGTCTGACAACATTATTAAGGGATCTCTACAGAGATAGACCATTTTGTTGAAGAGTAAGATCCTTTTTGTTTCACCAAAAAACAGAAGTCTTGCTCTGAAATCTCACGAGAGGTGAGTTGTTGCAGGAAGATGGTGGGGGAAATGGGAGTCAGTAAGTCATCTTACTTGTCAACAAAAAGGTCTATCTCTGAAAACAAGCGCTTTTAGTGGACGTACTTTTCACGTGCACAGTTGCTGTAAGGATTACATTGCAGTCATTGCAGCCTCATTTAGACCCCAAAAACCAGAAAATACCAGAATTACCCTTTCCCTTTCTCTCTCTTTTCCTTTTCTTCTATACATAACATTATAATTATATACGCTGAGATATGAATAATCTGGTTACTCTGCGGAAACAGGGAAACATCACATCCTGAATACAATCAAAGACAGGATAAGGATTATAGTCAGGATGCCAATGTGTATGAAATCTACTCAGTGTCTGCAGTACTAATGCAGGATAAATGTGTGATCATTTTTACAGTGGCTGCATGTTTTCAGAGAATCCTATTTAAATGTATTTTACAAACGAGGACAGAACCTGCACAGAGATGCTAAGTTCAAAGTCCAGTCAAGGGTCAGGACGAGGGAGGATGAGAAGACGCAGAGAGAGAGAGAGAGAGAGAGGCGGATTATCGGAAGTCGATGACCTTTCACAGCGAGGTGCCTCTGATTGGTCCTGTTCTCAAGGTCGCTGTGACGACTTGGCTGATGGACATGGATTCATCTTTGCTAACAAGGGAATAGACGGTGTGGACCAAGTCTTTGAACAAGCACCACACACACACACACACACGGGTCTACAGCTAGGACACTGGGAGTGCCAGCTTTCAGCCCTCAGTATTTGGCAAGACATTCAGCCACCAATGCCAGGCATGAGCCATGACGGAGGACGAGGAGGACGGAACGAGAGTGATAGGAGAGGGAAAATAAATAAGGCAGAAAGACAGACAGGGAAAGGATTAAGGCATAGAGAGAAAGCGGTAGCGGTGCGGAGCAACAGTCCCCATTTACATGTAAAACAGGATGTCAGATGCTTGTTTGATTTAGCACTTGTGTTGCTATTTGCATCCATTCATTAGGAGGTGGTAGGCAGATGAAACAATGAGCTTTACTATACAGTATGTAAACAAGCCTGACAAATGGACTTATTTCAATGAAAAAGAAATGCGCAAAAGCACATGTCAGTTGATTTGGCTGGGGTCCAGTTAAATCATACGGAAGCTAAGAAGGATGGACGGATGGATGAGTGTAGGGAAAAAAGGCAGGTAGGAAGACAGGAAGACAGCACGATGAAAGAAATATGGAGGGAAAACAAAGAGGAAGCGGCAGTTTCAGAGTTGAGCTAGAGAAATCCCTCGACTACCTCGCCAGGTAATTAAGGAATCGCAACACAACAACAGTAATCAAAGCAGCTGCCCTGGGTGCTGACAAACACTGATTGTTGAGGGAATATGAAAGTGGTTTCATGCTACTTCACTACCACAGAAACCTATGGTACAGCAAACACATCATATAGTAGTTTAGTATAATATAGTATAGTCTCAGCAGTAAATGTGATTATAACAACCAGCACGTTTGGGTTTATCCTCATTTACGATGCATAAATTAACAAACAGTTCACAGGTACATGCTGCTGAAAACTGACACACATACGCACACTCACCCACCCTCTCTCAGCCTGACAAAGCCACACCATTTGCTCATCATGTTTGCTTAACATTGCATAATTTGGACAGCCCACAACATGTCATTCTTCCCCCTGCAGCAAGAGGTCTACCCCTCTGGTTTAGTTGAGCCAAATCCCCCCCAAAACAACTTAAGTTTGCAAGACACCAACAGAGTAAAGGTATGTGCCAGCTCCCTGAGCACACACACACACACACACACACACACACACACACACACACACACACACACACACACACACACACACACACACACACACACACACACACACACACACACACACACACACACACACACACACACACACACACACACACAAACTCTTGTTCCGATCCTCTGGTGATAAGTATTCTCTATCAGGAGCAGTCTGGGTCCGGCAGTCCTCATACAGACTAAACGTGCCCTGCGTTTAAACAAACATACACACACAAAGAAAAGCGGTCCATCCTCTATATTCTGTATGTTGTTCCAGAGGATCCTCACACAGCAACCACACAGCTCAAAGCCCCAACGCTTCAAAAGAAACTAATTTTACCACCTCATTGCGTGGGCTACAGCACATAAATGCACAGGGAAAAAAAATCAATTTAAGGTCTGAAATCACCTGCAGACAGACACCATTTGTGCATCATGCGCATTAGTCCATAAAGCTCCAAATACCTGTCACATATGCTGCTATCCCAAATCAATCTAACAGCTCATTAATAACTGTCCCAACTTCACAGCAAACATGGTATACTACCAATCTACCATAGAATCAACAACACCGACATCCTGGCAAATAGACAAATGACAGGAAAAAGGAAAAACAACACTTCCAAGTTATCTGAGTCAAACGGCAGCAGTTCGCGTCATGCAGTCGTTACCGTATGTGCAGTTACAACACAGTCTGAGGACCAGAAGCACCTCCATATCCCGCATCTCCTCTCTTCACTCTGTTCTCCTGCTCACTGCCTCTTTTCTCAGGCAGAGACAGACAGAGAGGGAAAGAGAGAGAGAGAGAGAAAGAGAGAGAGAGAGAGAGAGAAAGAGAGAGAGAGAGAGACAGAGAGAGAGAGAGAGACAGAGAGAAAGAGAGAGACAGACAGTGTGTGTGTGTGTGTGTGTGTGTGTGTGTGTGTGTGTGTGTGTGTGTGACAGCTCACACATGTGCCAGTTTGCCTCCCAAAGACCGCCACTGCATACACAAGTAGAAGGGGCAGGATCGGAGTCTTAAAGCAGCAAGCCAGCCTAGACAGACATGCACACTCACAAATACACACACAAAAAGACAAGAACACACACATGTGTGCACACAAACACCTACCCTCCATTGAGACAGTTGTGGTACAATCTTTGGAGTCTTTAGGACCTTTTACTTTGAGGTTCTGAAAGAAACAGAGGAGTGGAATGATCAATTGAATTAATTATACACACCCGATCTCGCTCACGCACACGCACACGCACACGCACACGCACACACACACACACACACACACAGCTCTCTACTTGCTTGGCTGTGGCTGATAAAACTAATGAAGAAGTATAGGGTCACTGCAGCAGACTGAGAAGCTGATGGAGGCATTACCATGCAACCTTCACGAATTTACCTCACAGCAAATTATATTTACAACCACCACCACACCTCTACCGCATGATATGAATATTATCTATATATTACATACATAATATTAATTTGATTAAAACCTAAAACTACTACATGTACTTGGATTAGTGTCACAGCGTTGTTTTTGAAAATGAACACAATGACAGAGAAGACGAGAGTATAATCTAATCTAATATATATATATTTTAAGTTTATGTCAATGTAACTTTTCATGCAGTCTATGAAAGTTCTACAATGCTTGTGTCCCACGAGCTGAACAGTGGGTGGCAAAAGGTCAAATACATAACAGGAAATGAAGGGTTTTATGTTTAGAAATCACAGGTGACTATGCTTTAAAGTTTAGATGCTCTGTAGATAGAGGTTTTGAGGTGGTTAAGTATTCTGAGACTGGGTTTGACATTATCAGGAGTCACTTATGTCACAGATGTTTTGTTAATTAACACCTTCAAAGCAAACAGGAGGAGTCTTAGCACCCCAGAACACCTGTCCTCCTCATCAGCTCTTAATACTAAATATATCCACCTTGCTGCAACTATGTGCTGACATACAATAGTCCAAACCCTCTGTTGTGAATTGCTCATCTGCCCAGACACTAATAAGATTAAATGTGTAAAAGTGTAGCATATTTCAACATCAATATATCTGTTGATTGTGTTTTAAACTAGTATTCCTCAAAATAAGAACACATTTCCCATAAACGCTGTTGCTTCCTGTCAAAAAGAGGATGTTTCGACTCGACTTACTTCCCCTCTGTGCTGTCGTTCCATGTGCATTTGTTTTCTCCTTCACTTTACTGAAGAGGATTAATGTGATAGTTAAAGGCGCTTGAGACGTGTTGAAATGTCTTCTGTCTTCTGTAGTAGCAAGTATTTGCGTCATAGAGAAATTCAAATTCAGAATGAAAGCTAACTCGTGGCAGACAATTTAAAATGTAGTGTAGAAATGACATTCTGTCGAGCTTCGCAACAATTGTGTCGTTCATGGTAATTACACTAGTGTCTAAAAATTAGGATTTAAAGATGTTAAAATGCAACACACAGCAACTTTGATTATATGACAAAATTACACCAAATCCTCACGATATAAAAATAAACAAAAGCCCAAAATGCAATGAATGCTGCATATTCGCTGTTCAGACATGTCTTCCTTACATCCTTCCAACCGCTCCTTGAGTCATCTTTGAACTTACCTCAGATATCTTCTGGAACTGGCCGTTGGCCTGGCTGCATTTCTCCGCCGTCTCTAGCGCCACCTTGTAGTTGTCCACAAAGGCTTTGTACACTCCCAACTGGCTGGCCTGGGGAATGTGAAAAGAGGGAGAGAATGAGAGACATTAAGGTACAGGAGAAACAAGCAGAGACAATGATAGTGGCATGAACCTCTCTTCTGTTTGATCTGAACTGTTTATAGGACACTGGGGACCCAATGAGCAACTGGTTTACTGTCTAATACATTTACTATTACAAGTCTGTCATGGCAGTACACCAAAATACAGTGGAGTGAGTACAACTTGCATTCACCTTCAACTATCACTTCCATAGTTTTGCACGTCACACAGAAAATTCATATACAGCTCTGGCAGAGGAATTAATTTCTATTCCCATTAGAATTTTGCCTGAAGTGGAGGGTTGAAAAGAGCACTGCAGTCCCTCTTTTGCTCTATCAGCCTATATGAAATGACTCCCCCCCCCCACACACACACACACACACACACTGTCATACACATATAGACAATGCACACAGGATACTCATATTCCCATAATGCCACTCCACCGGTGGCTGTGTGCAGTCCTCTTGATTGAAACAGAGCCACTTTCTCTTTCTCTTTCCTTGTCCCTTTCATCACCAGCCCCTCTCGGCTGCACTGTATGTGCATTGTAAGGCAAGCTGCAGGCCAGCAGTGCATGAATATGCATCCTGCTACAGCTATGCTTGAATGGCTAGGCTGAAGAGCTGACTGCACCCTATTAAAGCAATGAGATTGGATTCAGCTGAATAGAGTGAATAAGTGAGTAAGACTTGTTACTTTTGTCCTTAAACCCACCCTCCTCCTCCGATTTTCATTTCCTCTCCTTCCACTTCCCCTCAGAGTGTGAAGGGGAGAGTTGGGATCAAGAGAGGACACGAGGGAATCATTCAGCCTCATACGACACTTTAAAGATAATGTTGTAGATCAATACATTCTTTATAGGAACAGATGAGAAAATGAAATGTATTTATTTTGTAATGTTGTCATCTTGGCACAATCCTGACACAAACATTTAGCCAGGAGACAAGAAGTCGGCCAAACAAGTGTCACTGTCTGTATATCATCTCATCATACTTGGAGACTTCATTATGTCAAACCAAAACCTTGGAGAAACCACCATGTGTGATTACTGAATTTCCAAAGATAGAGACTTTTGACTTCCAGCTTGGCTGGAAAGTACAAAGCAAGCACAATGATCATCCGCTCATCACGCTGCGACCGGTACGAAACCCCTCCAGCTCTATCCGTCACTGCGACGCAGGACTTTGAGCAACACTCCGAAGACAGTGCCTACACTTCAAACAACACGATCACAGGTCAAAGTGGTGGGTGGGAAAACAACAGCTCGTGTTTGAGAGTGGAGGTGGGAAGGAGAAGATGAAGAGGGAAAGAAAAAAAGGAAACAGAAAGAGAGAGAGGGGGGACCAGAACTAAAGCGTTGACTTTCTAGCTGATAAATGAGCTTGTAGATAATTTAAATCCTCACTGACATGACCATGTTTCTAACAATATCTTCTGCATGATTCTACAGCTCTGAATGTAACACACAACACATAGTGCATGCTCTGCCTCACTCTGTTTAAGCACTAATCATATGGTTATGATCAGTAAAAGAGAAACAAAGACGAACACGGCAAGAAAACTTTTAGACTGCTAACAAAACCTAATGGAGCTGTATCTTAGACTGGGATTTCCAAGGAGCCAAAAGAAACTAATTCCTCTTCTTTGTACACATTTAAGCCTTAGGACAGGCTGTTTACACCATTACCAATATTAATTAGGGAATACTGTCATACACAATACAATTTTAATCCTGAATGGAAAAGAATGGCTATATAGTGAAAGACTGAAAGCAGCCAACTACTCAACACTTCTCAAGTATTTTGGCATCAGCGTGATGAATATTTAGCAATTAGCAATATCTGTATTCTGCACATGCTTGACTACAGCTAACTGACTTGCAGAGTGAAAGTCCAATATATAATCAATTGCACAATAAAATACTGTACGTGCAGCACTCTGATTTCTCCACAGTACATACTCTCAAATGGTGCAACAACTAGCATCTCTGTGTGGCCACAGCTTATAAATCCAAATCTCAAAGTGGGATCACCCTGACCCAAAATGGGCTGAAGTAAATATCATGCAACATTCTGACTTCCCCTGTTCATAATGTTATCCTAAATAAAATACAACAATCCAGTAACAAGACTAAAAAGTAGAACTTTGGGTCCTGAGGACAAGAATGAACAAGACTAAGAGTTTGCAGCCACACTAGTATCTTTGTGAGGCTGCTAAAATTCTCACAATGCTAAAATACTGTTGTAAAGCAGATATATTACCATGTTCACCATCTTAATGTGTTAGCATGCTAACATTTGTTTATTAAGCACTAAACACATAGTAAAATTGCGGCTGATGGGAATGTCATTAGTTTTGCCGGTGTGACATCATAAACCAAAGTATTGGACAAATTTTGACCTGATGATGAGGTTCAGGGATCACCAAAGTTATTACAATTCATCCTGCCGGGGATATGAATGTCTGCACCAAATGTCCTGGCAATCCATCGAAAAGTTGTTGAGATATTTCGGCCTGGACCAAAGTGGTGGACCGACCGACCACTGACATTACCATCCATAGAGCCATGTCACTAGTATGGCTAAAAAGGTCACCATGGGGAAACAGAAATACACTTACCACAATAACATAATAAATGGATTACAGTTATAGTGTCAAAAGATGGATGCTCGTCTTCAGAAATGTGATCAAATCCTGTTTTTAGTAGCCCAAAAGCTCTTCAGAGCCATGACCGTAGCAAGATGAAACTCTTCCCACTTAATGCCTCCAGGGACTTTGATAATTTGGTTGGTCAAAAGTGATCCTGGCAGTCACAGGCTGCAGCTGAGCCATTTTATTGCCTGAAAAAGGTGAGAAAAGCTGGAACCGCGGCTGGCTTTAATTCCCTGTCCCCTCTGTGTTGCTGCAGTGGCCTCCATGCTGCTGACAAGGAGCAGTAGGGAGTACACCAGCTAATTACACCACCATCTGTACTCTCACACTGCCACTCTGACTAAATGTTTAGTTGCCACATGACATGCTCATGTACGCACATATACACAGCACAGATGGGAGCTGATGACTACACTAATAGGTGTCACTTGGTGGTGTGACTCCTGTGGTCCATGGGGGGGGGGGGGGGGGGTACTTAAACTACTAAAAGAATTACATTTCCGCGCAAGAGCTCCGTTCATTTTCTCTGCTACTAAACATAAGCTCATGAATCATTTCTAATCCATCCTCCCGAGTTGCTAACACATTTTCCCCTGACTGTCCAACAGAATCTTTTATTGAATAAATGTTTCATTAATCATTCTATTAAAAACACTGATGCATTGTTGCACAAAAAGTTTAACCCTTGGGCTTTCAGTAGAAGTTTTATTTGAAGTTTTGAAAGAAGTTGGTGGGCATGATTTGAAATGTTTTGATACTTATGATAGCTGACTTTTAGTATCAATACCAAAACGATACTGTTTTCAAAACCTTATTTTGAGGAGAATAAGCATATCTGAAAAGATGAAGCCAAACTTGTGAAATGCAATCGTTCACTTTTGAACACAAAGCTGTAAACCAAATAACTTTATCTATATGGAACACTGTCTAAAAAAAATAGCAAAAGTGTAATTTAAAAAAGGAAACATCACCACAAAGAATAAGTAACAATATTAAGAATCTGACCAAAAATTCAATTAAATTCAATGCTAACTTCAGGTACTTCAGGACAGTTTTCAACACTCGTGCTACTGACACATTTCAGTTTGTACCAAAAAAGTATAGAAGTTTGATAGCCAGCTCTAGTTAGCCGTTTTTGCTTTTAAACATAGTCTGTACATTGCAACATAACTAGACATGGTTAATTGTTATTTTGCCAGCACGGCTGGTCAGTTTTGCATTGAGATGTTAGCTAGTTAGCTAGCTAACCATAGTCTGTCTTGCTGTAAATACATGAGTTAAGTGCTGGAGAATCTGCAGTAGTTAGTAGTTACAGATTTTTGTTTTTTTTTTGCTAACCAGCTAAAACTTTAATTGATATTTTGAGTTGAAATTGTCATAAATACCCCCTGAGTGAACTGGAAGTTGCAATCTTTGAGTGATAGTGGGTTACTGCTAATAATAACCCTGGCTGACATGGGTTTGGAAGGCGTCAAAATGTACCTGAAACCCTGTGAGATGTTGAAAACCAAAAGTGAAAGATCAGAGAGGCCTGTTTCATATCAGAATAAGACAGACATCTTCATCGGGTTAGTCATAATGATAGCATGAAATGTACTCAGTTATTCATGCAGAGTTGTGATATTTTTAAATCTGTCGAACCAAAAGGCTGGTTGGAATCTGTTGCTGAGTCACTGGTGTGTGAATGAACAGAACTGGTGCATGTAAATGGAGCTTTACATCCGACCTCATGATAACAAACAATGTGACACCTTGATTTTGTCCACAAATATATGGTCTATACTATATTATATACTATACGTTGATAAGAAGATCAGACCCACAGTCTACTGTATGCTGTTCTACATTTAAAAACACTTCCGGTTCTAAATCAAAGCTGCCAGCTCACACAAACAAACACTGAGTCACAGGCAGTAGAGCCAGAAATATTTTACAACTTCATACAGTAACTTCTCCTTTTGACAGACTAAAATAGATGCCAAAGTTTAGTTGTCTGAGGTGGCATGACATTTACTCCTGCGCTCTAGTCAAAACAACAGTGTGCTCATGGCTTGGCAAAATGTCACAGGATCTCTTATAATGGGATGTCTGATCCAAAAATGTGGTTAATCTCATAACATTTAATGGGAGATTTCTAGTACGTCAATTCACATGAGCCAAGACAATGTTCAAGGCGTGTTGGCTATTTCTAAGCTTCTGTCTTTTGACAATACTACTGTTTGACACTGCAGCTGTATCATGTCTTTTAAAAACTCAAGGAGTTTTCTGTGTAAATTTATGATTATGTTTTCTTACTAATTTAACATCAAATCCACAACAACACTCAGCTAAGATAGCTGCACGACATGTATTGCTGTGGAATGATTCTAGAGAAAGTAGCGAAGAATTTATTGTCCATTATCTTTTAAGAATTCTATCACAACCTGATCAGTCACAGTAATTACATTTTGAACAGCAGGGTGGCAAAAAATAGAATTTGAACGTCATAAAAATGAACCTTGTTAATAGCTTATATACTGTATGTGAGCATAATAATAAAAAGAATCATTATTTTGTTCTGTGAGGCTCCCAACTTTAGAGTAAAACATCGCTGTTACTGTCAGGTAGAAGGTAGGAGAGGCTTACAGCAGTTCACTGCCACTTTTCTAAATAGAGAGCTTGGCTGTCTAGTTTCCAGTCCAGGAAAATTATAAACCACAATATTCTGTTACCGCCTTCCCACAGTGGGACGTACTCAGGGTGAACAAACAGGACACAGTGCGCCAGGGTTTACTTACTTTAGTCATACCAGCTACACTATTGCTCTCAGACATTCAAATTGGCCACTGAAGTTAACACATTTTATTGACTACCGCCTCTCTACTACTGATTTTACACACTAAATGTGCATTACCTTATAAATTAAATTTCTATGTGGATTCGTTTTTCTGACTGGAAGTCCAGTTTCTTACATCTCTGCAAAAAGTCTCTCTTACAGCATGTTGCATCAGCCTACTGCATGCCAAACAAATGTAATGAGGATCTCAAATATGTTAAGACACACACACACTGTATATGCCCATCTCTTACAGTATGTAATGTGCTGAGAAGCCCTGTTCAAATTGCATTATCCACTGACAATGTAACGATCTGACACAGAAGGAGGACTAACTCACTTTGAGACTAGCTGAGGCCTGGAGCCTTGCTAATTCTATACACAAACACATCCACACACATAACAATGGTGTTGTTACAATACGTACTGAGAGCGCCTGTTTAAGCAACATAATCCAGTGCAAATATGACAGCGTGATGGATCGAAGGCTGCAACATCTCTGCTAATGCACTCAGACCACAGACACAGGGGCACGCGCACACACTTACGTACAGACACTCTAATTTAGAAGAGTGATTCATAGGTACAAATAGTCAGAGTCTGACATTTCTCCTTTTAACACTCATTTACATGAACCCTGCAAATGGTGGTTAGTGGAAGAAAAGACTCACACACTGTAATTTTCGGGGGCCCACGTGAGACTCACCAGCTTCTGGAACAAATGTCCCACGGTGACCTTCTCGTCCCACTGCTGGATGTTGGGTAAGAGGGCGTCGTAGAACTCCTTGTGGATCTCAAAAATGTCCTGGATTTTGTAGAAGATGGTCTCTACCTGCTGGATGGTCAGGACGGGCTGCGAGGTCGTGGCTGTGGCTTTCAGAGGACGCATGGGCTGGACGATAGGACACAGAGAGAACGGACAGGCTCAAGGAAAGGTTAGCTACAGTAAATATACGAACTGGAAAGCAAAAAAAAGTTTATAATAATATTGTATAAATGTTTTCCTATGCTCATATCTGTTTGTTTTTATAAGTTATATAAGGCCTTTTACAATGGTAGAAAGTTTACTTCACACACACATTATGATAAAATGGGTCAAAGTTGTGTCTAATTTAAGAGAAGGCTTTGATTGTGGGTACAATATGGGGCAGTTCATTAGCTAATCACTGGCCTAATTGGTCCAGTGCCTGATCTTGCTATGTGTCACCCAGTGATAAGCATGTAATCTTAGCCTCTCTGCTCTACAATTGGGTGACTCTCCTCTCGGCTGTGCAGTTTCTGACCAGTCAGACTGCACGCCAGCTGAGTTAATCATAAATATGTGTGGAATGATGGCAGTCTGGGTTAATTTAATGTTTGTGGACTCAGGTCTGTTATACCCCTCTTTGTTTTGTTATCTGTGTTCTCAGTTTAAAAAAGAGGGGACAGTGAATATGTCTGTTGAATGTTATGACGCATTATAACATCTGTTCTGTTCTGTTCTGGTGTCCTGTCAAAATATCAATGAAATGTGTGGAGTGGACTTGGCTTTCACGTCATGGAAGCAAAAGTTCTCTCAGGCTGATGATGAGTCAGTCTCCCACTGATTGCAGGGGTTGTACGAAGGCTTATCAGACAGGCTGACTCATTTTTAAAAGTGAAAAGCTGCACAAATACATCAAGTGACACATGCGCCAATTTACAGTTAAAGAGTTGTTAGAAATTATACTTTTTACATTTATCTACAAACAAATGAGAACAGAATAGGAAGTCAATATCTAAATAGTTACTAATAATAAGCCCCCTGTATGAGCAAGTGCATACAGTGTCAGGCCATGCTGGGAAAGTGTGTATGTGCCGTTATACCACAAGATCCAAGTACAAGCAACTGCTGGCTGTCATGTATCAACATCAGTCTCCCTAGATTTTTTTTTTCAAATTCACCACCATAATCTTTAACACCAAGAGATGATGTAGAGGGTTACCAAAAGCCCGTCAAAAACTCCTGGCTTGCCTTGAATTTGGTCGTGTAAACTAAAAACTGCTTAATATATCAAAAAGAAAAGCACGATCAGAAAGTGTGTTGTAGACATTCTCTCAATTACTGAGGAAGTGGACAAGGATGGGAACAAACTCTCTATTGGTCAAATCGTATAATGACTTGTTGTGTCGTCACTGAGGGTTGAAAGAGAAGGAACTGGGAGAACTGGAGTGTTACTGCAGTCTTTTGTTTACCTCATTGATTGACTACTAACTACACTGGAGGTTTCATACTATAAGTATTTCTGACTCTGATTCTGATAACTGTTGTGTGACTAAACAACTTTATAGTGTGTCAATCTGACCACAGGTCGGTCAAAGTGCAGCATGTGGCTCAGAGCGGCAGGATATGACATGTGTGGCTTAACAAGGGGGTGGGGCATGTTCAGTTAGTGTTTCAGGAAACAGTCCTGCTTTCAGTACGACCATTAACCACCAATAGCGCTCTGACAGTTCACACAGGCCTGCACCAATACACTGCAGCAGCAGCACTGCAACATGCATGCTGCTACTTAACATGCTATTTTATTACCAAAAAACAAGTGTCAGAACATTTAAAAGAAAGTTAGATTATCGTCAGTGCAACTCCAATATTTACACACACTGTCTAGTGCAGGGGTATTCAACTAAAGTTCAAAGAGGTCCAGTTAGAGAAAATGTCCTCAAGCAAAGGTTCGGAACATCATAATGTCTGACTTGCATTGTGATTTAGTGATATATATATATATATATATTGAAGTAGCCTAGTAGTTGTATCAATGTCTGCATGTAATCAACAACTGACTGTCAAATCAAATAAAGAAAGTACAATTCAAAAACATTTTGACAATATTTATTGTCATTTAACGTTGAACTATATAGAAATATAATACTATAGATGTGTATAATATTCTTCTCTCATTAAGTAAAAGAAGGGCTGCATTTAAAAATAAAATAGAGAAAATAAATAAAGCCTTTTGAAAAATTGTACATCTTAAAATAAAGTGCTTAATTTTAGAAAAATAAAATAAAGTGTCGCAGAAGCTTGAGTTTCCCTTTTTCTTTGTTAACTGTTTCACATCTTGACTTCACAGTCTCAACCAATTTCACAATAACTAAGGTGTCTTCTCTCCCTGAATCGTTCACTTGTCTTGTCATCTGTCACTCGCCTCTCACCTCTCTCGTCTGTCTGTATTCAGTCACAATGTTTATCGCTTGGAATGCACAGATTTGATTGGCTGAGTGGCATCGCGTGGGCTGGCGTAACTTGTATGCAATTCGTCTGTGAGTTTCCTGATCCACTAAACCAGTGCCGTAAAGACTAGAAAAGCTGCGCCGGTTAAAATAGAAGCGCCCCGTCAAAGTTGTGTGTGTGTGTGTGTGTGTGTGTGTGTCTCACCAGTAGCAGGGCCTCCAGCTGGTTAATGTAGATCTCCTCGCTGGCCAGGAAACCGGACAGCACCAGTTTCTTCATTTCAAGTCCTTTCTCTATGTCTCCCTGCAAGATAAAACAGACCTGACTGTAATAATGTTTTATACATGTTTACATTTCACACACACACACACACACACACACACACACACACACACACACACACACACACACACACACACACACACACACACACACACACACACACACACACACACACACACACACACACACACACACACACACCAAGGATCCTTTGGTAAACTATTTGTATTTAGATTAATTTCTAACCAATGCCACATTACAGTAAAATGACTCAAGCTCACTTCCTGCATGATGCCACTGCAGTTACTGCAGTTTCCACATCAGGTAAACACGAGATTAATAAACACACATATGAAGTGCGTAGGAATGAGCAGCAGCTGTTTATTGGGAATCTCCGCTCCTCTAAAAACATCTAAATGGCTTACTTCCTACGTTGTATTTTGACTTCGATGTCAGGGGGAGTCACCATCCTGATAATGTATGTATATCGCATCAGTTAAATTCATTCATTCATCTTCCTGCTTATCCCTATTGAAGTGAGGTGAATTCTATCCCAGCATGCATTGTGCAGAAAGCACTGAGATATAGGATGGGAAAGACAAGTCAGGCCCAAGACCTTTGGCCATTTTATACCCATCCAATCCTGAAGAGTTCAAAACTCTAGCAACACTTGTAGAATAAAGAACAACCTCATTACCAGACCTGACTGGAGTTTTGGCCTCTTCAGACTCTTTCCCTTCTCCATGCACCTTAGAAGTGGGTGTAGTTGTGCCAGAAATCCCTACTCTGCTTCTATCATACCCATCCAATCTGCCCGATTCGCATATCTGTAACTGTCTATTTTCGGTACAGTAAATATAATAATTCGTCTATTTTGGGTATAATTATAGACCATAAACATCACATAGCTTATATAAAGACAAAAGTGTCCAAAAGTATTACTCTTCTAAACAAAAGTAAGTATATACTGGAAATGTTGTACTTCTCACTTATTTTCCCATATCTTAGTTACTGTGTGGAGGAGTTAGGGCAACACATACACAATATATCCATTATATACACAGCAGAAAAGAGCAATACAAATTATAAATAAGTGGATTCAAGGGGCCATACCAACAGACTGTTTATCACATCAAGGCTAATAAAGCTGAAGGATTTCGTTGAATTTAAACCTTTGTTCGTCATGTTTAGAGCCAAGTTGTTTGTGTTAAGATCGGCTGGTGATGATCATGGAAGAAAATATCATTTTAAAACTCAGTTTTGCACTTACTACATTAAAGAGGATGTGTGTTTCACACGTGTGGAGTCAAAGTGCAAAGTTAAAAGGTTGTTGAAAGTATTGGCAGACCATCTACAGTGGACAGTTTGTGTTACTTATTTTGAGAAGGAGGCAGGTTAAATTTGATTTGTATCATTCAATCATGGAATGTGTATTACATTGTTGTTGTGTTGGAAGTGTACACTGAGGTGACTGAGAAATTAAAATTTGAAATGAAATGAAAAGGTCTGTGTGGATACATCCTCCATACAAACTCAAACTGTGCAGTATGCAGATCAGCATGCAGACTGGTTTTCGTATACAGAATTATTCCAGCTGTTTGGTATCATCCCTTGTGCCATCTCATCTAGTCATCAAGCCATTGATAAAATATACTACACACTATGTGACGGTGTGAAGATGATAACGATTGTTGTATACATATATATATATATATATATATATATATATATATTTCTTATATATATATATATATATATATATTTCTTATATATATATATATATATATTTCTTATATATATATATATATATATGTTTATAATAATGACATAATGACATAATGACGCCTGCCGCATGATTCACACTAGATTGTAAATGGCAGAAACACACAGTAGTGTTAATATAATCTAACAAATTCAGGTCAGGTCACTATATTTATAAAGCATATTAACAAATGTGTTGACCAAAACAATTAAAATGTGTGAAAGCTACTGAAGAAATCCTCATTTTATTATTCCTCCTTAATTAACCTTGAATATAGCTAGAACCATATATCTATAGCCATATGGATTATACCCTAACCCGAACAGTTAATCATAAACTTTCCCTGGCTGTCATTCAGCCTTCGCCGCCCTCTGAACAGACACACGTCCATGCACACAGCAGACAGACTGCAATAAACTGGATAATTGAAGTCAAAGTGACGTTGAATTGTAAAATATGGGAGGCCAAAGAACAGCCATGAGAGCAGAGAGGGAGATTAATTATTAACACCACCAGATCCTTACAAACATATCAGCACACCAGCTCTACCTGATAAGACAAGGCAGGAGCCATGACCTCATCATTTTAACCCAATCACAGCTGACATCCACCATCTGACACTGATGTTATCCCTCAAGACTGGAGGTGTACTGTACAGCCATGTCAGTATGTACACTATGTGCACAATATATACTTTAATTACAGGATTATTAAGATTTAGTTGGAGTAACAGTAGAGATTTAGCAGAAACGATTACTTCATCCCACTTTAAGATATTTACCTATAAAATACACAACATACAGTACATTTATGAGAGAAATTAGAAATATTTGTGTCAATTCATGTTTTGATGAATACAAAAAGCCTAAGTCGCATATTAAAATTCTGTGGTAACGCAAAACATGTGCACCTGTTCATCAACACACACGCACCTCCCCACTTGATGACAGCATTGATGCTTAACCTCCCTGTGATTGGTGGCGACACTTTTCCGTACATCATCATCCATGTGACTAAAACTCACAACAAAAGCACTAGAAATGAGTCACTCTTGAGACTTTTAGATGCCTCTTTTATAGGCAAGTACTGCCACCATTTATTAAGCACCACAATCCACATCTCCAGACATTTTGTTTTTTTATATAAATGTCATGAAATTACATCCAGAGCTACTTCTAACAAGATTTCTTAGCTTTTTTTAGATGTTAGATATGATGCCAGATCTGCGTAGTTGCCCTGATACTTGCAAACTAAACAATGCAGAGAAATGCATTTTACTGTCAAAGTAAACGTGTGTGTTGGTGACGTGTAAACGCTTACTCCTTCTGTGACAAACCTGCAACAGCAGGGTGAAAGAAAAAAAGAAGACAGGAAAGGAAGGGGAAAACTATTTCTTCCAACAGTGGGAATATTTTCCCTCTGCTGTACAAAGAGCTACTGTGTGGTGAGAGGGCAAGATGAGCAATACATGAGCGGTGAAAGGATTTTTCCATGGCAACCTGCTCCTGAGTGTGCACATCTCAGTTACGCATTTCATACCAGAAACATGCTGCGTGCTTTTCTATTGTGCCCTCTGGTCTCCCTCTGTGATAAAGGAGCTGATATCAAGAGTGACCGGGAACAGTGCAGGCAGCCCTGCTTTTAGTCAGTTCATCTACTACTACTACTACTACCACACACACACACACACACACACACACACACACACACACACACACACACACACACACACACACACACACACACACACACACACACACACACACACACACACACACACACACACACACACACACTTGTGCACACACACTCTTGCAGCACAGATGGCTCACACGCACACGTAGCAGCACATAGTGACGCCAAGACACCAATAAGACTTTCCACTTTGCTATATATAGCCAAGCTTTCAAGCCTGGTCAGGGTGTTCGTGTCGCATAAGTGCATACATGTGTGTGTGTGTGTGTGTGTGTGTGTGTGTGTGTGTGTGTGTGTGTGAATTCCCTGCATCCAGCTGTCCAGCCGCTGTCTCACCTTGAACTGTCTATGTAGCGGAGTGATGGGATCCAGCTCCCCATCTCCATATTCAAATACCTCCTCCTCCTCCAGCACCCTGTCCAAGTAGCACAGCACCTCCTCCTCTTCCTCCTCCATGATTCTCCCTCTCTTTTTGTGCCTTTCTTTCACCTCCTCCTTCTCCTCTTCCTGCCTGAGACTCCCTTCTTCAGGGCCTGCCCGGACACATCAGTGTTTTCCCTTCAGAGCAAGTCGTCTGGACACCGAGAGAGAAAGAGAGAGGACCCCGCCTACACAACCCCACCCCCTTCCTCTGCTGGGCTTCCTGGTGTGAGTGTGTATGTGTGTACTACATATATGTGTGTGTGTGTGTGTGTGTGCGTGCGCGCTGCTGTTCCACCTCGGTCGATGAGGTCTGCCCTCTCTCTACATCCGCCCCTCCCCTCACAACAAACGCGATCCAGCCACTTCCTTGATGGCTACATAGGCTGTTTCTGTCTGTGCTTCGCTGGGAGAGTCGGTCTGCTTCAGTCTCTTTATTTCTTTCTTCCGTATCTTCAGGCTAAAGCCACTTCCTCAAATACACAGTGTCTTTCTTTCTTGCATTACTGAGTGTTACAGAGTTCGTTTCGGTCTCCTTCTCTCTTCACTGTGGCCATTGTGTCTTTATTGATCTTCTTGAGAGCCTTGGATGTGGAGCTGAGACCAGCTAATGTGCTGCTTCTGCGGCTGATTCTAATTACAGGTCACATAGTTCAGTGGGGAACAGCAGTTTAGCACAGGCAGAACATATGGTTAAAATATAAAGTAGTGTTTAAAAAAAAAAAAAAAAAAGACACACATGCCCCAAAACAACCTCTTAGGAAAATCCAGATACTAGAAAGGAAATTAAACTGAATATGCGAATGACTGGTCACAATCAAGATGTGATGATCCAACTCTGAGTTTGTGTGTTTTTGTGAATGAAAACAGTTCACTCACCACAACCTCTCACCCCACTCCTGACCCTTAGATGCCTCTTCACAGGGAGTGACACCCACTTCTGCACTGTCAACCACCCTCTAGATTCCCCCACACCCCATTTCTCTGGCCGATGATTTTAGAATTGGTCTTCAGGCTCCCACCTCATCTTCGCGTGCCATTCTTGCAAGCAAATCCTGCAAAATCTAGGTTGCTAACCTCCTGAACTATATTATATAGGTCAGACTTGTTTTACAAGCCAAGGGCTTGGAAGAGTTTTGGGAAAATAAATGAGAGTAAATTAATGCTTGTGGCTTGTATTTCTAGGTCACCATCATTACAAGCCATTAATGTGGGCAGAGAATGGATCATATAAGAAAGAAAACTAGAACTAAAGAAAGACAGAGTGGGAAAAAAAGTTTAAATATAACAAGGGGGATAAAAAGAAGAGGAAAAAAACAAAGAAGACTAAAAATCACAAATTTGCCTCATACAGGATAGAGGGTGTTATCCTTAAAGGAGAAACCTCAGGCAGAGCAACAGGCGAGGGATCCCTCTTCCAGCACAGGCAGAGATACAGGAACTCTGGTTTTAAAGCATCCCAAAATACAAACAGAAACATCTCTAAGTTCAAAAATGCATTTTGGCATGAAGGTGCCAGCGTTGGCTCTCTCCTGACAGCAGATGAAAGGCCTGTGCAAACTCAGCGGAAAGAAAGGCCGACTTAACGAAGCGGTGAGGAGAGGGCGACCTCAGTGGAAAGACCTTTAGAGTCCACAAGGCAGCAGCGTCTGACATGATCTGCTCTGACTCAATTTGCTACTAAAGTGTAGGGGTCAAGAGACCATTAACATACCCAGCTAAGTAAAAATAGTCAATCTACAGCCAAAATGTTATTTTGCTCCACCTGAAGAATCTCTCTTTTGGCGACCGACTTATTTCATCTTTGAGAGCAACCTAACGTTCCCCAGATTCACTGCATTTGAAACTGATTGAGCACTTGCACTGCATTTCTTTATGGTGGTTTGTGTTGATGAAAATATCATTAAAGCTTACTCAATTCCTGACAACCTCTAGCAACAGGTCATTGAACTATTCCTTTCAAATGGTGCTACATTTTAAATGGTTTTCAACATGTTCAAAATGTCCTGACTCATCTGTTCTCACCCCAACTTGCCACTAGATGGAGACATGTTTTCATTTACATGAGCTGAGGCTACACAGCGACTCCCAATGAATGCAACAGAATAAGCTTAAGAATTTATAAATGACTTTTAGAAGAAGGTCAATGATCAAGGCTACAGTGTATTTACAATACTATGATAATAGCTGCTTGGAAAAGAGATTAAAAAAACAGCCAATGGGAGAGAGCAGGCTGATTTAAAGAGCAAATGGAGGAAGTGGGGGCAAATTCTGTTCAATGTATAATGGAGAAACAAGGTAGATTCCTCTGAAGCTGTAGATTCAATAACAAAAGTCTGAGCCAGCCACTGACATAGTTCTCATTCAGCCTTTTTCATGCTGCATGTCAAAGCTGCTGTGATGTGTGAAGTGAAAGCCTGCTAGCTTCTTGGGTCTGTGTGGGAGGGTCGGTTCAGGTCAGGGTCAACGCGACTCCCGCCGAGCCTCCCCGGCTCCCACTCACACACACGACACACAAGTCACATTCATACAAACACATACACACTCAGCCGTGAGGCATAGAAGGAAGCACTGCAAACACCGACCTACTGATATCACAACGACCCAATGTATTTCCATTTCATGAAAGCTTTTGCATCAGCTAAATGCCTGGTGCCTGGTGGGACTTAACTGGGGAAATCTAGCAGCAGAAGTTTATTTGAAGTAAACAGAGGAGGTGTTGGTCTTCTTCTTCACATGCCCAGTGATGGCCACTGGGACCGAATAAACAAAGAAAAGAGTGCCACCTACTGTATCTAAATTCTAAATTATGCACTGTAGATAGACAGTAATACACTGAAAATCCAAAATAAAAAACACACAGCTAACTTATAAACGTCATGATAATTACAAAAAAGGTGTGACGAACACGGTCCGAGAATGTATTCTGCATTCACACATGAACTGGCAGGTTGGTGCTGGTGGCACTCCCCCCAACCCCATCTGGGTCTGTGGTCATTTCCTGCTGCTGTGAATGCGCCACCTGCAGTGTGCTGCAGGCAGTCCAGCTATCGTGGCTAATCGCTAACAATTAAACTGGGTCAAGATCTGGCGGCTAACTTCAAGAAGAAACAACCAGCAGCCCAGAAAAGACTGAAAGACATTTGTCACAGATGGAGCCTGGAGTGAAATCATTCCAGGTGAAGGAGAAACGCTGGCTGATGACATATCAGCTTTAACTGTATTACACTCCTAACAGGATGTGTTCATAATGTAAAATACACTGCAGCTCTATCCACAGAATGGGGACTGTGGATTTTGTCCCCCATGACATACATTGGATCTCTTCAGGGGAATGATTACAGTGACCAATAACTCTTTCAATGTACAAATGTGAGTATTGTATTAAGATAGACTTAAAAAAATGTGATCCTTTAGAAGAAGCTTCCAGGAAAAAAAGAAGCTTCGTCATCTGATATTTGAATTAGCGTAGAGAATTTTCATTTGAGAGGACAAACCAGGATAATGTGACTCTGGACAAAAATCTCATGTGGACTCCTGTTGCTCCTCACAGCTGCTCTACCAGTCAATAACAACATAAGACTGACCAATCAATAAATAAATACATGTGGTGATCACATCACTGAGCTGTATTATGTATTTCAAGCAAATTCGAGTCTCTGTAGCTTTTCATATCATAATGAAATGATCTCAAATCAATAGTTCACTTTAGTGTAGACTGAGTAACATATCTACCCCTTACTGTTTATTCTACACATTACCTCTTTACATATGTAGATTATTCTGCACTTGCTTAGATGCTTAACTGCTAATCTAATAAAAATATGCTTTGGGAAAAGACACTGTTAATAACACACTAGTTATAGTTGATCGACTAAAGCCTACAAAACTACCTTCAGGCTTTTCACAATTTTTAGATATTCTACTCAAGACACTTGCCTGGAGGAAAACTGCACCTGAGCTCATCCGTCATGTTGCGTGAAACATCCATGGAGGGCTGCTCCTGGTTTGTACCTGCCTCTGTGTGTGTGTGTGTGTGTGTGTGTGTGTGTGTGTGTGTGTGTGTGTGTGTGTGTGTGTGTGCGCTCTCACCCCTGGCAGCAGGCCCTCTGGTGGTGTGGGGGAGACCGTTTCTCCGTCAGGCCCTTGGGGTGCGCACAGCTGGGGCGACATGGTGGGCGATTCATCTATATAGGGCAGCGTCTCCGAGCCATCCTGAGACTTGCCGTCCTCCGCTCCGTCCCCCTCGTAGCCATCTGTGTTGTAGTTAAAGTCTGGAGGAGAGAGCGAGAGAGAGAGCGAGAGAGAGCGAGAGAGAGAGGAAGAGAAAAAGAGAGATTTAGATGCTGATTAGCATTTCACCACAGAGAACAGAGCCATCGCTGAGCTCCAGTGACTCACAAACCACAACTCAAACTCTCAAGTGAGAACAATCTAGTATTTCCTCAATGCTGTTTTCAAGTATTGAATTCTCCTGATACCCACCACTTATTCTGTTAGCTGTGTGGGGATTAAATGTGGAATAACTTAAACCAAGAGGGAATAAGGTATGTTGTACAGGCGTCATTTTAAAAGTTCTGATGATTTCAGGCGCTACACATGTGACAAAAACACAAAGACAAAATGGTGAAATGAAAGCTGACATTTCTGGAGACAGTTTATACAGCCAGAGGGCATGTGGATTTTTAATATTTAAAAGAAGAATAAAGATGGGAATACACAGAATAACAGACTGACAGTTAACTGTGGACTGTTGACGCTGGTGTAAAGCTCAATGGTATCAACTGCATGAAACAGTCTTACATGGCTGAACTGGCTTCAGGGCCAAACTACTGTTCCGAGGATGCTACAAAGCAAAAAATTACACATGCATCTTTCTTAATTCATGTTTAATATTGTTTCTAAGGTATCACAGTTGTATATATTAGGCTCAGTGTCGGTATTGAGGTCAAAATTCATGTCCAGAGACAACGCTGGCGTTCAGGGCTAAGTAACAGTGACAGCTCCAGTGGAAGGGAACAGCGCTGACTCTGAGACGACGCCTGCCCTGCCTTCGAAAGAACACTGGTGAAGAAAACAGTGGAATAACAAAAAGGCATGGGGAGACATAAAAAGCCTGTGTCAGACATAAACAACGTGAGGTTGGCACCTTTTATATCTGATGACTTATTAGAGAGGAGAGGTGTATTTCAGATGGAAAAAGGGAGGATTTTCTTCATTTTAAGTAAGTAAAACAAACAGAAAGCAAAGATGTCTGCTTATGCTTCTACAACGATTATAGATTTTCTAGGATGTCTGTTTTTTACCCTGATTGGATACCTGTTTATCTGATACAGTGCAGTGTATTACAGTACGATAACTTGGAATAGGAGAAGCCTGTGTAACTATTACAAAAAGCCATATAGCTGTGGGCTGTAAAAGCAGAACCAAATGTTTGAAAAGCAAATTATGTGGGAGGTGCGTAGGTGAGCCTCTCTGACTGCATATAACCTACGCTGAGCTCAACCACCACTCTAAAACACAAATGCGTGCCAATTCACCACCATTGCACAGACATACTGTACATGCACTCGAGAGGGTGTGTGTGTGTGTGTGTTTGTGCGTGTGTGCAAGAATGCCAGAAAAAACTCTTAACAAGCCACAAACGACATCTAATTGGAAAATACATGCAGGGGTCAATCCCCACTGGGACGACACACACCATCAAGCTAATGTTGATGGGTGCCTAGAGTGGCCGCCACACCGCCTGTCTGTCACCTTCTGACACGTACCATAACCCAGAGTCACAGGACCACCCACCTGCCAATCAAAAAAAATCCCTCCATCTGTTAGTTGCATGCGAGTATGTATGTGGACCGCGGAGAGTCACAGCTACCATCTGGTTTATTTGTAGCTGTTGGGCAAATAGCTGACAAATAGTGCATTTGGGTCTCAGCTGACTTAGTGAAGCATGTAAAAAAAAAAAAAAAAAAAAGAAGCAGACCGAGAGTGTGCTGAAGCGCTGCAAGATGACACGAGTAGAACATTAGACATAAAAGGTGAGGATGGGGTTAAAACACTGAGGTATGGTAATTTGTCGAACTCCAACTGTGCTGTGATCATGCCATAGAAAAGATCTGCTACTCCAATAAGCGTGTGGTTGCATGTATTTGTTTTTTCTCTTTCCTCTCTCTTCCATCTGTTCCCTCTCTGTACACCTTCTGGCCTCCTGACGGACTAGTTTGTCCCAATCCTGGTTGCGTCAGTGTGTGCGTGTGTGTGTGTGAGCATGAGAGCAAAACAGAGAACTGCTCTTGTCATTTAAGATATTTACGTGATGGTATAACACTCAAAAATGCCTCCAAATCCTCAAATGTCCACACAGCCCACTGTGAGCTGGAAGGATGGATGGACAGCACAGTATGCCCTACATGTTGCACCCAACAAAGCCTTCGGGTCTAGCCCAGCACCAAGGTCTGCTCCCTCTTTTACAAAGATGTAGGCCATTCATTTCTATTTGCAGAAACATCAATAGGCAGCAGAAATCATTCAGAAATGCAGTCCCTGCTGTGCTGAGCAGAGAACAGAGGTGGAGCAGTGAAGACAAAGCAGAGCAAATGGGCTGAACGTACACTCAGCTCAGCCTACAGTGTGCACACAAACACACACACACGCACAAGCTGTGTGCTTCTAGCTTACTCACAGTTGCCTGAGCTCTCATGCATTTGCTGGTTCATTGTCCGCTTTGTATGTATTGTGTGTTAAACTGTTAATGTGAGTCATTAGAGGCGTTTTGTGTTTGAATGAATCTCCCTGCGAGCAATTTGGGGTGTGAGTGGTCATTATTTCTACTCATTATGTCTGATTAGCCATATTAATGCAAGACAGACAGAGATACAGAGATACAGATATACAGAGAGAGAGAGAGAAGCACAGACAAAAGAAAAAGAGCAATTGTGAAAATGTCTCTTTCGCCTGGCTGCTGCTGCTGCTGCTGAGCCACTCAGTGACGAGATCAAGACTCAAAACAGTCACAGAACAGAGGAGATCAAGGAGACAGACATAAAGGTTGTGTATTCAGTGACACGCTCAGATTAGAGCCATATGTGGTGTAACACAATTACAACATAGTAATTATAACACAGCAGGAAAAGCCACATATGCTGGTGGTGATACTAAGATGCACAAACTGCTACTGTGTAGAAGCTCAGCACCTTCATTGTTCAATAGATCAGTCTCAGGACCCATCAGCTATACTGTACATCATCTGGATACACAACCATCAATATTTTTTAAAGGTGTTCAGGGTCTGATTTGTCAACTCTACCAGACTTTCAAATAGAAACCACTGAAATCCACTTCTGTATTGACATGTCTTCGTCACAGAGGGGTACTTACAGTCAAGTCAGTATTCTCAGTTTGACTACTCACACATGGTAGCATATATTCTATTAAGTACACAGGAGGGGCGCACTCGGTAAGAACGAGTCTCCATTGGTTTTTTTCATCATTGATGTGTAACTTTACAATATGGACTTCTGGGGGAAGTTACTGTGAACACTGTAAAGGGCAACGCAGAGCCCTGCATGAGGGACATACAGCATGCACTTACACTTACACCTAAATTCTCAGACCATGAAGTTGGTTTTTACCTCTTGTAGGTCTGTCAGTGCATGAATTGGAAAAAAACCCAAATCAGTACTAAGTTTCAACAACACTGGTATTCACGGGTGAAATTCTAGTCATAAATGTGTTCCCAGTATAGAGGCAAACAGCAGTATGCTACTGTAGATTTGACTGGGCTGCACTATATAAGCCATCACATAACACAGAGGAAGAGAGGTATATAGAGAAGGAGGAAATTAAATAAAGCAGGTCAGCTAGCTTATTGTTTAAAGACCAGGAAGTGAGGACAACCAGAGAGTGTACATTTGAAAAGGTAGCAATCTATCAAAAATTCAAAAGCTGGAAGGCTAAACAACGAAGCGATGACCGTGAGAATCCATTTTATGTTGATACAAAACACAGTGACGCTTTGAGCTAAATGCTCACAACGATTATGCTAGCGTGTTGATGTTGGCAGGTACAATGTTCATCATGCTCATCCTAGTTTTGCATGTTAGCATGCTAGCATTTGCCTAAAGGCTGATGGGAATTACATTATTTGCAGATGATAGCGCTAGACGAATGGTAAGGAGATCAAAGTTTACAGTTCATCCTCAGGGAAACTGCAATCCATCCAGTACTTGTAGAGATGTTTCAGTAGAAAATAAAAACGGGTCAACTTCATGTGTGTCAGGACAAAATGTGGTGCCAATCCATCAAGCTGCCACATTCTACCACATTCTACTGTATTCCCTGTATTCCCTAACCCCATTACAAATAAGTATGTAGTAGTATTATCTCAATAATTAAAAATGAACATAATCATTTTACTGTATATCATCTTAACTACAGTCGGCATTGTAAATCTAATGTAAATAAAACTAAAGTAACAGGTTAATTATGTGTACACGGGCAGCTCCGGCTTTACCTTAAACTAAATGACTGACTCCTTCACTGAATCTGCTCTGTCTCACATCATAATACCTGCACCAGTGCGTAATATCGGATTACACTTTTCAAAATACAAGCATACGACAAAGCTGACCAGAGGTAATATCTGCAGAGGACAGAATTACTGGACTAACTAAGATAGTAAGCAATTGTATATGTTCTTGTTTTTAATGTTGAGGTCACAGGATTTCCATTCTACAAGTTGGAACAGCATTTGTCCAAAAAGGTTGCAAACATGCAGCTTTTCAACCAAAGTGTGAGAAAATGTGTGTGTCTGCAGAGTATGCGCCCAGGCAAGAGAAATCAAACCAGCTGCTGAAGTTGACAGCAGTGTGGTCCAGTGCCTGTTTTGAATGTTTCATTAAGTTGCACTTTTCATCCCCCTAAAAACAAAGCTATGTTTACATGGGACCCCTCCTCACATGTTGCATATATGTATGTCTATCCTGTTATGCATTTTGGGACCTTGAGATTTATTTTGTGATGCCCCCCCCACCCCACCCCCAGGTCTCTATACCACTGGTATAGATAATATATTATCTTCTGAATGGGAGTCTTGGTATCTACGCACTGTACACTCCTTTTAAACATTGCTCCTGGTAATCTATAAATAAAGTTGAATATTACAGTTGCTGGGCTCCAAAGAGAATATATTCTTTCTTGCTTTGCATCAGATCTCTTTGACAAACTGCTTCAATACGACAGGTTTTCCCAGACAAGATACAAATGCACATGAAAGACTACGCAGAAGCTTGGATTTCACAATATCATCAAACATCACTCAGTTGCATTTCTGTTTTGTTGTTTTAAACCCTGCCACTGCCAACGCTCACATGTGTCCACATGTGCACGTGTTAATCGGCACACACTCTTGACAGGCTGAAATGTCGGCTGCCTAAGTCAGCTAATGCACCCTGACAATCCCCGTGCGTGACAAACAGAAAAATCAATGCTGCACTGTCAGTCCATGGAGAGGGAATCATTCTGTGAAGAGGATTCATCGGCCCTAACATGTTATTACTGTTCAATAGAGCAGTCCCTAAACACACACACACACACACACACACTTTACAGAGTTAAAACAGGGACATGCTCAACATGACATGCGATTAAACAGGAGACAACACCAGGTAAAAAGGGTCGACTTGCAGGGGAGGAAGATCCTGTTAATCAATACACCCTCGGTCTGGCACATCACTACAGTGAAGTGAACCCATCGAGATCGATCCACATGTTCGCACACAAACACACACACACACACACACACATTCACAGACCAGAGAAACTACACAAACGCAGGGCGACCAGACTTACCATCGCTGGAGAAGAGAGAACGAATGACACACACAGCATCAAAGAAGAAAGCCATGAGTGTGTTGGGCTTGTGTGCGAGCGTTGTCTGACCTAAACACCTTCACTGGCAGTCATCCATGTCACCAAGGCAGTCGGGCAAACGTTATGTCACAACTCAAGTCCCGCTGGTCCCATTTCTTCAACTCAAATTCAACAACGCAAACTGAGAGGCTCAACAGTATTGCCGATGAAAATAAGAGAGCTGGTTTGGAGCGCTCCACCGTTGAACACTTCCACTGTTATGGACCTCTCAGATAGCACTCCTTCAAATTAAGGAAACAATGCTGTATTCAACAACACCCACAGCCTAGGAGGAAGCAACAAACTCATACACAACAAAAAGAGCAGTTACTGTATGGAAGCTATAAAAATGCTGAATGAGTACATCAAAGTGTTTCTCTGTCCGCTGAATATTGTCACGTCACGTCCCAGCTGGCCAATAAAGAGGGTCCTGTGATGGTTTATGGATCACGCAGTCATAAACATCAATGTGGGTGTATGTGCATGAACTTTAGGTACACTACATGCACTGTATGACGAGGAACCAACCAAAACTGGATCTCTGGTTCAGTAATTCAACATTTAAATGACACAACAGAAAGCAACTGCCCAAACCAAACGCTGAGGCCCACCAGCCGCAGGAGTGGAGCGGGCTGCGGATTAGTGGAGTTTTCACATTTGGATATTATTCAAATCAAGCTCACCAAGGACGCATTTATGTATCCAGCACGCATGCTGTGCTAAACTGAACTGTGATTAACCTGTTACAGGACTATTTGAATATGGGGAACCAGGTACATCACTGACTCATTTGTAAATGCAAATGAGACACATGCATTGTCATCCAGACACAGTAGAAAGTCTATCTAGACATGCGTAAGCAGCAATTATAAATAATGTCAGCTGTAGTAGAGAGTGGCACTGCAGATGTAGTTGCAGAGGTAAAAATTATAAGGTCATATTGAGTGAATATATACAAGGGTTCAGTATCTGACAAACGGACACAAAGTTGACCTCCATGGGCCCAACGATTGACCTGACAGACAGTCACTGGACAGACTCACAATGAGCTAAGAGCCACCCATGTACAAAAAGACATTTTTCTTCAGTGGCACTAAAATGCCGGGCTAGAGCTGACGGCCATTACAGCACCATTAGCTGAACTGAGAGGCTGGGTCAACATGCCACCAGTGGAGACCACAGAGCAACGAGGAAGATCACATGTACACTGTTCATATTCTGCATGTGCTCACAGAGGCAGGACTGCCTGCCAGGATGCCTGAAAGAAAGAAAAGCTTGGATTAAATTGGGGATTTAATGGTGTGGATGGTTCGAAGCAGCTGTAGATGTGCCACGTTGCTACCACTACCTTTTGAAAGCAGAACCGCTTGTTTTCCCATTTGCTGCTGTGACCTTAGAACAGCCACTAACCAAAGCCATTTTAGCGCACATACAAACACAGCTGTCTCAACTGACAAAATGAAGACTGACTGCCCTTTTGCCTTTGAATCTCAGCCCTCTTCAAGGTAAAACATTATGTGAACAATTATTCTATAAAATGTCGTTTGTATTGTGAAACAGCTACACACAAGGCACATTTGTTGTCATCTGTGTTAATGAAAAGATACAAAAAGTGATTTCTATTTAATTTACTTTTCTGGTGCATCTATAGCATGTCCAGTTGTCCAATTGTCACCCCACTCCTTAGTCAAAACATGTGATTTATTGAGACTACCGGAAGCAGAGATATTTAATCTCCACTACGTTGGATTTCTCCCTGCATAACTATTAACACTCTGTGTAAAATGTCAAAGCAAATATAGAGAGAATATTTCATTCTGAGGGATTGACTCCAAAGCCCGACATTTCCGCTGATGTTTTATAATACTGAAATACTGAAAAGGTCACGTTATGAAACCGAAATTACATCATCTCCATATGGCCAGTTACACACAGGATATAAACAAAAACAAAAAAACCGAGAGCTCCAGACGTTAAAAATACATCACCAAGATTAGAAGGGTTTCATTTTTGATGTTTCAGACTATTTCTTTTAATACCAAACACTGCATCATGTATTTGATGTTGCTCTCTCTCTGGACCTCCTTTGCACTCCACATAATGCTTAGGGAAATTAGTGCAGCCCATGAGGAAACACAGACACTCTCACACCACAGATATATACAGTACTCTATGCTCTGGTGTGTGATGATGGGGTTAGATCAATGAGGCTCCAGTTAATAAGGAACGGTTTGCACCGGAAAACCTTTCAAACGGGGCAAATACACACACATAGACACACACACAGAGCACTCTCATCTGCAATTGCTGTGACTGCATAAGTCTTGAGTGTACACGACAGGTGTTTAAATCTGCCTTGTGAGTAGAAAACTACCTCAGCAGTTTAAGAGCAACTAGCTCCACTTGTGGTGGAAGAAAATTTATTACAAAAGGGATCAAAGTGAATGCAATGAAACAAATCAGAAACATGATAAAAATGCCAAAATGCTGCCTATGTTCTCCCCACAGTACAGAGCAATAACAGAAATGCCTGGCCAAGAACAGTGGTCCTCAGTCTCTGATGACATTTATGTCCACATGACACCTTCAAGTATTCTTCCCTGATGCATTCAAGGAAGCTCTGAAATGTGACATTTGAGTGTCAGCTGCTGAACAATAAGCTCTTTAATGGAAATACAAATAAACCAAATTTATATTATTTTTTCATAATGGAACAGTTTGGTTATTGTATGTTTTTAGACAGAATAGCGTGTAAATGCGACACTTTTCAGCAGCCTACTCCACCAACCAAGAGTTCTCCCTGCTTGCAGCTGCCTTGCAACAATAAGTTGACATTGACGACACATAAAGCAGCAGACTAAATATTCACTGAGATAGATCGTCTATATCAAGCAAGTTTCAAGTATCTGCAATATGATTTTCATATACTGACACAAAGTGAAGTCCCTTCCTGAGACCTAGAAAATCTAAAAACTCATGATATGCTTTGGATAACGGTTGGAGGTAAACTATATGTTATTTGGGATAAAACCTCCTATGGGATCCTTTAAAGAGGTCAGAGGTGAAGGGCTGAATGGCAAGCTTGTGTTTAGACACCATAATGTGACAGAACCCATAATGAAGAGCATTTTATCAATAAACAAGTGCCCTCTGATGTGATTGTGACAGCAGAGAAACAATGGATCCCAGTGATGCAGAGAGTCCAGAGGTCCTCCTGAGAATCACTGCTGTGTGTGTGTGTGTGTGTGTGTGTGTGTGTGTGTGTGTGTGTGTGTGTGTGTGTGTGTGTGTGTGTGTGTGTGTGGCAGTAGAGTTGGTCCACTATGCCTGCTGTGCAATAAAGTCCAAACATTGTTGCATAACCAATCAGTTCAATCTGCAGTCCCACCCCTGCTACCCCGCCACCCACTCACCCACCCAATGACCTCCACCCAATGTCAGCTCACATCACTCTCACTGTTAACCTCTCCTGACGGACAGCTCTAAATCCACCTGTCACTCTCAATAACCGGCCCTCGTTTCCATGGCAAGGACCAAGGCTGCCATGACAACCGGCCAGGTTGATGCAAATGCTCCCTGCTTGCCAATAAGCTGTTTGGCCACGTCAGGAGGTAGCCAATGTCCCTGGGGGAGTTGAACTATTTATACCAGAGGACAAGAGAAACTTTTAAGACTGAACAGCCTGAGTCATAAACTAGCTGAGGGCTCCAGAGAGAGAGAATATCGTCTGCTGCTCGGATGTTTGAAACTCCCTCAGTCTCCCACCCCTCCACGCTAAACAATAACCCTCTGCAGGGATGATATGGATTGCTCTCTTCCAGCTAAGCACACACTGATTATGAACCAAGCACAAAAGAAGAAATCTATCATTGTGAACATAACAGATCTATATGTGCATTACGGCTCACATTTCAGCCTTCCTTTTTGTTTTGTTCTTCTTTCACGTGGCCACAGCCTGCATGCCTGTTTCTGCTGCTGCTCATCAATTATTGGAAGAAAACATCCGCAATAAAATACAGATTGGGTAAACTTCTACAAATGATCTAAAAATCTTAAGCGTGTTTTAGTGTCGAACGCAGTTAAATAAGGAGGGTTCTCTAATAATTCTGGGGTAAAGGGATAAAATCATTATGGCATGAGGGTGGGATGCTGACACAAGAGGACGGAGACTCAGCTTAGAATTGAAATTTCACAGAGTGGCAGTGTCAGCTATGCAAAGCGTTTACTTATTCATAACATATAATAATTTCCTACCATGCTCCTATTGGTTCCTCACCAGGAAGGAAGCTGCACAGCAAAAATATAAGGGGGAAAAAAAGGAAGACGGGATTGAAGAACTAAAACATTGTGACCTCTAGTGTGCTGCATCGCCTCACACCCACACTGGGCAGCTGGGTGACAGCTGACATCACACGCGTAGACCCCTGCTTAGAGCTGCTATGTTGGGCGGGCCAGTCTCCAGCTGTTTAACTACACTGAGCATTCAGTTGAAGCGAGGCCAGAGTCAACAGAAATGGCTGCTTCTGTAACCTCACCTTTATGCTCAGACATAAAAGGGTTTCTTTTATCTGTCTTTTTTAAGAGCGGGTTGTGTGTGCATGTGTGTGTCTGAGAGGGAGGTAAGTGGTATGCGCAGTGACGTTATGGGTGAGTGGGACTACAGAGGCAGCCATCACACAAACACACAAGTACAGCTGCAGGGACACACAGATGTACACACATGAATGGTAACAAAAGCACACACACATATACAAAAGTGTCTGTGAGAAAAAAAAGAAAAATCACATAAGCAATTTGCATCAAATGCAAACCATTCTGCTATGTGGGAAACAAGGATATGTTGGTATGCAAATGTAGCCGTCCTCACACAGCTACTGTACATGCATGCTGAGATAACTCATTTCCTCGTTGCCTCCCTCTGAATCAACTCTAATACACAATGTAGTAGCAACAGCAGTATGTAAGTACTGTGTGTGGGTTTGGACAAAGCAACAGCGGCAGATTGTGTGTATGTAACAGTACTACGTGTTGACCTAACGACAGATGAGTCCGCACTAATAAAGTAAGTATTTATGTCCCCTGAACTAACGACTATTTTTATTATCACTTAAGCAGCTAATTATTTTCTTGATTGATTGATTCATTGTTGAAATGTCAGAATACTGTCAGAAATGTCAATTAGATTTTTCTTCAATCTCAAACAAATCAAAGATACCCAAAAGATATTCAGTTTACAATCATATAATAAAAGAAATGCAGCAAATCCTCACATTTCAGAAGCTGGAAACTGTGAATTTTTGGCATATTAGTTAAAAAAATGACTTCAACAACTGATCAATCATCCAAATAGTTGCCAATAAATGTTCTGTCAATTGACTCATTCATAAATCGATCAATTGTTGCAGCTATACAGTAAAAATGTTACATGAGTACTACACCTCTTTATACAAATGGATTAAAGAAATGAATGTCTCTTAATCTCACATTACATTTGTGAATGTTTATTGATGAGTGACGACCAATAGTTTGTCTAAAAAGAAATCTGAAAAAGTAAATCACAAGAGCAAAGTGAATGTCTTGATTTCTTACTTTTCCCATTCAAAAATCACATTTTCAAAATATTCCTGTATAATTATCTTGTCATGTTCTCAAGAATTCAAGAAAATCCACATTGGTATAAGAATATTAGTAACCTCAGTGTAGCAATAATCCAGTGATCAGAGAAGCTGCCTTGGAACCAAAATGTCACTGGTTCGGACACTGATCATTGTGAGAGGAGAGAACATGCACACTGATTTTCCCTTGCTCAGCAACTACTGTCACGTTGCCCACACTTAACCCTTTGCTTACTCCAGTGGAGTTAGGCACATGGCACAAGAAGATATGCAGCTGTGGTAGAACGGTCATTCATTTTTGCTGATGAGCAGAAAGATGCTGAAACTCCTTGTGACAGATAAAAAAAAAAGACGCCTCTTTAGGACCCAGTGTATATTGGCGTCCTCCCAGCTCTCTCACTTGTCCATCTATAGGAAATTGGACCGGCAGTGCAAAATTGCAAACTAATAAAGGCAGGGGAGGGAAAAGTTGCTGCTGCAGTGTGAGAATTCAATCAGGGAGATGTGCTGCCTTGCTCAGCATTTTTTTTTTTCCTAAGAAGGAGAGGGATTACATCATGCCCCGCAGCCAGCTAACACTGTGTGGGCACCAAGAAGCAGCCCTGCAAACTGCCTCTGTATAGGGTGCATGTGACTGAGCACACACACACACACCTTTTTTATAGTCGAGATGTGTGTTTACGAGCAAGGGCTGTTGTGCACCTTCAAGTTTCTTTGGGGAGGTAATTAAAAGGAGAAAGTGGCTGTGAGAGTCTTAACATGTCTGTACATGTGTTTATTATTCAATCGCCTTTACTGTATATATGCTGTGTGTGTGTGTGTGTGTGTGTGTGTGTGTGTGTGCGTTCTGCGTGGTTGACAAGATATTCCTCTGCGTCTTCAGTGCCGCTCTCAAAAGATGTGAGTGAGCTCAACCATAACAGATCCAATTCTCCGAAGACCAGATAAAAGACAGGGAGAAAAGACAGGGAGAGGGAAAGTAAAACACAAAGACAGAGTGCTGCCTGGTGTAGCCTGTAGCCCTGTGGAGCCATGACACCATGACAGTACATCAGTGGCTTGACAGATGTGTGGTCATTGTGTGTGCGTTGACGGTGTACGTGTAGGCTTTTACACCTCCCTGTCCTGTCCTGCGCTCATCAATCAGGAGGCGACACTGGGGAAATTAAAAGCCTTTATGAAGGTCTATCTTTACAGCCCGGGCCCAATACTTCACTCATCAACAGTAAGTATTTCACCAGCAGCAACATGACATGAGACTCTGAGGACAGAACCAGCAGCTATACAGCATCACTGGAAACCAATTTAATTCCAGCATATGCAGATGCCTCAAATAAAGAGCTCTCAAATGAAGAGGGGAGCTTTGGTGAGTGCATAGACGTATTTGAAGCTTGGCCACATTAAATGTGAAAATGCAGCGGTCACATTTTATATACATTACTCAAAATCAACAACTGCAGTAGTTTTAACTACTCTTAAGCTCTAAGGACAGAAAAGAAACCTCTGAATAAAATTATTGCACAAGAATTGCGGCTTCATTCACTTTGAATAGATTTTTTTGTTTTCTTTCTGTGAACTAGACCCGAGAATCATCAGGTGCTCAGAGGACAAAAACCATCCGGAGACAAAAGGTAAACCTGCCGTCTGACAGCAACCAGCCGCTGGCCAGAGAGGAAGATGTGCAGCAACAGATTGCGTTCTTTACTGCGTGCTGCTTCCCCCAGGAGCTATCACAACTGTGATCAATCCATCTTCGCTAGTGATTAATATGCAGACACACCCACCTTCTTCCTTATGCACACACTCACACACACACACACACACATCCACAACTACATTCATAGCAGATGTTCAGAGAGAGACGTCTCGTTGCACAACCACAGATTTCAATCAAGCCTGTTGTTTGAGCCTTAAATTGGAAATGTACTTGACAAAGAAACTCACCAGCACCTCACAGATGATTGAGGTATTGGTGAAGCGTTTTGTTAACAGATGTCTGTTGATAGTCGACTACAGTACAACAAAGAATAGTCAAGGGTTGAATTCGAGAAGATGTGCAAGACATTCTCTAAACCACTACGGTACATATGAAACATCTGATTTGCTAAGCAGAGTGCGTTTTAATACAATACATACATATATTGCAATACACATATACATTGTTATTGTATATATATATTATTGTATATTCACTAAATATTGTAAATGTGTATATTTTTTATTTTATTTCTTATTTTTTTTATACATACTCTCATTTCTAAATGTATGCTACTTTCTACTCTTGAATGGGAGCACCAGTACTGTATAATTTCCCCCGGGGATCAATAAAGTATTTCTGATTCTGATTAATAAAATATCAGCTTTTAAAGTAAGTTTGCATGACTCACTGCAGCACCACGGTGTGAAGCTTTGTAGGGGATTTGCTCAAAAAACAGAAGAAGCTTTTGGAAAATCGTACATATAAGTAGGCTACTTTGCAAAGATGTGTTGTATTTGTTTGATGACTGCAGAGGACGCAGAATCAATTTCCAAAAGGGACAATAAATAAAACTAAATTAAATTCACTACTAGACCTTAATTCACAAAACATTGCAAACGAGTATTGCAGGGTATTTCTTGTTTTTTTGTGAGCAAAAAAATGGCAATGAATGTGTAGATCTCTGATATGAACAGAGACACAAGAATAAAAGCAGCAGGAGCAAAATTTCCCAGAAACAACCTCATGGTCCCATAACGCCATCTAAACAAAATTACACACCCGCCCTGCATCCATTGTTGTAGGCATTCTCATTTGCCCATTTATTTAAACTTATTTTAACTGTGATTAATGAGGACCGGTTTCCTGATGGGCTTCACTTAGCAGCAGTCCACTACAGGCTGCATGATCACACTGATGATCTGTACAGTACATACAGCATATGATGAAGATGTAAGCAATGCTGGGTGCAAAGCTGAGAGCGTTCAGAGCTTAATGCTCTAAAAATAACCAAGTACATGAATTTCACATGAATGCAGGATTTGGCAGGTAGGAATAGCAATAAATACAGGTTACAGAGTCTATGTGTGGACGCTGCAGCATGGACAGGTGTGAATGCGTCACGCTCACCTTCAACACACGCTGATAACTACCAGAACATCAAGCGTGATTGGCCTGTGAGTGAATTCGACAATTCCATTTAAAGACATCAGATCACTTCTGAGAGTAATTCTAAAGTGTAATCCAATTTCACAAGAGAGATAGGACAGTTTTACCTCTTATTAATACTAATTTATTTCCAAAATAATGAAATATATTCTTTATTGAGTTTAATCTCATTCTACTGTATAGATATAATCCACAGATTATACGACTACCCAAGAAGAAAGGTCAACAGTGACCTTTCTAGAGATTCAGACCCAAAATTACAGTTAAATGTCAGTGTGTGCACCTTCTGTTTCAACAAATGGGACATTCCCCTGCTACTTTCTACCTACTTGACGTTAAAGTAATGCCAAATGATAAGTTAACTAAGCCAGTGTCAAGAGCTGTGAGCAGCTGCGGTCTGAAAGTCTGTGAGTCATCCAGTTAAGCCGGGGTCTTTGTTCCCCCTCTCCCTCGTCCAGTCTGATCAAGATGATAATGGGTTGGCTCCTCGGATACAGCTAACCACTGCGCTCAGGAAACAGGCTGAGAACACTTTAAAGGTCAATAAGCTGCAGGACTCCTACACATTACTTACTGGAGAGAGAAAGGAAGACGAAAGGAAGCACAGACGGAGAGGAAAAAAGGAAGAGATGGATCCAAAGCCTCGCGCTTTAATGGAAGATGACAGGAGAGTTGCCAATCCAAAATCAAAACTTTAACAGCACGTGACATCTAACACAGGCAGACGGGTGAGACTTGTAATGTTTTCCGCTGCCTATGCATTCCACTGGAAATGTAGTGAGATGATGCTAATGAAGATGTGTGCCCATTATCCACTCCACAACCTGTGAGCACACATCCAGAGCACTTCCCTGCCAGAGAGGAGTCAGATAAAAGGCCATATTGTCTCTTTATACCTCAAATGAATGACAATTCTACTACAGCTGCATATCTTCACGTGCCATATGCCTGTAGGCAGCAAGAGATAAGAACCCCCTCCGCTGCAGAGCCACATGCATGAATTGCTGTTACCCCGTCCACGTCCCTGCGGCCCGCAAACCTAACCAACCAATGTTACCATGGCAGCCAGCCACTATACATTGTAATTAGCCAGCTTAAATCCCCAAGGCTCAGACTGGTTGGATACAACCCATTGCTTGCATAGATTAGGACAACCACTGTCGTACACGGGGCCCGAAGCTCCATCCGTCTGCACACACATACACAAGAGGTGGCATTCAAGTGCAGACACACCCATGCACACGCACAAAAAGACACAAACATCTACACAACCGTTACTAATCCACCATATTTTATCTCCCACTTCCCACCTTGCACCTCCCTCCTTGTGTTTGTAAGCAGGCACGAAGGAAATCAATCCTCCACATGTACTATAGAGCTATTCACTGCTAACACGCACCCACGTTCAGCACAGCAATGTACTGTACTGCAGCTCTACTGTGTGGGCATCTACACCTAAGTGTGCAGCTCTACCCTCTGCATTCGTTCGTGAGCATGTGCTAATGGAAAGTGTATCAAACCGTGCAGTGAAACAAAAGAGCTACGACGAGAGAAGCTATTAAAATGCAAGCGGCTGTCGATAGCCCTCAGGGCAACCCTGGCAGTGATTGTAGTGTCTATTTATTGCACTCCCCTGCCCAATTAGATGAATATGATGCAGATTAGAGGCAGCGAGTTTTATACACTCTAGGTGTGTCAGATAGAAGAGGACGCCCTGAGCAGTGGTGTGCTGCTCAGTCAGGTTAATGTTTCACATCACAATAACACCATTAAAGTTACCACAAATGAAAGGCAGAAAAGAGGAGAGACTCCGCTCCTATGGGAGTAAAAATGGGCAGAAAAATCGATGAAAAAGTTTATGACAAAGAAGAAGGAATGAATTAATCTTGGAACTAATTAGGCAAAAAAGAGACATGAAGATACAAAGTGGTAGTGTGTGGGAGTACACTCCAAGTGAGAATACATAAAACTTTCTGTTGGATCTGACTACTTACAAGGCCATTTTATAATTTATTTGAGCAGAGTTGGGGGATATTTTGGAGGCAGTTTCAGAATCTAAGTGTTTGTGGTGCCTTTGTCAGAGAGCTGCTAAGCAAGTTATTTTCAAAGTTAGTCGACACCCTGTTGAATTATATCACTGTGGTCACTTTGAAATGTTAAAATAGAAATATGCTAACAGTCTGCCGCATCAGCGAGCACTTATAAACCTTGAAAACTATTGCACATGATTGCACCATACCAAGCAGATATCTATGTACTTCTTTTTACTTTCAAGCTTTAAAAACCTCTGGGGCCAAACAGTTACTGCTTTTAAAACCAGAGGCTGCTGGTTTAAAACAGAACACTTTAGTTAAGTTAGTGCCAGCTTGTCAAATAAAACCCTTTTGAATACAAAATTGGAATAACTGCACACTTTTAATGAATGCTAAACTCTGGAAGTAGGTGTTTGGCTGTCTATGAGACTGGGTCAAAAGTTGAGAAAAAAACATTTGCTATTCCAAAAAGAAAGCTGAAAACAATCCCACGTTGTGGCAGCTCCTCCGTCCCCAGAGCATTGATGGCAGGAGTGCAGGTAGAAAGAGAAACACCTGCATAAGGGATATAAGAAAACTACAGCCAAATGTAAATGAGACTTCTCAGTAACTTTCTTTATTCTAACAGGGCCTCTGTGCCTATTTCTCCCAGGGTTGTGCAGCGATGCTCTGCTCACCAGTCATTAGCCAACTCTTACCACTACAGGGTGTCTCACGTGTCCCCCACCATCCTGAATGCAAATGAATGCACAGACTTTACAAACAGTGAGGCTGGCCTTGTTTTTAGAGGTTTATTTTAAGAAGATTTCTATTGAACGAGACATTGGAAAGCGTGACAGAAGAGATAAGAGAGTAAGAAGGCATGCAGCATGATGCCTGATAAACTGAGAAGACACAAAGCCATCTGGCATGAGTGTGTCAGCACATTGCTTGCGTGCACACACACACACACACACACACACACACACACACACACACACACACACACACACACACACACACACACACACACACACACACACACACACACACACACACACACACACACACACACACACACACACACACACACACACACACACACACACACCAGAGAGAGACCTTGTGGATATCCCTCCATTGATTTAGAGTTGGGTCTATCTACAAAAGGTCACATTTAAGTGGCGAATAAAAAGCGGACAGTGATTTAAAAGAGTGGCCTCGCCATGGCAATCATTGTCTGTAATGGTGCCAGCATCCTATTTATATTTCAGAGAGGGAGAGGGAGAACATAACACAACAACAGGGTGCAAACATAAAAAATAAACTGAACACAAATGTTAATCAAGTATCCCTTACATTTACAGAGGAAGGAAAAAAAGGCATGTATCTCTCTGCTACCTCCACCTATCAGCTATATGTGAGATTTCAACCAATTATAGTGTAGGTTACAAGCACTTAAGCCTCCCCTGAAATTACACCCCCCCTCCATACTATCCCAAATTTCCCTACCAATATAGTCCCATCACCTTCCATGAAACACCTGTCAACAGACGTATTAACCCGCCTACCTGCCTGGCTATTTCTATTTCACTGAGGGTCTCTATAAAAAGACAACCAGGCTGAGTGTGAACATCCCCCTTTGACCCCAGCAGAAAGAGGACCTACTGAGACCAGAAGGCCAATCCTTACTGGGGGCCATTAATCTTTAATGATAGACACACACACACACACACACACACACGTAAACATATACACACACACAAACACACAAAGTGGGAGAGAGATGACTTCCTGCAGGTTAATGGATTCTTGGTACTTCTGATACACATTGTCAACATGCAACCAAACATTTATAGAGATTTATAGCTATGATTTTAGAAATGTGGTACGAGTTCAATTTAAGAAAACCTGAGGTGATATATGACCTATATGTGTTTGCTCACCTGAGTCTGTATGGGTGACCGGTTGTTGCTCGAGTGCATCCATCAGCCCTCTCAACTCATAATGGCCTCATCTCCCTTTCCTGTCTCCCCCTCTCCTCCCCTCTTTTTTCTTCCTCCACTCTCTTTCACTCGACTACCCTGAATGCTTAATCATGGCCCCTGCCTTCCAGGAGCACGTAAACACGCCTGTCACACCATTGGCCGGGACGGTGGTGTTACTCTGTGCCGATTGGCTGAGGGGAAGGGGGCATGGGTGGCAAAAGAAGAAGGGGTTGGTGGTTACCATAGCCCTACAGGATGGCTGCTGTCCATAGTGACATACCACACACACACACACACACACACAGCTCTAGCCCCTCAGGACATGGTGAAGGTCCCCACAGATTCACAGAACACAAACACACTCAGACACATGACACACCCTCTAACATCAAGCACAACAAAGGATTTCCAGAGCTTCACCCATGTGAAGATGACTAGATATTTGGCATTGAAAGGAGAATCTCGTTAATGCTGCTATTTGAGGTATTACAGCTAGATTATAGCTCAGCTAAACCAGCGAAGAGCACCCACGCTCAGTCTACCATGTTTCCATAATTTCTTCATTTCTATGCGGAACACTGACTGCACAGTTGATTTGGGGTCAAAAAGACGACAAAAAAATATCATTACAAAAGCACACATATATGCAGCCATTTAAGAAACACAAGCGAACCCAGTTCTGTGGAAAGATGGCCTGGGGATGAACAATTTGTTTTCATAGTAAAATCACAATTAAAATGTTCAAACAGCAAGAACTCCATTATCAACAATGTATAACAAGAAATGCAAATCTTACCTGCTGGGTAAATGGAAACTGTCCCCGGCAAATTTTAGCAGCTTTAGCTAGTAGTAAAAAAAAAAAACAAAAAAAAAAAACACACTCTTGGCTGCTGTCTGGTTAGCGCCATCTGACTGTTGGTGTATGTATTTGTTTATACTATGTATGTTCGGTCAAAAAATACTTTCTTGAAGAAATTTTGTATCATGTGATATTTGAAAAGATGTGGACTGTCTTTTAGCTGTTCAAAGCTAAAGAGTTTTTGTCTCGGTAAACAATCAAGCTAATAACATTGGATCATTTTCAGACAGCTAGCGTATCCGCCACCTAGGTTGTTTTTCTTCAAATATATAAGGATATTGATGCTGAATACAGTATTTGTAAGCATATAATCACCTAGATATTGTATTATCACATTATTATGTAAAGACTTTATCAGATTTGTATATATATATTATAGGCTCTGACTTTAAGCTACAGCTAGAAGCTAACATTAGCTCAAGCAGCTTAAGTGCAGATCTGTCTTGCCAGTCACATATCATTAAAAGGTAGCTCTTTACTGTCAGACATCACTTACTAGCAGTAAAATGAAAAATGACAATGATGTTTTATGCAGCCTGGCATTTAGTTTATTGAAAAGAGTTGCATTTCATATCAGAGTTGCAATATTGGTCAGATAATCCGCATTCGGATATCCTCCTCAAATCGTTCAGCCCCAGTAATTCATGAGGTCTTCGCTCTAGCGTATTTGCTGTGTGTGAAAGAGCCACAACAACATACTCAGCTGAGCCAAAAGCTTCATCTATTATTCACAAGGTTGTCATTGAACGAACGCAGGCGGCCGTGGCACAGAGGAGAGGAGCACAACCCCAGCAGCGATGTGGGCGAGCAAGCAGTGAAGTTAATGTTATGACTTAGTGCCAAATCTCTCCTTCACTCCTTTCCGCTGGACTTACTCACTTGAAACGATGAGAAATTAACCATATCCACACTTTAATGGGGCTGCCGCTTCACTACAGGTGTATGGCCTCTCTAAGTGTGTATACCTGTGTGTGTCTTAGTTTCGACAATGTAGACCTGCAAACCACAGAGATATTGGAAATACAAAATATGTTCTGTTAGAAGCCCATCTGTAGTTATGTACGCATCGTCAGGAAATTTATATTCAATGCCAAAAAATATTTTCAAGACTAATCATGATTCCAAATGAAGACTGAAAAATATGAAATTAGGTCAGGATCTATACTTTTGACTCAATGATACAATTCTAGTCTATATCCACATGCTGTGTATGGCAATCAAAAGACAGCTGCACAATTCATAATGCATTACATAGTTTGAGATTGGTCCAGATGTGGCTGCGACAAGGAATTCAAATTACAGACGTAAACACCTAAAACTTGTGTAAAATGATTTGAGTGAAGTGCTTTTTGGCAGCTTGTTTTTTTTTCCTTCTTAACTTGTCACTTCTTTTGGGTGGAGGAATGACAACACCAGACAAAAGAATGTTACCGGGCCAAGAGTGTGCAAATACACAGATTCAGCTTAGTGATTATAGGATGCTGTTCTCTATTTCAGCCGTTTGTAGGTGTATCTTCTGAAGTGGATCCTGACATGGTCCTGAAATAATATCTATGGGTCGGTATGTCTTTTGGGTATATCTGTTGATAAAGGTGGGGTTTTAGGTCTTGCTGGAGTTAAAATGTTTACTTTGCCATCAGTACTTCCAGTCTCTCTCTCTGTCAGCCACTCAAAGCACTGAGCATTTGGTTCTCCCTCAGCAGCATCACAAAACCGTTTCCTCGCTGTTTGGGAGACGTGAACATGAAGCCGATTACATAAGCATGAGCCCCCTTACCAGGCCCGATGGGAGGAAGATGCTTGAGCACAAAGCAGAGAAGCATGGCATGGAAGAGGCAGTAGAGATGCCAGTATTACATAACTACACTGCTTTAGGCTGACTCAGAGTCTTTCTCCCGCTCAGCATGTGTGTGCGAGAACAGATTCGAATGTCTGTTTCTATAGCTACAGTACAGTGAAGGGAAGGAACAGCTTCATCTATTGATCAGGATAATGGGGGAGCTTGTACGGTGGGAAGACAATGATTCAGGGCTTGACTACAGAACAGATTCAATTACACAACACACAATTTAATTCCTGAAAAGCAAAACCTTACTCTGCCTGCACATTGGACAGACATAGTGGCTATTTTATAGTTACTGTGCCACAATGTGGTAGCAACAGTAGTGCTAACAACAATGAATTGATTAATAATGGTATGATTAAGCATTTACAATCTTCCAAACATGGAGATCTAAGGTTTGATTCCCGATAATGATTAATTTAGTTTTATCATGTTTTCCATCAAACACAAATTACTGTATGCGAGCAAGAGTTCCCCTTGTTGTTGCACTAGTGACTCCTACTTCCATATCATATTCAATCTTTTTGCGCAATGACAATGGCCAAAGTAAAATGAAGCGACGAACATTATGACCTGGTACCAACAATAAAAACGTGGCATCTTCACAGTGAGCCAGAGGTTTGAGTGGACCTTTTGCCTTGTGTTGTGTTCTTCTCTGTGGTCAAACCACAAATGACATGTTTGGAAACACTTTCAGATCCCATTGATCTGGATTTGTTTCTGCTGGCACTGAGGGTAGAGCCATTGGCTATCCAAAAAGAGTGTGACAGAGAGAGACTGAGAGGGAGAGAGGTGGGTGGTTTGGTCAAAATAGATTTTGCAGGGTGTGATAAATGAGACATCCCTCGTTGTATCGAACTCCCCTACGACACTCTGCTGGGAAGCTATCCAGAATCACTTTGCTGTGGCCCTGTTTGCTGAGGCAGGCCATGTGACAGCCAACTAACTACAAACATTAAACACACAGAGACAGAACTGGGACTGGATTGAAGTCACCAAGGGGCAGCTAGCCAGCTAGCCATCCATCACAGTTGCAGAGAGGAACCAGACTAAAGGTTTGACAGCCAGGGAAACCCTATCGTTGTGTGGTGAAATGCGGAGGAATTGATGTTGTTCTTTTGTGTATGTCCCAATAGCGATTTAGAAGGTTTTTGCTCCGATAAGATGATAGAGAGGTATTTGTTTGATTGACAGGTATGTTAGATGTTTGGCCATGGTGGTTACTGCTTATTTGTCCCACATCAACTCCAAACAGAGACCTATGAGTCAAAACTACATTCATGTTTTTCTGCACTAGTTAGATGGCACCAGGACAGACAGCTGATTACTTCTCACCAGAAACATGTTATTCCATATTACTATCTGCAAGTGCTGGCAGCAGAAAGTAGGGATTATACAGCACACATTAACCCTTTAGCAACTGGTAAATGGCCCGTCCTGACTTACACAGTGGTATTTCAGCATTGCTTGCTGGGCTAAACTCAAGTACTCCCAAAAACACTGACAGGATGTATGTACAGAAATGAGGATAGACTTATTTTTAATGCTCCCTCAGAGCTGCACATATATTCAAGCCTTCCTCACTGTGACTCGGATTAGGGAAAATCGTTTTGACATGTGCACGTGCCACCTCGGCTTTGCCATGCCAAAATGCCCATATTCTGCCTCTTACATAATCTAGCTTTCCTTTGATGTTGCTTTAGCATCACGTGGCACCGAAGCAAGCCAGAGAGGAGATCTGCCTAATTCTCTGAAGGTTACAGCACAGGCTGCAAGAGTCAGAAGTCAGAGTCAGTCTGCCACTCTGACTGTGGACGTGGCAGTAACACTGCAGTTTAGGCACAGAAGTTATGGGCTTGAACAAACATGGCCTTGAAAGCTCATGGATTTAATGTGTAATTAAAAGGGAAAATAAAATGCCCCTGTCGGTGATTCAGTGATTTCACCAAGTGCAAACTAGGGTAAAAGTGCTAAAATTAAAATGGTCATTGTATTAGAAACTCATGTTCACCACTGTCCCCATTTATTCACAACCATCCAGACAGCCCACTCGCCCTGAAAAGGTTGTGTAACAAAGAGTCTCAGCTCAGTGGCTACAGTTGTAGTAGACAAAACTGCTACGCCACAGAGCTGATCACATCTGATCTGATATTCCAAAAAAAAAATATTGCCAATACTGGCAGAGCATGTCAACATCACATATCAATCTAAATTTGGTGCAACTAGGCAGAACAAATGAAGACTTTTTCATCAGATACACATTAAAAAGGAGCTGTTAGAGACCATTTCCAATGTACATAAACCAACTGAACCAACAAAGAAATAAAACAACCAATATGATCCAGGGCTAGCCGATGGGCTGGTTAGAGACAGACAATGGCACCACCAAAATGCTTCTAAAATCAGATCATGGGTAAAAAAAAACAAAAAAAACCTTTTACCCTGCTGCAGAATATAATAAAACTCATAAACCTCATGTGTATGTGTGGGAGACACACTCAGAAAATTATGAACTACTTAGATCAAGACAAGAACAAAGACAAAAAAGAGGTGGAAAAGCAAAGGATGAGAGGGAAAATAAGAGGGTTGTGTTGAAGTATTTGTAATTTGACACACACACACGCAGACGCACGCACGCACACACACACACACACACACACACACACACACACACAAACACTAACAGCCGCCTGGGAGTCTACCACTTATGCTGCTGACTGGACAAATGGGGCAGAGGATGACTGATGAGAGGTCTGGGCCAGTGACTTTGTTTGGGAGTGCGTTTGTGTGCTTACACTGATGTGAGTGCATACAGCTCCGCAACTTTACTTAAGCATGTGCAGCTTTTCTTTTTCTTTCTTTCTTTATTTCTGCAGCTTGTACGCACATGCTTATGTGTGTGTTTCGTGACCTAAACTAGTGTCTGTACAACAAGAAGACGCAGTGGAACAGAAAAGCTGCCTTGATCAGCTGTGGCCAGTCAGTGGAGACTTCAGTCCTTTGGGGAACAAGCCGGCTGTGGCTTTGAGCATCCACTCCCACTTTACTCAGCGAGTTAAGGATGTGGTCACTGCTTAACATTGAGTCATTAACACAGTTTCAGTGGCTGATGAGAAAGGATGCAATTACAGCCTCATGTTGGGTAATCCACTACACTACACTATAGGAAGGGTGGGACTGGGTCATCACACACCATTAACAACCAGGTATGAGTCATCTTCCACAGTTAGGTCTGCTGATGTGTTATAGCCTGTGAACTAGTGAATGGGTGTTTCAGGATCAGTGTGGTGGTACTGAGGGAGAAAATCAACAGTAGCCCTCGAAAAGCTCACAAATGCGCTGGTGTATTTTTATTCCCCTGAGCGGAGGAAGGGGGTCAGCAGCCCTTGACGTACCAATTTACTTTATACAAGGCACACACAGGCACACACAGTATAGGATAAAGGATGGTGAGAAAGCAAAAGGATGATGAAATGACAGGTGCATAAAAGGACTGTGCAAGGAGCCTGTTGTAATGTTAATAGTCTATCTCTTATTGTGCACATCCGGCCTCTCATAGAATCTCAAATGCGTTAAAGCACATCAGGTGTTAAGTTATGATGTATTCAGTTTCTGTTCACAGCAATGCCAGAACCAAAATAGCAATATTAAAATAGTACGCAGACCGAGTATACAGTCCCTGGTGATAGAAAATCATTAGCATACAGTTACACTGACCTGATCCATTTTTTGAGAAGTGGACTAATGCATTCACTGGCAATTCAGTGCTAAAATAATCCAGTGTTATGATGCATTCACTGTCACTGGCAAATAATGGTCTCTGATAAAAAGGCTTATGTATAACAAAACATTGCTACACCATCAGACAAAGAAAACAAACCTTGACACTTTAAAACGGAATAGTTCGACATCCTTGAAAACATGCTAATTCATTTTCTTGCAAAGAGTTAGATGGTAAGATCAATAGCGCTCTCATGTCTGTACACTAAATATGAAGCTAGAGCCAGCAGGCAATTAGCTTAGTTTAGCATGAAGATGGAAAGCAGGGAAAACAGGTTTAAGAAAAAAAAAAAACGCCTTTTAAAGTTCGCTAATTACAATGATACATCTCATTTGTTTCACCCGTACGTACACCGAAGTGTAAAAACAACACATTGCGACTATTTCTTCACCCAGCGCAATAAATCCCAGGCTAGCTATTTCCTCCTCCTTCCAGTCACAAGACTCTCAACGGACCACTATGACCTGTGGTATCAATATTCTCATCTAACTCTTGGCGAAGAAAGCAAATGTGTATTTCCCAACTAGTCAAACTATTCCTTTAAACTCTTTCTAAAAGCGAAACAGCTTATCACCATTATACAAAATATGTGTAGCTCAATTCTTGCAATCACTCATTTTTACACCTCATTCAACAAAAAGATGAGTGCTAAGCAACACTGTCACAGACATAGTAATGTACAAAATCACTTGATTGCTCATAATTAACCAAATTAACAGGCCGATGACAGTTCAGAGTGATAATAATATTTTCACTCCTATGTAGCTGCCTTCAGTGTCTTTGCGACAGCCCCTAGACCGCTCTGAAGAACTTAACTTAAGTAACAGCTGTCCACCAAATACACTCCTGACTGCACACTTATACTTTGGGTTTCTTTCTTTTTGTATCACTAAACTCCCAAACACCACCACCCCGTCTCCCTCTTCCTCTCCTATTCACTCCCTCTCTGCAGATTAAGGCATGGTAACAATGGTGACACAGCAGAGCAAATCCCAAAAGGCTGTGTCATGTGCCCCAAACTACCAACACACACACACACAGCAACAGGGAATCACAGCTGCGCCTGATGGGATGTGTATAATTGCTGCAAAGTGGTATACACTCACTGCTCTGAATTAAAGCATAAAAACAAACATTGTTCATATTCTGCTCTATGTAAAAATAATCCTTTTTTAGAAAAAGTTGCACTCATATACAGTAAAAAAAAAAAAAATCAAGGTCTGGCAAATTTGGGAGGCAAAGCAGAGGGAATTGTTTCTAACTCGTTGTTTCTCATCATAACACCTGGTCTGAAAACAGCGCCAAAGTGACCCAGCGTACAGTATGACAATGTCTCCAGCGCAGCATGAAGACCACAATAAAGAGCAGATTAAAAATTCAACATCAGACAGCTTGTGTCCTCGATAGGATGGAACATAAAGTTCTACCTCCAGGTTGTAAGCATGACTCACACTCTCCCACACTGGATTTCTCCAGGCTTTCACCTGCTTCTGAGCCAACTAGCCCGACAACAGCAGACACGAGTTGTTACCACTATGGGAGAACGTAGGCAAAAGAAGGGGGTGGGGGGGTTGACCATCTTGTTATGGACAGCCACAGTGATGCACACTAATTGGAAGTCCAGGGAAAATGCAAAGTGTTCTCTGTGTGCATGTAGCTCTGGTTGTAACACGAACAGGCAGCCCGTGAGATGGAGAAGGAGGGGGTGTTGGGTAAAATGGCTAGAGGTAAAGACGAGCGCATAGATAAATGGGAAGCGGTGAGCGGTGAGTGGAGAGGAGTAAATAGATGGATGGAGAGATACGTACTGCTGTAGAGGGTGTCGATCCAGGAGAGCCGGGGCAGGCCACGAGCACTGAGGGGCTCCATCCTCCTTTTCTCTCCCTGTCTCAGTCACTCTGCTTCTTCCTTATTTCTTTGGTCCTTTTCTGTTGCTGCTTTTCGTGTTGTCTCTTTTCTTATCTTATCCTTGAAAAACAGCCTTCATCTCGCAGGAAGAAGCAAAAAGAGTCATTTGGAAAAAATGTCAAAAGACACCCCGGGGTCCAACAGGCAGACGAGCGAGCGAGCGAGCGAGCGAGCAGAGGAAGGAGTGTATGAGTGAGTGTTTGTGTGTCTGTGTGTGTATGACAGAGAGAGAGAGAGAGAAAACAACAGGCTGGATACGACCACCGCCGACCGTTGCTAGGGGAAGGGAGAAGCACTCCCTCTCTCTCTTTGGCTTGCTCGCTCATTCCCATCCACCCTCCCTCTCCCTCTCCCTCTCCCTCTCTCTCCCTCTCTCTCTCTCTCTCGATTCTGCGCGAATGGCTCATCAGGCTCTCTCTCCCTCCCTCACTGCTGACATGTCTCTCTCCGTCTTCGAGCAGAGGCAGGAATTCAGAAGCAAATAATGACTGTGTACCAATGAGGCTTGTGTCAAATGTGAGTTAACTGGCAGATTCTCTGTCTCTCCGCTTTCCTTCTCTCTTTAAGTGCCATTGAACGAATGCCAAATCCAAAGCTACTTTCACCGTCTCTTTCTCTTTATAGAATTTAAAACTCATTTGCTTTACCTTGACTTCTTGTTAAGTGCCTTTATAAAACCTGACTCTTAAATTTTCCATCTTTGTCTCGAGTCACTGCTTTTCTCCTCTTTTGCTTTTTCTTTATCTAACCAGGTTCAAGTCTCACTGTGATTACAACATTTTTTCCAACTCTTTTTCAAGAGATAACTGACCAAGAAGGCAGCATAAAACAATAAATACAAATAACAAACATAAACAGGCAACAGCAACTACCACACGCTACAAAACGCCACAAACAATTTCCAGTTAAGATGCACATGCAGGTATTTGAGTTCTCAGAACCATCCAAAGTAAGACAAAGCAATACATTGGAAGCAGAAGCATTGATCAGGAGCACCATTTTCCAGACTCTTTAAAACTGACTTGAATTCTCCTGTAAAGCAACATGAGAATGCCATTGCATGCCTTATTTATCATGATTTCTAAAACCTCCTCTATATGTACACTGGTGGGGAGGAACTAGCTCAAGGAGAGATTTTGTTGCCCTGTCCTGAGTATGGTTTAATGTGTTTGTGTGTGTTTTTTGTCAAGGCTTCTGTAGGAAACATGAAAGAGACACATTAACAACTGTGCAACTGTAGAAGGATGGTTGGACAGAGCTGAATACTGATATATCAGCTGACAAAATACAGAATTTATTGGTAAAATGGAAAACATACTGGACAACTGTGATGAGCACATTTTTTAAAGCTCCAACAAACAGAAATACAGGTAAAATGAGGTTACAGCACAACCTTCATCAAGTTAGGAAAGCAAACAAATCAACATTTTGTCATTACACAATTAAGAATTTCATAGTCTGCTTTATTGATTTTCCAATGATCACTCTGTCAGGTTTTAATGGGCACATTAGCTTGTTTAGCACATTAGCTCTCCTGTTGCATCCTGTTCGCGGAGACAGAGCATCACCACGCAGCGCCCTTTCTTTTCATCGGGCCCAACTATCTCTGTGGTTATGAACGCATGTGCTACAGAGGAGGGAAATTAGAGACGAGCATCATGCCAGCGGCAACAAAGCCCGATATGAAACCCCTGTCAGGTCCACTCCTCCCCCCCTTCATCCTCCTCTAACCAGCATGGGGGAGGAAAGACGGGAGGGTTGAGAGGCAGAAAAACTTCAATTAGGACACAAAGGCTGACAGGAGGGCACCCCCCTCTTCCTCCACCCTCAGCAGGCAGAGCACCGGGCCCCGAGCACCGCTCTTTGTCTGGTTACAGAGCTCTTATGTGCCAGCTGGAGGAAACACACACACACACACACACACACAACAAGCTCTGGGGGTGTGTCACGGCATTTAATGTAAGCCTGCATGTGTTAATGTATGCCAGGGTTATTAATGAATATAAATGTGTCATTATGAAGGAGGCAAATCGCACTGGCATGACAAAAACATGCACAAACTCAAGGTTTCGAGGGCACACACACACGGGTTAATGTAAAGGGAAAGCCCAGCAGGCAGAGAAGAACACAGGGTTGGTGAGTGGCACTTCATCAAAAATAGATTTATCTACTGTACAGCCTCACATATCCTTTGTCTTAAATCTGGGACAATGGGGTGTTTCTCACACACACACACACACACACACACACACACACACACACACACACACACACACACACACACACACACACACACACACACACACACAGCTATAGCTCTACCAATGTGTGCATTTCTGCGTGTACATGTACCTGTCTTCTAGGGTTTTGGGCTGCCCACCTCCCCCTCCTAAATGCCTCATCATTCAAGGGGTAGAGCCAAACAAAGAAAACACACACACACACACACACACACACACAGTATATGCAAACCAAGCTGCATGTTAGTCTTCCTGGAGCGTCACAAACCTACATTTATCAAATATTTATAGGCCGTCAAGCTGTGTAGTAAAAAGGGCCATTACTAACTGTCTCTACAACCCTTTCTCACACACACACACACACACACGCACACACACGCACACACACGCACACACACGCACACACACGCACACACACACACGCACACACACACACACACACACGCGCGCGCACACACACATTTGGAGAAAAACAACATGCACAGCCAACCAGCTTGTACAGTTGGTTCAGGTAAGAGCAGCTGAAGTATCTGTCTAGTTGCAGATGTTGGGGGAAATGGTCTGGCTCTTTGTAACACAACAACAAAGCTCAACACATCAGCAATGGTTCATTCTCCACAAAGGTCAACATTCAGCAACAGTCTTCCACTCTATGTGTGTGTGTGTGTGTGTGTGTGTGTGTGTGTGTGTGTGTGTGTGTGTTGGCATAGAGGCTGAGCAGTTGGAGTGCGTGGATGGATAAGATCTCGACTTCAGGTTATCATCATTTTAAACGTCTCCAGATTGAAATTGGTTTTCCCAGGAAAGACTGTGCATTGTGTCGGACCACCTTCAGGTCAGGTGGAGTCTAAAATCAACTCTTACAGTCTCCTCTTGTGGATGTTTGCAAAGAATCATGAGAGTGCGTGCAATTAACACCAACAGAAATCAAAAGGACTATACATCATTACTCAGTAGAGCGAGACACATGGTCCACAACTGAAAAAAAGCCTAAAATCAATACCTGCCTTTGATCATGCATGTCATCCCACTGTGAGCGATCCACTGTACTGCGTGATGCTCAAAGGCATATTTAGGCTTCACAAAGTCAAATTTGAGTTAGAGGTCTTCTGCACCATTTTACCCCCACAGGAAATCTGATTATTCAGTTCACTGTTTCTACTGAAAAACTGTTCAATAAGCCGCCTTAAAAAGCCTTCTTTTGAAGGTGTAAATAAGCCTTATTCTATGCATTCCTGAGGGAATCGAAATTAGAAGTGGATAAAAAGATCATGGTGTCAGTTTAGGCCTACACAGAATGAAACAATCTACACACAATATGTGCAGAATATTAATCAGATATGGATGCAATGTCTTTTAGCCACAGTAGGCCGATCTCTTCCTGTGTTATATCAGTCAATAAGAGAAAAAAATAGACATTTATTTGAGCAAAACTGTTGCAGGCTCTTAACTTGAAATTTCCTGTCATATAGTCTGGAGGGAGATGGTTGTCCTCGCCAGGCCAGTGTGAGTGTGTGAGTGTGTGAGTGTGTGTGTGTGTGTGTGTGTATAATTAGGCAGTGTAGCAGCCCACCAGCCAATCAAACTGCCACCCACCATTCTCCCACCCCTCCATCCTCTCTGTTCTACCCAGATACCCCTGCCCCACCCCATTCCACCAACCCCACCCACATCTACCCCTTTTACTCTTCCCCAACATTTCGACCCCAACCCCAGGCCGGAGGCATGATGGGGGGGGGGGGGGGGGGGTGGTCTGTTGATAGCACTAATTTTCCAGTCACCACCCCACTCCATCTCTCGGGGGCAGCATCCCCCCCCCCCCCCCCGTTTAACTAACTGACTCGTACATGAGAAAGTAAACTGCAAATGTTAAAAGCCGGTAACAACCTGCTCCTGCCCAACCCCCCCCCCCCCCCCAACACACTTCAAAATGTTTTCCAGCACTACAAGTTTGTGAGTGTGTGTACGCGAGAGTGAGAGAGTGGGGCTGCACACACAGGAAGTAGACCGCCGTGTTTCCATATGAGTGGTTTCAAAAAAGCCTAATGAAGCGCTGGAGCGGAACAGAATGCACACAAATACCAATAATTTAGGCTAAATAAAATTGTTCTTGGCAAAGACAGAGAGGATGAAATGAAGTCATCACCAGAAAGACAAAACTATTCACAGTTAGAAATGTGACTGTTGTAAATTTGGGAAAAAATTGTATCAAATCACATTTTTCTTTCAAAATAATTTGGCACTTGGCAAAAGTTTAACTTCCTTTCTAACACTGGATCATGAATGTTTGTATTTGTATGGTCACTTGCACTCAGCTGTGTGCGAGTGTGAACACGCACCTTGGAGATGGATGACGATATTCCTGAGCTATATGTTTTTCAGACATGTCCTTTTGTTTTGGGGGTTGGGGGAGATGGCAGCGGGGACGAGCAGTGACTATGCATTATTAAAAAGCCCGGAGTGCACTAGTGATGATGTCTGCTTGTTAAATGGGAATGCCTGAAATCATCTGGGGCATTTTTTTTTTTTATTGTTTGTTATTGTCTGGTAGTTTCTTTTTTTTTTTAAGTGAAATTGTGTGATGAGCCCTATGGGTTTTGTTTTCATCTTAACTGCACAAATAAGTCATTTGTCTGTCCTCTGTGTTTGTCATAATCACTGTATGTTTTTCTCCATCAATTCTAGGTTTTATCAGTGTGAAAATACACTTAGAGTCATTCATCCAACAATTACGTCTTTGATTCTCTCATTCCTTCTCCCTCTACTCCTATGTGTGTTATTAGAAGAAGAATATTCTTTACTGGCTTTGATTGTCAACACATCTCCAGCTTTCACTATTAAGCTATTCTATCTGATTGACAGAGCTACAGCGAACAGAAGAAAACCATGAGAGCTTGTGTGTGTGTGTGTGTGTGTGTGTGTGAGTAACACAGCATGTGCTCTGGCAGGCGAGATCTCCTCTCACCTCATTTGCCCCCCCCCCCAACTCCTTCTCCATCCAATTATGTGGAACGACCCTGTCTGGCCGACCACTGTGACATATCTGTGTGTCTGCTGTTTCTATATTAAACCTGATTTGTGATAAGATAGAGCTTCCTTAAACACAATCATGTGCCTGTTTGTGACAAGGAGAAGGACAGAGGAAGGGACAAAGAGATCGAGGAAAGTGTGTGTGTGTGTGTGTGTGTGTGTGTGTGTGTGCGCGTGCGTGCGTGCATGCGTGCGTGTGTGAATGAGAGAGAGAGAGAGCGAGAGAGAGTATGCATTCCATGCCAGCTGAATTCACTTTGATTTATTGAGGTCAATGTGGAAATCATCTGAATCATGCTGTGATTGGACAGAGACCAGATAAGGAGAACTGCCCCTCCACACACACACACACACACACACTCAAATGTGAACACACACCGTAAAATGTCTAGTGTTATTTATGCTGTTTGCTCGTAATTAGTGTTTGTTTCTTGCACAGACAAGCTTCATTCATCCTCTTTTTTACAGACACACTTGAGCGGGGAGCTTGTCTGCATTTTGAAACCAACCCAGAGGAGATAAGACTCCTCCATAAGAAAACAGTGTCTGTCTATGAACAGCTGCATTAGTTAGTGTTTTTACACACACTAACTAACTTACACACTTAGTGTGTGTAAATGAACACAAACACACCGCGTGTCTATCCACTCGACACTGATTTCTGATCTGACTGATTTCTTCAAGTGCCTGCCTATAAATAGTAATGCCACCATCAGGTCACACACACACACATACATACACACACACACACACACACACACACACACACACACACAATTAATAAGGTGGACAGGGACTACAGCGAAGGTACTGATGTCCAAATAAAGAACTACTGCACTCTAGTGTTCAGTTTCTGTCAACACAAGTTCAGGGGCTCGAGCGAAGATCCTCAGTGTGTGTAGTGGACAGAAATGTTATAAAGCTAGACGAGGAATTGATGGGGAGGGATTATAAGTAAGAATTTGAGATCCATCCATTATTACAGGAAAATAATATTTTGCCTGACTGAGCTATCATTCCAACAAACTTTCCAGTAAGGCAGAACCAGAGAATGGATGGATCATGATGGCTGATTTTTAGTGAAGTTTACCAACCTCTCAAAACTCTGTGATTAATGATTGAAAGACAATTTACTTTGAATGTGTCTGCTTGAGAAGTAGACTGAGCTTGACTCAGCGTCTTGCTACTAAGGCAAAAACATATTTGTGTCGGACAAACAAGCTGTATTTCCAATACCATTAGTCTGTTGTAGTTCTGTGGACAGCCCATTAATGGTGGAGGTCTAGAAAAAACTGTAATATTCTGAACTGACACTCATAACAGTAAAATAAAAAACACTACGATTTAGTGTTGAACCTATTAAGAGTTATTAAACTCACAAGAGACAAATAAAAAAAAAAGGATGGTCCAAGTCAAAGCACCAGAGGCTGAGATATCATGACTTTTAGTTCCTAGTATGCACGTAACTACAGTGGTTGTGCATTAGGCTCTGACCTCTGCAAAACACGGGTGACCTACAACTCAATACTGTGCCTGAAGGCATCCTGTGTAGACACACATGGAGCAATGAAGCTGCTGCTGTTGCTCTGCTAACCACAAACAGAAAACAAACACTGAAACACTACAGATTAAAAACAAACACACCACAACATAACCACTGTCATTGTTGCAGATGTCCACAAGAGGGTGCTGTGTCCATCTCCCCAACATCTCACAATCCCATTGGATCCCCTACAGTTAGGGTAAGCTCTCGCTAGCATGATGTCACAAAAGTGTTGCATGATGGACCATTCAGCTGTTTACCTTTGGGGTAACTTTTGATAGTATGTAGTATGTGACAATGACGTGAGTACAGTGGTGAAGGGGTGAAAAACAAAAAACAGCAGCAGTCTCAACATTTTTTTCATGAACTCCTTGTAGTTCCTCAAATTAATGCTCAAAGGCTCAAAGTCAAAAAGGAAATTCATTGTGTGCCTATTCTGATTATTAGATTATTAGATTATAGGCTCCATAAACACAGCTGATGTGGCTGATGAAATGTGGCACAGGTGAGTGAGCTCGATGCTGAAGCTGCAGAGGGATTGGCTGGCCAGTTGGCACACCTCCCGAGTCAGGTTAACTGTATCAGACTACAGCGCACACACACACACATATACACACACACACACACACACACACACACACACACACTGACACATGAGAGGCACACTCACTGCAAAGCAGAGAGTGAAAGCTGCAGTATCGAGGCATAAGCAGCAGATCAGTCCATTCATCCAGATCGGCCTGTTTTCAGCTTGTTAATAAATGTATGGATTCACTATAACATGTTTAAAACCACCTGCGGCACTGTCATTTGTCACACATTGCTACCATCTTTACAGTTCTGCTCGAAGATAAAAACAAGCAACTTTCTTCAATGCCAAAATAAACCTTGACATTATGGATTACAGCATAAACATAAAGCGTCTTATGAACATTCCATGGCCTGGTTCCTGTCCCTTACAGAGAGGGTATGCATTACCATCCACCTCACCCCAATTGAGCTGCAGAACAAACCAACAGGTGACTACTATGAATGTGTAGAGGCTGTGACACACACAACATATATCTTGAAAAAGTAGAAGCCATCAGAATCAACGATGATCCATGAAACCCTCTTTATGCTGAGCAAACCACATACAAATCCAATGTATACAATGAAATGAGGGCTGAGTTTAGAGAATTAGAGAGCAAACCGTAATTATGATGCATTAACAAACCAAAAAACAAACAGTGTCTGGTCCTCCAGGGTGTCCCTCAACACTGCAAACAGCAATGAAAGGAAGACAACTTTCTACTGGAGTGTTAACCCTAGACCTGCAGGCTCATTGTAGTTAGTGTTTGCACATGGGATCACACACATAATGACACTCAATACTCACATAGGGAGCTCCTGTGACCTGAAACTCAAACACTTCTTTCCTTCCTCTTGACTTAGTCAGATAACCAGTAAGCAAGCTTTCCCATCCCGACTGTCGTAGTACATAACAAGCTGTTATAATATTATGTTGTGGCATAGTTAGCAAGTACCAAGTGGTTTCCATTCTACAAAACTTTGAATTCATCCGTTTAATTGTCCATCTGTTTCTATTTCCACCTTGCAATAAGCGGAAGTGAAAGTGATGTGTAGGAAAGGATGTCCACAAGATAACAACCAGAGCAGCAGAATGCCTTCATGTTCTTAGTACAGGTGTTTTAAAGCCGCTATACTTCAGTGGCAGCCAGTGTTTCATTAAAAATAGCTTTCTTGAGAAGGACACAGAAGGGAAGGAGTGACTAAAGCTGGCGACAAATGATGTCCTGTAGCGCTGAGAAAGAATAACCTTGTGTTCGGGGCAAAAATAAAAGTCTGTTCATGAGAACATGTCCTGCTGTGACAGCTATGAAAGCTAAAAGTCTGAGCCAAGTCCTCTTAACAGAGGTGATGGTCCACGACACTTTGTCCTCCGGTCGGAACATGGCTGCCATCTGACACCGTCACCATGAGAACTTCACACACCAGCAGGGAGAAGACGAGGCCGACATTCAGGGACAGAACAAGACCAGGACTTCCATCACAACTTATTTACTGGACATCGTAGTACACTATCATCCTACATAGTTTGAGATTGTTTTTTTTTTTACTTCATCTGGACTTAAAACTAGTTAAGAGCACATTGACAACTAAGCATCAAACCAATCTGTGGTTTTCCCTCACTAAGTCTTCTAAGTATTAGGAACTTGTGGTTATCAAATGTCAACATCATCAACCTTATACCCATGAAATCATATGAAACAGCTAAACAAGGAACTGAAATATCCCACTGGCCAACTATTTTATTCAGCTTCCTTCTGAAACAAGAGACCGACCTACAATGCTACATACAACTGATAGAAAACAACAAAAACCTTAATTGTGTACAAGGCAGGAAACTAGCCTAGTGCACAACGTTTCTCAATAACATCTGATAACCATTTCGATTTCCTCCTCTTTCTAGTGTACAAAAACAAGCTATGACAAGTTCACTTGAGTACTGTTACTGATCACATGCATTATTTACTTATATGTAATTATTGACTTCATAATAATTTAATATTGAACACACACTACATGCAGGAATAAGAACTGAAACCATCAACCTCAACAGTTTTGGGGGGGGCATAATTAAATAGTTGCATATAGACACCCCCTCCAGCCTACGTGGGAGTAGCTGCAAAACCATTAGGTAGGAGTAGTGAACTGATATATGTGGCCATGCACACCCACTGACAGTGTGTGAGAGAAGAATGCAGTGGGCCTGGGGTCTCCATGGCAGCCATAGCAGTCAGCCAATCAGAAGTGGCCTGGTGTTTTCTCTAATTTCAGAGGACCTTTTGCTAGATGTCGAAAATAAAAAAAGTTGAGCTATTTGTGTGTGTAGCAAGCTGCATCTAGATTATGTCATTAATTGACAACAGTGTCCCACCCTGAAGAGTTCATTTATGGTCACAGGGATTTGTTGTAGTACCCTTTGACCCTAGCAAAAGGACTATAGCCTTCTTTACGTATTCTCAGCTGTGTGTTATCAGATGTCTGTAATTACCTTTTATTGTGGCTTTGTTTCCTACAAGGTGATGATTGTCAAAGAGAGTGACATATGTCTTACAAGTGTTCACATTCCTTGCTGTACATGCCGTATAAAAGCAGACCACTCTGAGATGCAGTACGGTCAGCCGGGCAGGAGCAACTGAGTTGCTGTCAGGGCCGTCCGAATAAAACCACAAGAACTACTCCCTTGCTGCCAGTCTTCTGTTTTCCTGAAATTCCCACGACAAACAGAAAAGCATAAATGTATTGAACGTGCTTTGAACTGAGCTCACTTCTCACAGCACAAGAACAAATGACATTTACAGTTTTCGTCATAAACATGTAGCTCAGACTACTTTCCAGAGAGACTTACAACGAGTGGGGGCTTTGAAATACCAACAAATCTTATATTAGCCACTTTCTGAGCAACCATAATATTTAGTGCTCTGGTCAGAGTCACAGTGCCCTTATGGACTGAGAACTGAGGGGAAAACAGAAACTGGAAACCTTTCAGAGAAAACAGGATGAAATGAGTCTCTTCCTCTACTCTCAGTAAGGAGGCCAGGGGAGAGTAGTGTCATATAGTGGAGTTACAGTGGAGTTAGTTATTTTAGCTAAATGTAATTTGTGTTTAGCCCACTTTCCATATTAGCCTGGTAGCCAGTGTGCTTCTCCTCAACAGAAGCACATCACCAGTGAGATCTATTTATTGACGTCACTTTCATCTAGGACACACGTGTGGTTGGTTCATTTATCAGTGCTGCAGCAGAGCTATATGAATCAGTTAACTGACAGGAAAACCACCACTCTTAGCCGCCTCTTTACAATGCAGCTGCTCATCTCAATTTGATTTGAACTGAGAACATTTGCGTTTCCTGTCTGTGTAAAATCCTCGCCCCGAGCCATAATCTGAAACGCAGTGAGTGAGATGGCTGGTTCAGTTTGTTTGTCTAATCTTTGTTGATAAATGCGTTGACTCGGGCAAGAAAAGGTGAGTGAGGGGTAATCCAGCTCAGCCCCGTCTCAGGGGAGAGGGGAACAGTAGCAGGGGCTTTTGTTGGTGGGTGGAGGGCGCAGCTTTGTTTCTAGATAACCGTCACCTCTCCTAGCCTGTAGCCTCTCCCTGCTCCTCTTAATGTGAAAACCTCTCCAGGATAGCTATGGGCCTAATCACAAACCCCTGGGAGGTCCACGCCTTTGTTTATTCTAGGAATGGACGCACACACGTTCACAGGGCAGTGTGCAAATGTCTCTGAAACAGTAAGCTGGTGGGGAATCAGGTACCGTTAACAACACTCTACTTTCATGGCATTGAGTTCATATTTGTTGACAGGAGCTGTCCTGTAATGAAGCCACCAACTTTGTGGAAAAAATATCTTCTGCCTCAGTAGGTGCAACCACAAAAGTGACACTGTCAGAAATAAAGAGATGAAACCAAATGCTCACTATGTGTCACTTTTTAATTGGTCACATTATCTAATGAATCCATATAATGTCATAATTGCTGTCATGCATCTTGTCTGGCACCCCCGCCTCTTTCATTGCTCACAGTTTCAGCAGTTGGCTGCTGACGTCAGCAGACCACAGAAGATTGGGTCACATCACAGGGTTGTATGTGGGGTGACAGTAACTACACTGAGTATTATTTGAACCTGGGATTGCAGTGAGGGAAATCCTGCTATGATGAAAAACGCCCCTTTAGAGCTAACCACACTTCTGTTACACTCACATGGTCTGGTTACGTTTATAACTGCAGATTGCTATGATGAATAGAACAGTCACAAGTGATTTAGAGAAAACAGAGGACAAAGTATATACAAGTATATATGTAACATGTGTATATGTGCCTGTGTACATACTATGCTAGATGTATGTGTGGATAAGAGATCTCTTATTTGCACTGCAAGTCCTGCCCTTGCATTTCACACCTCAGATATATAACTAAGGTCTAGACACACAGACACATATTCAACTCCTGCATCCACCTTCTAAACAAGCGATGATGCTACAAAACCCCACACCTCCTCCTCTATCACAGATACATCCTGTCTGCCTGGCTGCCTGCACAACCAAGACGACGCATTCATCACCAAGGTAACACAGGGACAAGTCAGACCATAAATAGTATTTTAGTTTTACAGCTTTAAAGCCATGGATTCTTTGACGGCCTTCACTTTGAGGAGATTTTAGATTTGCAGAATGTGAAAAATTGTCCCATTGCTCCCAATATGGCTCCACAGGAGGTCACAGGGGTAGATGTTATACAGGAATGGTGGCCATAAAATATTCAAAGATAATCTTGAACATTAAAGGAATCTTCACAGTGTTAAAATAAAGCTTTCCAAAGGGGCAATAAATCAAAGTAAAACTGCAGCAGAATGTGTGATCTATCACAATCTCACACACAAAACAATGCAAGGGCTGCAGCCAATTATTGTTTTCATTATCAATGAATGTTTGGCATTTTGCTTGAAAAGTGATTGAAACAGTAAAGCGATTATCAAAGCCAGCTTTCTTCTTTTGAAAGTGTTTAAACCATGATGTGGCCACATAGCTCTGCCTGTTTTCAACAGATGTATACTGTAAGTTTAAGGGCAGATTAGTCAATCACTTCATCATTTAGTCTTTAAAATGAAAAATCAGGATTTCCCAGAGCCCAAGGTGACTTTTTTCTGTCTGATCAACAGTCCTTAACCCAAAGATTTACGATTTTCAATTATATAAAACTGAAAAAAAAGCAAATCCTAACATTTCGAATAATCAATTCATACGTTTCAGAACTACAGTAGTATCCTCTGAGAACTATACCTTTATGTTTATGTGCTACCATAAAGAGTCCACACACCACCACAGGAGTTCTACAGCAGTGTTGCCTCAGAAATAACTCAGATGAGCCGCAGTTTTGGGAGAGATTTACCCTGATTTGTGGGGATTGTTTTGCCTACATTCTTAGAAGAAAGGGTACACACTGAGGCCTCAGAGGCCGAACACTTTAATTCACAGGTTTATGAGATGCGCACAAACAAAATCAAACAGTCTGAGCTGCCATTAACACCATAGAGTGTTAAAATGGAAACAATATGACAGGCTCATAGTTCCCTGCTGCGCATGCTATTCAGGACGGGCCTGGACAAGCCCTGCTTATCTGAGGGAAGAAAGAGCCAACCCAGGGGAAAAGAGAAATATGTGTGTCATATTCAGCAATCGCCCTCCAGTTGAGTGACAAGAACAGGTTTGTTCTAGTTATCAACGCCAACATAGTAACAGCCTTATTAAAATAATCAGCATGTTCTTTTTTTTTTATTTTGCTTTCAACACACACAGACATGAAAATTTAACCTATTAGCAGGATGACACAACATGTGTTGCCAAGCCTGCCTGGTGATACAGTTTTATTCATGACATCACAGCAGCAGTTCATTATGCCAAAAAGCACTACAGTAGAAACCGGTCACATTTTGGGGGAAAATTATTTCTTATGAAATACTTCCTTTGAACAGAAAGTGGTGATTGGAGCGGAGTGGATTTGATCATTATTTCACCTTGTAAACAACACTGACAACAATCTGTGCTTTTACACTTTGGGTCTACTGGGACTATTCAAACACGGTCTGTACACTGCTGTGCTAACATTAAACATGTTGTTCCCTAATTGTATGTTTTGACAGGGACTTCACTCCAAAGACTTTAATTCCAAAATGATACGACCGCAGTCCAGAACCAAAATACTTGTTACCACAGAATATCTCTTATTAGCGTTACTATTTACGCGATGACTCATCTTCATATGTTGCCCGCAAGGCTTTGGAAATGACGACTCTTATCAGGCCTCGCTCACTCCAGTTATACAAGATTTCATATTTCAAAGACTTTTCAAAAACTGCTGAACATTTGAATGCAAGTGAACTGTGCTGAACTTTGTGCACAAAAAGAGTTTGTTTCTCGCCCCGTTGTTTTCTGAGCCACCAGATGATAAGTGAGAGAAGTGTGTTATAGGTAAGAGGAAGAGGAAACAGTCCTCTCAGCTGGGCCATCCTGTTGGCAGAGTGACCTACTGAATTGACCAGATGAACTAAACTGAAGTAAACTATCACGCGCGTTTAGTTTGCCAGCTGAAACTTTACCACCATTTAAACAGTGAGTCATCCCAGTTTAGTGCGAGCTGTGCAGAAATAAAAACATATTTCTCGATGCAGATCAAAGTTGCTGTGAGCTAAAAATAAACAAGGTGTTACACTTTCTCTCTCATTCTACCTCACTCTTTCTCTTAGTTGCACTCCATTAAAATGCTTTAAATAGTTAGCATAGCTGAAAACTGGAGTCTGCCCATCACTCCTAATAGTTGTCTGCTGCATGCTGGCATGACTGGACTGAACTAATGCAAAACAAAACACCAGTGAAAACTATTCACAATTTTCGGACTCGCTCAGTGAGTTTTTTTTCAACAAAATCATCAAAAGACAATGAAGCTCAGGTTAACAGTCTTGAAATAACAGCGGATGACTCCAGGTTCAGACCAACACTGTGCCGTGAATCAGAGGTGAATCAGGACCCACACAGAGAGGCCAGACCTATGGCTTCAGACACACATGACCTGATGGGTGACCTCTTCCCAGCAAACGCACGTTACACAAAGGCTTCAGTATGAGCAAGACCCCTGGCATGGGCCCACTGCTGGTGTGCGTGGGAGTAAGAGAGGACTGGATCCCATAATGCCAATTGAAAAGCAGCCGGACAACTGCTGCTTACTTCAATTAAAAAAACTTGACCTCACAGCCAAGGAGGCCCCCCAAAAATGTTTCTAGTTTTTCCCACAGCTCTACACACCCTCCATTGTTTTTTCAAGCCTTCTCACTAAATATCTCAGTTGTCTGAGCACAACATCAATATCCTGTTGGACAACAGAGATGGAATAGATTAAGAGACATGCAGTAAGTGCTTATCCTTACTGACCCACTGGTTTATGGGAAAATACATCCCCTAACCCACTACAATGGAAGATAAACTATGTGTGCAGGTGTTTGCTTTCTCTTGGCTCATCTGATTTTGTATGCTAGATACGACACCAGCTCTTGAGACATAAAACGCTCTCACATTGAGTCATGTCCAACAACTTTCTGTTGGAGCCATTTCCCACACACTTGTGTCTCCATTTCAACAAAAGGTGCGTCTTTAAAAGACTGCCCTCAAATATGACATCTAATCATGACTCCCTTTCAAACAGAGGCTGGGTGCCTTCCTTTGTCAATTTTGTGTAAAGAAAAAGCTTTAGTGTCAGTATTCATTGAACTGGTGTCTAGCTGTTATGGAGAGGAAGCACTGAACCTGAAGGTCTCATCCTGCTACCTGCTAATATTTCTAGATTTTGGGATCCTCACTTCAAATACTAATCATTAAATGCCATCCACAGACCACAAAGAATGAAACCATGAGCCAAACAAGTAGTACTGAGCCACCCATAATCCTCAAATATTAATGGTAGCAGAGACTGGGGTAGAAGGATGTGTCACAAAAAACAGTTTTTCTGCTCAAAAAGCCTTCCTTAAATCTATTCTCATGTCCGAGTTAGTCATCGACTCTTAACTCATGACATGCAGACAATCTCAGTCAGTATTGCCACATTTTATTGAGGAAGTCCCAAAGTAATGCCACAGCATTTGTGTGAATCCTGCTTCCTGGACTAGCCTCCATATTATTACTTTAACTCTCTTCTCTTTAAGATCTCTTCTTCTCCAAAGCTGTGATGTAAATAGTTCTTGTGTGTACCAGGGTACCTACCCTTTGTCTTAAAACTATGACTACTAACAAATCATTGGTGAGTGCCTTGATTTTTGTTCCGTACTGATGTGAGTTTTCCTTTTGAACTGAGACCTTAAAGACCAGAGTTAGATGAGAGGATTAATACCACTCCTGTATCTGTACAGTAACTACTGGAGCCAGGAGACAGTTAGCTTAGCTTAGCACACAGACTGGAACAGGGGGAAAACAGCTAGTCAGGCTCTGTCCGAAGATAACAAAATCCAACTTATCAGTACCTACAGCTCACTATTTACGTGTTATGTTTACATCGTGGGATATGACGTCAAGCAGCACCTGCCTGACATCTTATCAGGAGGGTTAGAACGGGCTGAAAGACTTTGAATCTGATTATAATATAATGAGTTACATGGCAACGAACGCAATCTCCTCCACATTTTAAAATATATGACAGCAGCCAAAGTCTGGTTTGTTTTTTCACAAACAAAAAAAAAAGAAGATGATACTGATATCAACTGTCAAAACACTGGATTTGCTCTGCGTCTGTGTCAACACTGCTTCAGCTCCCTTAGCTGCCACCCCCAACTACCCTGCAGCTCCTTTGGGGCTGATCTAACTGAACGCTGAACATTTTTGGCCCCTAGCTACAATTGAGAAATCCGTTCCCAAAGATCAGACCCCAGTTCCCACAGGTCCGGCTCTTAGATAGACTACTTAATGTACACTACTGGAAACACAAGTTTACACTAATGCAACAACATACAAGTTATTGGTTAACATACTTTACCAAAAGTACACAACACTTTGGGCCGACTAATCTACATGGTTAACAAAAAAACAATATGATGCTGGAGCAGTGGTTTAGACAGGAAATAACTTCTTTATCAGTACTGCAGTTGCTTATTTTTCCTGTTTTGCTGCTACCTGAAGAAAAATGTTGCGGCAGGCTTTGTGGTAATAGTAAGGCGTTAGTTCCTTTAAGTCAGGTTTCAGCATTCAGTTTACTTTAAATCTGGTCCCCAGCCAAACATAGGCAGGCTCTCTTTTGTTCCATGATGTCCGCTCCAAATGGAGAAGCTGGCTAGTCACGGCAGGAGGAAACAAGAGCCAGAAACAAACAAATCACATAACATTGTTGATCAATTGTCAGAGACTGTGTATTGCAGGGCAGCGAATGAGGCTGTGGGCACACAGAGGCATCGAAAAATAATGCAATGCTTGCATTTGATTGGCTGAAACATTTTCTCAAATAAAACATGCCATATTTAAGCTGGTTTAGTTCCCTTTTGTCTTTCCCTATGCTACAGTCAAGATGTCTAGGGCCCTTGCCACATTTAAAATGAATTAGCTCCAGAAGAGCCAGATCCTCAAACAGGGTTTTTATCTGTCTAGAATCAAGACTGAAGGCTACAGTCACTAATTGCACAGTTATGTTGTGTTAGTTATGCCATGTCACATTATTCTATTTGAAGTAGTGATATTGTGACGTTATATGCTTATTTCTCGTTTTATTACCAGCATTAACAGCACATTTGCCATTAAACGTGTTACCTGCAGAAGAGGAGTCGTCGTGGTCGGAGCTCAGGTAACCATCACTCCTCCTGTCAGGGGTGCTGCACCCGGAGCCGCGGGAGGCTCTGCGGTGAATCTGCGGGAAGGATGGGGACAGCCTGCCGTCGTCGCCGGAGTCAAAGTCCCTGCTGTGGCGGAAAGGCCGCCGGGTGTCCCTGCCGACGGTCTTTGGTGCCAACAAGTTATTCCTAACGAAATTTTCATTCAGCTCCGCATCTTCATATTCTCGGTCGCTGGCCACCTCGTTATCATTCAGCTGAGAGACGCCAGATGTGGCCGTGTTCCCTCTGTGAAAGGTGGGTTTCTTTGGCGGGACGGGGATGGGGACGGGCTTACCTGTCTTGCCGCTGAACCTGCTCCGTTCCCGGCCGAAGGAGCTCGCGATACCCGCTATGTTACCTGCCGCGTGGAGCTTCACGCCTCCAGTGTCAGACACCTTGGTCCTCTGCCCGTCGCTCTCATCATCCCGCCGATGCGGTTTCCTTATATTCCCCGTCTTGGAAAAGACAAATGTGTCGGCGTTAAAGTTTTCATCTTTGCCTTCAAACCTTTCCGGGTCGTGCCTCTTCTGTCGAGCCATGGTGGTCTGCAGGTAGATCACCTTGAATTTCTCCTCCGCCAGAGCCTTCTGAAGCCTCTTCAGGTTGGTTTTAGATGCCTCCAGCTCCGACTCGATGTCCTCTACAGAGTTCAAGTCCATTTGGGGTACTTCCCCGTCGGGAAATTCATTCCTCCAGTGTTTCGCAAATTCCTCCTGTTCCCACATATCGATGTTCAAAGCAGGCTTACCGCCAACCGTAGTCTCGTAGTGAGAAACAGTCAGAGAGAAACGTTGAAGCTAACTGTTGTGTGTCTTCGCCGACAGTTAGTCTGTCGCATGTACCCACCTTCCTCTCCTCCTCTGATTGAAGAAAAAAAACAGGCAGTCGATATTAACTTGAGCACTTTCTGACCATCTTCAGTCTCCCACACATAGGCTACAAACAGCAGGCGTACGTGTGCACTGAGAGTGTGTGAGGAGCGGATAACAAGTTTGTCACAACGCTGAAAAGTTTCAAGACTTCCTGTATTGAGACATGCTGCCTTCACGTGCTGCTCGGACAACTACGTTGTATATGTTGTTTTATGAAAATCAAATGAATGCAGCACACCTCTGTACCAGATTTTAAAGCAGGTGTGTTTGGCTTGAGTTGGAAAATAAAAAACAATAACATTGCTCATGTAACTCAAACATTTAGAGAAAAACACCTCAAAAGTGAACATAGAAACACAATAATTATTTAGCTCATATTCTTAACAGAGTAGATATTACTGTATGATAGTAATGTCACAAACATTCTACCATCAAATGTTCACACTGTTCATATCTCTAGATATAATATCTAATATGACTTGAGTACCACAGAATATCCCCTGTCATGCTCAATAGTCCAAAGAATTCCGATAGCAAGTGAATGCAACAAGTACTAGATGTGGAGGCAGTGGACGAGTGAGAGTCCATCACTCTTCATCGCTCTGATAACAATCAATCAACCACCAGGCTGTTTCACACCATCCATCCATCCATCCGTTTTCTACAACCACTTATCCTTTGCAGGGTCACGGTGGGCTGGAGCCAATCTCAGCTGACATTGGGCGAGAGGCAGGATACAGCCTGGACAGGTTGCCAGTTTATCTCAGGTCTATTTCAATGAGACAATGAGAAACCCTGGCTCATGGAGCCTCCTGTATTGGGTTTACACAGGTCCATTTGTGGGTCTATTACCTCACTTATGGTTTTAACAGCATGGACAGGCATATTGGATCAGAATCAGAATCAGAAATTCCTGAGGGGAAATTGTACAGTACCAGTGCTCCCATTCAAGAGGAGAAAAGTAGCATACATTTAGGACTAAAGTATGTACAAAATATAAAAATAAGAAATAGAAAATAAAAAATATACACATTTACAATATAAAAGTGAAAAATAGAAGTAAAAAATATACACAACAAAATATATGTATGTATGTGTGTGTATGTGCACTGGAACGTTTAAAGAATAAATAATAGTGAGGTAGTAGTGAGGTCCAAATTTCCAGTCTGTTTCTTCTGAGTGTCTGACACTCAGAGGGAGGAGTTGAACAGTCTGATGGCCACAGGCAGGAATGATTTCCTGTGGCGCTCAGTTGTACATTTGGGAGGAATGAGTCTCCCACTGAAGGTGCTCTTGTGTCTGACCAGTACGTCATGGAGAGGATGTGAGGCATTGTCCAAGATGACCCGCAGCTTGGACAGCATCCTCCTCTCTGACACCACCGTCAGAGAGCCCAGCTCCACCTCCACAACCTCACTGGCCTTGCGGATCAGTTTATTGAGTCTGTTGGAGTCTGCCACCCTCAGCCTGCTGCCCCAGCATGCAACAGCATAGACTCTATGAGTCTGTGGTAGCCAGTGCTATCCTCTATGCCATAGAGGATAGCACTGGCCACCACAGACTCATAAAACATCCAGTATACAGGCACATGTCATAACTTACAATAGATAAACACATCCTCATTCTCTTGCATGTTTTGATTGATGCTATTTGATCACTGGAGAATAATCTTTGGTGTGGCACACCAGACAGACAGCGTAGACAAGCAGGAGACTTCCAGTAGTTGTAATGCTTCACAACAGAGGACAAAGTTATCACTACAGACAGAGAATGAAAGGAGAGGGTGGAGGCAGAGATGGAGGCTTGGTATTTTCCCTGTTTGGATCCCTGCCCAGAACTGAGAGGTCATTCTCCTAAAAGCTTTCAGTAGCCAGGAGGAATCATTGATCAGCACTTGCTGCAGGCCTGAGAGCCCTGATTGGGTTACTGTAATGAATAGACGAGGAAGGCTACAACTAGCCTGTAGTCATGAAACTGAATTACTAATCACAAGCCTGACATGATATAGCAGGAAATGTATGTACTTTTCTGGTTAATTTACAAGTGTTCATTACAGTCAGCTTGTGGAATGCAGAAGTATGTCTCAGCTGGAGACATACGTCTCATACTTCACTGATATCATTGTTTCATATCAGTAAAACAAAAAGGTGACGTAAGGTTTTGATGACTCTTGGCTCAGTGCTGAGTTCATTCCAAAGATAATGACATGACGGGGTAAATGCACAGAGAGCGTAGCTGGCAGACAACATTCTTTACATCTCATTCTCATTTATCAAACGACAAACTCACCACTGTTGTGATCCAAGCGTGCATGTACTGCAGATTAAATGACACCTCCATCATGATATACTGTGTGTTTTTGCACATTTTTGCGTCATCCAACCCTTCAAACACCACAGCTGAACATATTGTTAAATGTTTCGCCACACCTCTCGACCTGCTTCACTCCCATTCAATTGCAGATGTCCGGGGCGCCTGAAACGTCTAATTTAGTTGTGGAAGGGAATTCACTGCTGCGAATGAGAAGCAACAAAGAAACAGGATGAAAGACATGAACAATCTGCAGTATTTACTGTATACTCTGAAAAAGGATGCGTCACTGTAAACACATCTGTCTCAACATGTAATCTGCAACATGCTGTGTACAGTATATAGACAAGACAGAAGTGACCCAGTGTTGTGTTATAATGCAGTGGCAGTAGTGTGTTCTGTGCTAAAGAAGACACAGAGGTTTGCTGAAAATGACACAAACGAGAATAAGCTTTGGTCAGGATTTTAAATACTCAAATTAATATTTAGTTAAAAAAATTATAATAATAGTAAAAATTAGAAGTCAGGACTCTTTTGTAATATTTTATATCATTTGAATACAGTGCTTACTGCTTGTTTGTTAACTAAAATGTCAATTAACAGATGTTTAAAAAAAAAAAGAAATGTCCCAAAAAATCTGCTCCCTAATGTCACCATAAAGAATTTCAATATGGACATTCTTCCAGATATAGTTAACATAATGGAGCATGTATATTGAATAAAATAGAATGGAAGTAATATAGTCAAAATTTAAAATGTGGATGGCATATTTGAGCTTTAGGTCTGGTTCTGGGACAGGTATTGAAATAGTTAAAGGGTAAATTCCTTGAATGACTGCACGCTGGCTACAATGTGTTCACATGCACTGCACCAGGGGCAGACTGAGGAGCCATAGATCCAGCTCTGACTGTCTGCAACAGGCTGCTCCAGTATGTTCTATGCCGGAGCAGAGTGCATCATGGGGAGGACTTTAATCAGTGGTTATGTGACGCCCTCTTGTGGCTGCAGGTGCCTCCCTTCATGACAAAACGAGCATGACGAGTCAAAGCCACACAGAATGAAGGGCACACAAAAACAATAAACAGCATAGTACTACATTTATTGAATGGACAATTTCCACAGGACGTCAAGGATAGTAAACTTTACTAATCATTTCAATGGTGCTACCAAACATTTTGCTGAATGAAAAATGAATTACTGTAAGACCACAGCGATGCACTTCGAGACAACAAAGACGTAAAAATATTAGAAAGTACATACGCTTTCCAAGACTCAACACATCCTATACATCACTGAAAACCAAACATACAGTACACGTATATACAAAATAGACACAAATATATTATTATAAAACATGTTTCAAACTGCATCCCATTTGTATAGAACAACAGAACATATGCCATTTCTTATCAAAATAATATCTTGTTATCCAACACATATAATCTACAAATTCCACTCCAAATTTATTTGTGCAATTTTCTCTGAAATCTCTATTAAGGCAACGATAGGACAGCACCACGGATGCAACCATTGGAGTTACAGGTAGGTAGAATCAAAGGCCACGAACACCCTCCCAAAGATGTTACAAATATATTTTCAGAAGAAGACAAACGACTACAGTTTTGGGTCAAAAGTTGCAGGTTATGATCCTCAATGGCCGTCCTGAGCAGTAGTAGGAGTGTTGTATAATGATTCATAAGCCATCAATGATTAGGCCTGGCCTTTTAATATTACAAAAACTTGGTTGATTTAATGTAAATATATTTTAAAAATTACAGCAGTATCATAAATACTTACCACAGCAATATACCAGTCTTCAGATCAAAGACTTTCACAGTGACTCTTCACAAAGCCTCCACAAATGTTCTTTGCATAGTTATTAGATTTTCTGATAGTAAATGCATAGAAAACTAAATCAGTGTGTAAAAGATGGTATCTAGTCATTACGTGAGGAACAAAGTGCAAAAATCTATACAGAGATTGTTGTTGCGGCTAACGTATATTCATGATCGCTGTTAGCCTCACAATCCAACTCTTCATGCTTTCCTGATGGAACTTGCTACCAAGGTTTCTCGCCTAGTGGTCACAAATGCCTGTTGTTTTTCATAATAGGCGGCCTCATTTATAAAAGTGGGATAGACGGTGCCTGAGCCTTGGTAGTGGATGGTCTTTCCATCAAATGTTTGGAACATAGGGTCACCGGGGTTCAGCGGTTCCCAGTCACAGTCCTGAAACAACAACAAGCAATAACCACAGAGAAAGTAACTTGAGTGGGTCGCTCAAATTAGAATAATACATTCTCACATCAACCAAAGATGCCTCATTTCCTCTTTCATAATAGCTCATATTTACAGGTTCAATAGGTCAGATATACGGGCTAGAGAGTGAAGGCAGCCGTAATTCAGACGATTCTTTACCTGCAGATTGGGGTGCACCATGGCAATGATGTTTCCATTGGCATCTCTGGGGTAGTCAATCCTCTCCGAGACCCGGAAAACTTCCACTGTACAGGGAGGGAACTCCATGCCTGAAGACCACAGAGAAAACGACATCCACAATATTGTAAGCATCCTGTAAAATCCTGTATTCCAAAGACTATTGAGGACACTGACCAGAAAACATGACTTAATAATGCACAATGACACACGATCATTTTCCAACAACGAGAAGCAAAAACTGTGTACACAAGAATGAAGCAATTTAGGAAGAGAAGATAAATGGAAAAAGAAACAAGCAAAAAAAAAAAAAGAAATGGAAAAAAAAAGAATACAGGAAGAAAATATCAAGAAAAGCAGATGACCAATCAGCCATAGAGACAGAGATAGAGCCTCCCTTCATTAGAAGAATACTGTTAGTCTATGCCAGATCATATGAATATTCTGATCATTTTTTATCAGAGGAACAAAAGCTGTAATCTAGTGATGATCTAACCCTCATTAAATTTAGTCTACAAGGAGAGAAATACATTCTGTGTAAGAATATGAAAGGCAACAAAGACACGTTCTTCCAAATCGTTTCCGATCAAGACCTGAGCTAGAAGAAAGAATATCTAACTTCAATCAGAGTCATTTGCTAAAGTCTTATAAAGAAGCTTCTTTGTTAATGCCTTGGAAGCGAACTCTCATTAAAATAACACGAAACAAAGGATGGGTTCCTAAACTCTCTGTCCATGGGACTCCGCAGGCTTTCATGGCAGAGCGTAATTGCAGATAAAAAAAAGAATGTGCTCCCGGGCAGATTGTAATTTCTTATATAGTTATATTGGCTACATCATAGTATTTGTTCTAAGTTTGTTGAACAAGAAGCTGGAAAATGCCACACCGAGCCAAAGTGGTCTCATTCAATCTCCGGAACTAAACAGGAAGTGCAGTGGTTTCTGGCAGAGCTTTAGGTGCTCACTGAACCGCTTTACCACGTCAGTGTAAGACCACTGAGCTGGATTGATATGCAAGCGGCAGCACAGAGCCAAAAGGACAAATGTTCCAACAGTCACAACAAGTTTTCTCACTGAATCTGCGTGACTGTTATTGTACAGAACTGTAACAACTAATCTCTTACAGCTAAACGAGCTCTTCACGCTGCTCAGCTTCAAAGTGCAGGAAGAGTGCTTCATCACCATGCCCGAGCATTCATCAGCACCAGCACCAGTGTGGCCCCACGACAGAAGACTACCACGCCATTGGCAGCCAGACTCTAATGACATGGAAACTGACCAAGTCCCAACAAGCAGGCCATTCAACAGCAGGCCAGTCAGGGGAAACCAACAGACTGCAACTCACACTTGGCACAGGCCGCTTGTTTACGTAAAAGAGGAAGGACAAGCTGCCTTGCACCTAAACATCGCAAACACTGTTCCGTGCCTTCGGGGAGAGAAGGGGGGCAGAGCGGAGGCAGTATGAGCCAGATGCAGATAAATTTAGAGATCTGGGCGGAGGTATATCTGGATGAATCAGACGGGCACCCATGGGCATTTTGTCACAAAATGTTTCTCGTCACGAGGATGCTGACAAACAGGCAGACTGGCTGTGAACAACCTATTTTTCTATTGCATAACACATTATGAATCATAATATTAGCCGTCCACAAGCCCAGATTCTAGAGACAGTTTAATACTTTAGAATATCCTGCAAACTTTAGAAAACATGAACCCGTTGAGTGGCCATGTGTGCTTATGACATGACCTGTTGTTGGACGCTGTATGTTATAGCTTAAAATTTTAAAAAGGTGCTATGGTATGCCTGCCCTACCTTCATTAAACAGTTCGATGAAGTCCAAGGCATGTTTCAGTATTACCCTCATAGCTTCAAAGATGTTACTCCTCAAAACACCTTGAGGCTGAGGACCCACTTCCAGACCTGCAATGAAACAACCAGAGGACACATTCGCACATGTGAAACTATTCTCTAGCGGCTGAACGGACACCCTGGGAATATCTTAAACAAAGTCCATTGTCCACAGAGCAATTTGGCTGGACTTGAGAGACTCACCAACAGGGTGCTTGGCAACAGAGCGTGAAGTGGAATATTGCAAAAGAGGATGTTCATTCAGCAGAACAAGACAACTGGCTGGAGCGATGGCTTTCTGCAACACAAAACCAGCAGAAACAAGATCTCAGCTGCAGATATATATATATAAAAAAAAAAACCCACACACACACATCTTAATATAGTCACACAGCTACACATCAGCCGACTGTCTCAGGCAGACCTAACTGTGAGTGACTGCTTCAAGGTTCAGCTTGACGGAACGGAAAATTGAATCTGCACCAGCTCACAAATATGACATGTACAATAACAGCCAGACACACGCAATGAGCATGTGCAGGAATCAAGTTTAAGTTGATAGCGTGTCTTAGTGTTCGCTAAAATCATTTTCAGCACAAACAGCATTGTTTTGAGTGAAGTCTCTGGATCAGTGTAGAGGCTGAGTCGCCTGAATGAACTCAACACCCACCTGTTTAAGTCCAGCCACAGTAATGAGTACTGTACTGCACACTCTCTCTATTCTGAGGAATTAAGATATAAAAGACAACACTATGAGCCAGTTTCCCACACAAGGATTAAGCATCATTACTGATGTTTCAGCCTGTTATCTGATGTTTGATGATCGTGGACTGAACTTGTAAGTGGGTGCTTTCTGAAGTCAATATTCTATCTATGTATCTCTGTGTAGCATTTTGTGTTTCTAGAAGTCTTCCCAGGCTCAAAGCAGATGATGACCAAAGAAAACAGGCGTTCCTCTGGTGTATTTGGATGGTTGATGCTTTAGATGAGTTTGTCCAACACGTAGAGGTACACTGATTATTTTATCATTAACATAGGTTAACCGAACCTCTCCAGAGAGACCTATTAGTAAAACATTGACTTTTAAAGCACACACAATGATGTACAAGACAGAAATGAGAGGAAACCAGAGACCCCCACCTTTTACTTTCTTTCATTCTGAGAAGTGAGTCTAAAAATCCTACTTCTTAAAAAACTGCATACTGTACTGCATGTGCCATAAAACATATTCATGGAACATTTCCTGCTGAGCTCTGGTGTCAAATCTCACCACCGATTTTGAACAGCTAATGTTGCATATCTAATGCTCCTGAACACCACACACACACACATTTGCCTGTAAAGGCCATCACCTTGATGTAGTTCATCATCTGCAGATTGAAGTGGTCTTTGGAGCTCTCCAGGATCAGAGTGCAGCCCATGTTGGACGTCGTGTTGTGGAGGTCAAAGATAACATCGTAGGCCTCTGGGCTTCCTTTGGGTCCAAATATCCTGTTGATCTCCTGGGCTCTCTGCACCTCGTAGGGCAGGTCATCTCCTCCCAGGGCACTGCAGAGCACACACAACCACACACACACACACACACACACACACACACACACACACACACACACACACACACGATAAAAAAAAACATTCACAGCTTATCAGACAATTCTGCTGAAGGAACAATGAGCTATGAAGCATGTTAATGATTTACACGAGGCTGTCTACTTGTCCTACATGCCCTGTAACACTTTCACCTAACTGTTGGCCATAAGTGGAAAAATCTGTAACTGTAACTGTGGGGTTAACATATGTATGTACAACATGCGTTAAAAGCTGAAAAGAACAAGAGCTTCTTGTTTCTGTGTTGAACGTATGGTTTGTATTTACTACAGTCCTATGTGGATAACAGAAGAACATTAATAACTACAAATGATGTCTTGATAATTACCATGATTCCACCTAATTGGTTAATGTAGACAGTCATGGTAGCCATTAAGTTCAATGCTAGAATACAAAAGCTGGATTCAGCTTCAGTGGGTTCCTTTTGTGAGCGTTCAGAAGAAATGGGATCCACTCTCTCCAAGCCACTAAAGGATCCTTGAGAAGTAGTTTTTTTGTCCCCGGGCTAAGCTTTTTTTCCCCCAGACAGACAGATTCTACACGCTCTGAGCAGAGAATGGGAGCTTCCCTTTTTTTCTCTTAGCTCTTTTAAAGCAAAATAACCACCAGTCTAGGACGTTCTCAAAGCTACTGTAGAATAGCACCTCTGCTGTCCATATTGTCTCGCTTCCCTCACATCTGCTCTTTTGACCCCATTTTTAGCAAATATCTGGTATTGTCTGGACTGCCGGGGCATTGGTACACAAGCAGAGTGTGAACTATATAGTGTACAGCGGATAAAGTGGTCTCCAACACACCGGCCTCCACTGAGAGGTCACTCGGACATAGTAAATATGTGAAAGAACAGAGTTGTCAGTCTATTTAAGTTGAGGGAAAGGACACCATGAGCTGTTAATCTCCTTATATGTTGCCTTGAGGGAGGCCAAGCAGTTTGTAAGCTGAAGATCTTTAAAGATCATTCAAAATCTACATTTTCAGCAATCACAGAAACATTGCAACTGAACTTCAACATCACAAAGCAACTATAGTGAAAATATTGGTATACATGTCTGTAATAATAACACTTTTAAGTCCAGTTATTGTCACTCAACTGTACATACTCACTATCCACAATACAGATGACAATATCCCCATAACAGGAAAAGTATCAGGACAGAGAAAGATTAGGCCCACATAGACATATTATAGTAATAAGACTACAACAACAGTAAATACAGCTTCCCCAGTGGGTACCACTGACACACTATATTAACCACGGGACTGTTATTATGGGATTCCTATGGTGATATATGAATAGTGGAATAGGACGTTGTTATCCAACCACATTAGTAAATAGGCTGCTGTGTGTGTTCATGCACACTGACTACATGAGCCGGCGTTTGCGTAAGACTCCCATTTTTCCGCTGTAGTGCACACGAAGAGGCACGAATAACAATAACAATACAAAAAAAAATAGCCGTCTTAATTCATTCGCAGCTCGGTCACGTTCCGCTCACGTTTTTCCTGCTGGCGGACAGTCGGCTCAAGTCCGGGAGGAGGGGACACGGCGCTCTGCTCTGTTATTGGCAGAGGGCCGGAGAGGGGGGCACGGGACGGGGGGGACGGGGGGGACGGGGACTGGGGGGGGGGGGGGGGGGGCATGGCTGATGGTAAACACACAACCTGCGATAATAACAGTTTGATGGAAATGTCCACGTGACTGTTTGACTGTAGGAATTCCGAGGAGAAAACAAGTGTAAATGCGTCCAAGCCACCCTTTAGTGTAGTGTGAGCCCTTTCTTCACTCTCCCATCAGCATGGCCACGTTTATCCAAACTCTTCTTATTCTATTGTCTTGAGCCTGTGCTCTCTGAGCAAGACAGCTTGTGATGTCTTGCTCGGGTTTGTCTGGCAGAGCGCACACACGTAGTCAACGGTGTCAATAACGTTACATAATTGCGCTGTCACTACATTTCACAACATATTTCCACTAACTGTGGTCAAGGATCTAACGCTGGACCAGTCAGATCCTCGATTTTAGTCATTTTATTCGCAAAAAGAAGAAGAAGAAGAAGCTGTAGCTACTGTCCAAACAAAGCCCATTCAGACAGTGTCACACTTTACAGCACATGTGGCACGTCTTTGTTTTTTTTATTCATCAGATTGAGCTCAAAACCTAACAAGTCAAATCAAATAAGGGTCTGTTGTTAGAGGAGGATCTGTTTTGTGGAAAGTCTCCATCCAACATGTATGACAGCACACAGGAACAACAACAACAACAACACAAACAACAACGTCCAACAGCGACGCTGTACATGACAGCTCGGAGGTCTGCTGCGTTTACCTGAGGTTTTCTGGGCTGAAGGCTCGGTTCAGGTCCGTGTCCACGTATCTGGTGCACTTCTCCACAGCCTTCGGGTTGGTGATGAACGGTTTGGTCTCGACCCCTTTCCTCTGTATCTCGGCGCTGTTCTTCACCCACAGGTTCACGAGCGTCACGCCTGACATCTCGTTCCCGTGCGTTCCTCCGAAAATCGCCACCCGCCTGGCCTCGTTGAAACGCACGCTGTTGATGTAGGAGGACATGTCGGGGCGCTGACACCGTGCAGAGTCCGGACGAAGACACGCTGGACTCGGGGGCTCTTCAGGAGCAGGGCAAAAGTTTCCAGCTGGAGCTTCTCAGCCTCACTGTTTAAATGCCTGCGTGGCTGCGCGCTTACGTAACGTGCCCGCTGGCTTGTTGTGGTCAGTCACCGTGCGTAAAATGCGCTGAGTTGTGCACGACATCTCGAGTTGCAGGCGAAACTTCAGTTAACGAGGTTCCTCCCTTTGTTTACATGTTTCTGTCAAACCAGCGGGAAAGACTGCCCTTTTCGTTTCCGGCGAACTTCTTCCAAAATAAAATAGAATCAAAACTGATTATTTTAGCATTCACAGGTAGTCTATTCAAGTATATGAAGCTAGACCTGGCGGGATACGTTACTTCCGGGCATGGCCTTCAAAATAAAACCTTTTGACATGTTTGCCAGTGGAAATAAAATTACATTGCAGGAAAAAGGGGATTTGAATTACAATGACAGCTTTTTTTCTCTTTCCACACAGTCCATTTCACAGTATGGCTACATAATCCTGCTTTATACAGCAGCCAAGGATTGAAACACGTTTTAAGTAAAGCATAATTTACATATAACCCAACCCTTACTGTTCCAAGAGTTTATTGAATGCCATTATTGATTCCCCTTACTTCACAAATGGGATCAGACAAGCTGGATGATTTTAAACTACGACACGTTTGAATTAAACTGAAATATATTAAACTGAAAATATTTTGCATATTAGTCTGCAAAAGACACACACACAACAGAATCACAAATTAAATTCCAGGGAATGTACCTACTTTCTTGAAAATGTTTTACAGCAGCAGTGGAACAGTATCACCTATTAATCTCATCAGCCATATTAACACCAACAGTTCTTGCCTTAGGTGAACTTTGTTTCAGCTGTAACAAACACCAGTAGTCGCTCAGACTCTCAGGTCCCGTGCACAGGTAGCTACCATTGAAATTTCCAACACCATTAACAGAACAAGTACACACTGGGGATTTGGTAGGCTTGGTTTGTACAACAGTGCCAAGACTCATTAGATAATAAATGGGAATTTTATCATCAAATGAAATGAAGAAAATTGTGTCATGATTCAAGAGTATGAGAAAAAAAGTGTGTTCATAAAGAAAGTGACTACATTTTTAATGTGGTTCTAATTCACAAACTTGTGACATATTTCCTCCATATATTTCATATCCGTGGGCTTTTATTTTGGAAAATGAAAATAAAAATTGTCATAGTTTGTTGTGGTGAGGTTGTTATTTCATGTCAACACCAAAAAGGTTGAGAACTGGGTAAATGAAGATGCTTTGATACAAAACAGTATACATTTTTAAAAAGTCACATTTTCACTTGTAACACTGTTCATCTGAGAAAGCTTCATCAGTTTCAGTGATTGTTGAGAATTCCTCTGCTGATTTAACTCTAAAACACAACCAATCAGAAAGGTCATACTAATAGTCTGTAAGGAAGTCCTCACTTGGATTATGAAGTCTTCGCTTGACATTTTTGTGCTCTTCTTTCTTGATTCTGTCTGAAGTCGACATGTCAGATTTTGAGAGAGACGTCTCTGATAACATGGGGCTGCTGGATATGACATTGGGCACCGTTGATTGCTTATTTCTCTCCTTCTTTTCCTTCGTTTCGCTTTGTTGGGGCTCTAACTCAGCAGACTCGGTCAACGATTTCCCCTCGAGCAAAACATTATCAGTGGATTTCATCTTTTTCTTCTTTTTCTTGTCTCTCATATCATATGAGATCTTATATAATGCCTGGTTTCCAGGCATCTCTGGAGATGGTGAAGCATGTGCAACCATGTTCAGTGTTTTCTTGGTTGCTTGGTCAGACGTACTGCCATCATGAGATACTTCAACACTGTTACCATGTTTGCAATTTGCAACCAAAGGAGAGGTGAACTGTTTGCCTTCTTTCCTTGGTGGACTCTCTTGTAGCACATGGCATGGCTCGTCTTTACACTTCTTCCTTTTCTTCATCACCACAGCCTCATCAGCCAGAGAATGTCCCACATCAGCTGCAATTTCCGGTCTTTCCACGGGGGTCACCAACTCGCTTTTGTTTCCCAGTCGTTTCTTTTTCCTTTTCACCCCCGTGTCAGTGGTCTCAGGCAAAGCACTCTCACATGTTCTGCTTGGTTCCTCAAAATCCAGCTTGTGATCTTTTACCACACCGTCCTGCGCTTCTGACATCTTCCACTTCCTTTTCTTCTTCTTCTTCAGCCCATCATTAGATTCCACAAAACCTCCAGCGATTTCTGCTGACTCTGTCTCAAAATCACGAGCGTTGACAACAGGTTTTTCTGCACCCCAGACATGAGCAGCCTGAGACGGAGAGTTTTGTTCCTCGTGTGTCTGAGCATCGTTTTCTTCTGCATCAGCAACGAGGAAGGATGAGATCCTCTTCTTTTCCTTTTTGCGCACAGACACTGAATCATCGCTTTGTGCCACATTGTCTTCGGAGATATTCCTGCAAGACGTTTCACCCATTTTCTTCTTCTTCTTCTTTTTCTTAGTCACCACTTCAGCATTTTGGTCTTCAAGGCCCTCCGTTGTTATCTGGGTATCTTCTACATTTTCAACCTTTTCATTTTCTTCAGGAGTGTGAGAGACATCGGAGTTAGTTTTCTTCTTCGTCTTCTTTTTCAGTGGTATCCCTGTACTTTTAGCCAAGGTTACAGCATCATCAGAAAAGCTCACATTTTCACCCTCTTCTCCATCTCGTGTGGCCTCATTGGAGGATGACTCTTGCTTCTTTTTATGCTTTTTTCTTTTGACATAACTGGATTCAAATGTTTCTTGAGAAGCTGCAGTGTTTTCTAAACAACTCTCTGATTTCTCTAACAGTCCCGTTGACAATGGTGGCAAATCTGAAGTCCGATTCGATGCTTCCTCTTCTTCACATTCCTGTGTAATTACAACCCGCTCCTTTTTCCTCTTTTTCTTTTTCTTCTGCACCTCAGCATCATCAATTAGAGGTTCAGCAACTGCGCTGGACTGTAACTCCTCACCGTCCTCAACACTTCTTTTCCTCTTTTTCTTCCTCTGCTTGCCACAAGTTCCCACATCACAGCTCACTGAGAAAACAGAATCCGATTCTAGGTTTCCATCCACTTCCTGGCTAACATTTTCTGCTGCAGACGTATCCTTTTTCTTCTGTTTTGACTCGGGAATGTCTCTCTGCTCCTGTCTCAGTGCGTTATCATCATGAGAGTTCTCCATCTCCATCCAATTCTTTTCATTAAATTCCAGCACATCACTAACCTGGGATGCTGGAGGCTCTGCACTATTATCCTCAGACAGGCTGGGAGTCTCTTCTACCTCCACATTCACAGATGTTGCAGCATCCAGACCCGTGGGCTCTTCCTGACTCTGGCCCTTTTCTTCTTCTACAATTTCATGATCTCCTTTGCCTTTTTTCTTCTTTTTCGTCTCACTGCATACCCTGTTATCATTAGTGTCACTTATATGGTCTGCGAGACTGTGGTGGAGATTTTGGCTCTCAGGTTCGTCCTCTGCCTGTCCTGTCTGAGGTAGATCGTCTGTGTGGAAAACATCAGTTTGAGGCTCTGTTATAGTTGTGGATGCTTGCCTGTCCCTGTGTGTGTGTAGCCTTAGACCTCTCCGTAGCGTATGTGGTTCATCATCCCTCTCCCTCTCCGCCAGAGCGCTACAAGACAACTCTCCATCATCAGAGCTGTCTGTATCCAAACATGATGCTCTAACCCTTGATATGGATGCCTTCGCTGGTAATTTATGTGAAGTCTTCCATTGTCTTCCTCCTCTTTCTTGTCTGGCATTGCTAGCTTTCTTCCCCCTCTGTTGTTTTGACTGGCTGCACCAGGTTTGTCGGCTCTTTGCTTTTGAAGGCACCACAAAACATTTCCTTTCCTGTAAGATGACACACAGATTACAGCCAAGTTCAAAAACAAAAAAGGTGCTATGAGATGCAAGAGTCCTTGTTGAAACAGCCTGCTTACCACCACTCTGATGTCCTCATCTTCTGACCTTCCTTCTTCTTCCTCTCTATAACAGAATAGATGTGTTTTATTACCAATCAATCAACCAAACTTTATTTGTACAGCACCTTTCGTACAGGTTAGTACGACTCAAAGTGCTTTACAGGTGATGACAACCTGATAATAAGACAGTACAAATGTAAACAGTAAAACCAGAGAGAAACTAAATTATTTCTAAAGTATTTCTAAACTGTTTAATTGTATGTAGACCAGTTTCTCTAAAACTATTCTTGCAAATGGAAGATGAGAGATTAGCTTATGGCTACTGCTTGTGGATGGATCTAGGCTACTTTTCTTTTTCTTATACATGTAACTTGAAATAAACTTACTCTGACAGTGGAGATATGCAATCCCCATCCATGTCAACTGTTGGTAAAGACGACTCCTGATCGTCTCCTCTGCGATAGCTCTGCCACAGCTCCGCGACACATTTAAAGAAGCCTCCCATCGCAACACTCTGTTAAAAAGAGAGACTTTGGCGCTAAATAACATGTGCAAGCATTTGTAAAAGTTAGACAACAGCAGCCAGCAAACGAATATGTATTTAAGTACTGGTTATACTTACATGAAGGCTTGTGTTCTGGTGGGCAGATAACTGCGTGCTTCTTGGCTTCGAGCTCCTCTCTGGAAGGAAAGGGAAACTGTATTTGGGCAGTCTGAATTCCTTCCTTCTCCTCTCTTTGTCAGTTTTGGATTTTCCATGGGAAGAGGACAATGAGCCGTCATCGTCAGTTTCTTCCAGGTCTCTGGGAGATGTGGGGTCTGACTGCAAGCTGAAGCGATGTCTTCTTGCTGATCTCACAGGCTCGGGTCCCGGCTTCTGAGTTATGAACAGGCTGTCTCCTGAATCACTGCACAGACACAACTACACGTTTAGAACCTTTCCAGGCTGCTGTATCATCACTGTGATGTGCGAGAGACATCCTTACCTTTCTGCTTCGTAAGGTTCATCAGACACTTTACCCTGTCTGCTCTGTCTCTCAAGATACCGCGATATTTTCTCCACATAGTCTGGAGGGGACGTTGCCAGGACAATGTGGCACGACTCCGCCGCTACAACTTCAGCAAGGGCATCAGATTGAGTCCAAGATAGAGAATCCTGCACTCCTGCCATTGTGCGTCTTAGCAAAAGATAGCGAGCAAACTAGTGCGGCCAAGAAATAGTACGAGATTAGATCCCCTCCAAAGATGCTCGAAACGTGTCAGCTGTGCTCGATTAGAGTTTCCGCTGTGGCTGCATAATGATGATTGTTAACTAAACATCTCGCTAAAGTCGGACAGCAACGCGTGGCTGCACCAAAAACAAGTAAAAACAGAGCTGGCGCGACACAACACGTGTGTCCGGGTCAAACAGGAAGTATCTACGGGTCTTCAACGTGACGAGTAATCATCTGACCAATCACCAAAGAGGAGGTGAAAGTCACAATGACACAAGAGGTTTCACTCTTTCTACTTCCGTTTTCGGCTGCACCGATTCTCTCTCTCTCTCTCTCTCTCTCTCTCTCTCTCTCTCTCTCTCTCTCTCTCTCTCTCTCTCTCTCTCTCACACACACACACACACACACACACACATTTGAGTTGTTCTTCACCAATTTTTCCACCTAAACCAGTGAACGCGACATAAGTATACACAGAAACCAGCACTGCTCATGAAGACCGTGAGATGAAGTTGATAGCTCCAGTATACGCTAGTAAGTCGACAGCGAGTTCGTTTTTTTTTTTCTTGACAAACATTGGAATCATGTTTTCAACTAAATATTTTCATATGAACCGAAAATAACCTGTCCATTAATACACAACACAGCAGGTGAATATTGTGGAAGTTGAAACAACTGTGTAAATCATTTAGTTGAATTTAATATGAATATAATTCCTTACCCTCCCATACCACACGACGCGTGATTTTCAATTATTTATTATTCACATAGAGTTTAATCAACCCAGCAACTCAACACGTTTTACGTTTCTAGGTCTGTCTACTTTACGTCCTAAAAACTGATTCATTACAATGAAGGAAACCTATTTATTTCAATGCAGGCAGTTATACTAATGCACTGGGTGCACAGGCGAGGAAAGACTATCTAGGAAACGAACTATCTTGTTAGAATATACTCTTTGGTTGTACTTCACCCGTATAGCGCCGTTTCAACAATCGACTTTCCCTGCGAACAAACAAACAAACACACTGTGTGCTGGTACATTTCCCTTCAAGCAGCCTGCAGTCATGGCCGACATCAGCAGAACTGAGAAGGTCCAGCTGCACGCGCCAGATTTAGAGGAACTGCGTGATGGTAAGGACGTCATCTTTGACAAACAGGCAAAGTGGCACAGACATGCTCATGAAATATGACGTTCACACGGAGAGAGTAATAAAGACATTGTTGCTGGTTCAGTGTTGCAAGCAGGGCTGCAAGACAACTTTGCTGAAGTCCAGGTGAGTGTTGTGGAGTGCCCAGATCTCACCAAAGAGCCCTTCCAGTTTCCTGTCAAAGGTAAGAGCCTGCACATTCCACAGTTTCCACAGGTCTAAAAAAAACTACACACAGTATACATCTAGAAGGCTGAATCTCATTACAGGCGTGAACATCAACTCTCTCATGCACGATTTGACACTTGGTTAACCCTTTACAGTCCCAGGCCAAAAACTTCTTTGATGTTGCATTTTATGTTAAGTTTAATGATGGATTATACGCACAATACACGTAGAATTTAGTTTAGCCTAGAAAAGGCATTCAAACATTCTTCAAAAACTTTGGGATATATTACAGAAAGACGAATGGATAAAAACAATCATTACACGGAAAAGCCAAGAGTAATATTCAAAAGAGGAAATAATGTCAGGGACAAGTTGCTACATTCTGAATACGCCCCCCCCCCCAACAAAAACAAAATTCTTTACACACTGTAATCACAGCAATCCCTGATGGAAACAATGTAACAACACAGCTAGTCAAACCTGGTTCAGCCGCCCACATACAGGTAAAAAAGTATAAATCAGAGGAGCAATACACCTGTCCTCGTGGAAGAGGATATGTAGGAAAAACATCAAGACAACTAAAACAAAGAATAGTGACACATCAGAGTACCATAATATGCAAAAACGAGATCTGTCCAGTTGGAGCACTTTTCATGGAAATGAATGAAGTTGTCAAATATGATCGCTCATGACAGAGCAGCAATCCAACTAATCAGTGAAATCTGTGAGGTAAAACTGACAGCGCACTTACTGCAGCTTCCTAAAGTTAAAGGATTTGTTAGATTTTACTCAGGTTTTTACTTAAATCAAACCATGACACTAACCTTTCTGATGTCATAGGGGTCAGGGGTAACAGAGGCAACTATTCAGCAAGCTCTTAACAGCGTCTTCCCCCATTAAGCAGAGTGGAGCACAACCTAACTTTGATGCTCACATGTCGATTGGATAACACGCAAGGAAGCAAGCATGTTCGCTCATTTGGCTTATCAGGACCAGGCCTATTGATATGTTGATTGGCAGTGAGATAGACCAATCGGTTAGTTTGCAAGCATCACTTAAACAGTGGGCGCGGCACTGGTATTCCACTGGGACTGATATGGGACCTGTATTTGAAGTGTAGTTGAACTTACTTATGGTCTGAAACATTGAACCTGATTTGTGTCGTGTTTCTCTTAATGTCACCTCTGTCCTCATACTGTAGGCTTGTGTGGAAGCCCTCGCATCACTGATGTTGGTGGTGTACCCTACCTCGTCCCCTTGGTTCAGAAGCACAAGGTAGTTTTTTTTATGAAAATATTACATGGGCAATGACCTGTGGTGAATGGGAGCATTATATATTTCTCTCCTCCTCCCAGGAATACAACATGAACACCATATCGAAGGAGCTGGAGCTGCCAGGAGCCTTCATCCTCGGTGCAGCAGGGGCTCCCTCCAGAATAGTTGGAATGAATGCAGAGGTGAATCATTTCTCCCCCCCCATCACGCCATAGATCCTGACTAAAATATCTCCACTCAGGGCACTTTAGAGCTGCTTATGTCTTGCTTTCTGAAGGGGCAGCTCTCCAACATGCAAAGCAGTGATCTGTTAAAGCAGTAGCCTGTCAGATGGTTTCCTCTTACCAGCATGTCAGACTACAGAGTAAATATTGGATTGAAAAAGACAAACTTTGGGTGCGGTTGTTTTCTGGAGTTTGGACTGAAAGCTGCTCATCTGGCAAGCAAGGGACAAGTTGCTCTGCAGTGAAGCAACTGACTTCATTCACTTGAGTCACTGGCTGCGTTAAATGGTGGAGAGTAAAAAGTGGATTTCCCCACAGTAAAGTATCATGTTGTCATTACAAACCTGGAGAGCTGTTTTGTAACACAGAAGCTGATGGACCAGATGTTCTCGTCCACAGCTGATGCCTCTGGTTCTGACCGAAGTGGAGGGAAGACCTGCCGTGAACAGCAGCTACTTCTCCTCCATCAATCCAGCCGATGGCCAGTGTCTGCAAGAAAAATACAGTGACAAATTCTCTGACTGCAACTTCGGACTGCTGGGCAACCTGTATGCTTGTGAAGGGAAGTCTGGCAAGGTATCAGTCTTATCAGTCTAATCTGATCACACAAGATCTGCAGCTTTTTGCCTCTGAGAATGACTGATGGTGCATGCACCGGAATTCCTTCAAAGCTGCATTTCCATTTTTGCTGTTGGCAAATAATGAACATCTCTGGTTATATATGAACTTCAACACAAGTATCTGCAAGTTAATAAGCCTGCTAATGCTGTTTTGCGTGAACTTCAGCCCCATCATGTGTTTTTTCAACATTTGAAAGGATAAACATTAACAAAAGGAAAGTGACTGTTGGAGCTGAGTTGTTATGCCCTCCTGACCCGTGTGCCTCTCCAGGTCATAGAGGTGCGGGCCAAGAGGAGAACAGGAGGCCACAGTCTTGTGACGGCCTTGAGGAGCACCCTTGAAGGTCACTATCCTGATAAAAGCCTGGCTCTGGGAGGCACGTTCATCATCCAGAAAGGGAAAGCTAAAATCCACATCATGGTAACTAAATATTGGACGTGACACAGAAGGCATGATTGATAGTTACTCTCAGTTACATGCATTGATTTATTTCCTTGTGTCTGCTCATCGATAGCCAAGAGAGTTCTCAGTCTGCCCCCTCAACACCAATGATGACGTCAACAACTGGCTCAAGCACTTTGAGGTCAGCGCCCCACTCATCTGCCAGTCGGTGCTGGTTTCCAGAGACCCTGTAAGTAAAGCAAACACGCTCTCATCTCAATGACACAAGGGAGAGAAGAGGAGTTTGTGGTTTTAGCACCTATCAGCAGTAATTTGTTTGTTGTATCCAGGGGTTGGACCTGCGTGTGGAGCACACCCACTGCTTCAGCCATCACGGAGAGGGTGGCCACTACTACATAGACACCACACCTGACAGTGTGGAGTACCTGGGCTACTTCATGCCTGCAGAGTTTGTCTACCGCATCGACAGGCCCCAAGAGACCCACGGAGTTGGACGAGATTGAAAAATTAATAAATTAGTCAATCACATTTGCAGCACAGCATCTCTTGGTAATCTAAATGAATCAAGCAGTATGCAATTATGTCCGAGTGTATTATAAAACCTCATAGAAACTTACATTTTACAATGAAAATGATTAGTTTGCACCATTTCTATGAATCTTAAATCACTTTTATTCTACATTTCATGTAATAAAAACGATGTTGAATTTCTCTGAAGTGATTTGTATTGTATTGTCTGTTTATTTACTTAATGCAGGAATAGCTGGCAACATTCATTACCTCTAAAAGAATAGTACATTTGGAACCTTGAAATACATCGGTGCCTGCCAACTCCATCATGATAAAAAAAATTTATCAGTTGGAGTAATGTCCACAAACTAACCATAACCCAGAGGGGAAATATGGTTTGTTGAAGCAGCATTATGAAGCAAAGCATTATAATAAGAGGTATCAAAAACTAAAGCAAAAATAGAAACTATATGAGAGCAAATTAAATACAAAATTCTAAGGCAAAAGTGACAGTGATGTGAAGTAATTAGTTAACAGCAAAGTTTTAGTGTTTGTGTAAACAGGTACACCTGAATCATATATAGTATGATTAAGTAATAATATGTAATGTAATTTGTCTGTATTAATATAGAAATATGATATAGTATGTAATGTAATAAAGCAGTATAATATTAACATAATATAGTACAATTTAGTATAGTATGGCTATAAGACATAGTATAAGGAAAAAAGTTGTATAGTACAGCAATATAACATGGAATGGAGTATCAAATATAATATCAGATATTATTACTATAATATACTATATGATAAAAAATACATATATTATCATATATTACAGAAATACTAGATATAATTGGGTTAGCAGCGGTAATATTACATTTTGTTGTACTGTTATGATGATTTGTCGATTTAGATTTGTGAGCATGGTAATTTGCCAATATAATGATAAAATCAATTAAATAAATGTATTCTTTAACCTGTTAATTAAATTGCAGAAACCACATTATATTACAAAATGATTTGACTGTAAATCTCTAGCCTTTTCCGTATAGAAACACCGCCCTCTTCTGACCAGTGCAGGTAACACATCATTTCCCACAATGCTGCTGCCGCACCAGCCCGGAAGTAAGACGTTTATTGACAATATGGCCGCGGAACTGGGTTTGGATTTGGAGAAAATTGTAATTTGACAGCGCTCACCGGGGCTGCGATAGTAACCCGTTTCCACCTCAGGAGTGTACAGAACCGATGCATTTGAATGAAGGGACCCGCGAATCCACGGGATGGTGTCACTGAGCTGAGGAAACGTTCAGAGTGTGAAACCCGTCATGTCGTTTTTCAAGAGGAAAGGTGAGGAAGCTCCCTCTGAGGGCTGCAACGTCAAAGGTGGCTAGCAAAGAAAGTCCGGCTGAGGAGAGAGTCTTCCCCGATAAGTTGTAGCTAATGTAGTCGAGACTGCGGCCGCATGGAAATTAGCCAAGGACACCGGGGTGTTTGTGGATATGAGTTTTCCTGCTGCCGCTGCTCACTGCAGCAACACGGTTAGCTTAGCGATGGCCTCTCTCTCCTCCCTGCCTTATCTAACCCAATATTAGCCAGGGTGGCGATAAATCCACCGCAGAGTCCTGTCCGCAGTATGACACCTAGACACGTCAGTATGATAATGTATTCATAAAGTAGTGCTTGCAAATGTTAAAACCTCTCAATGAGCTCTATGATGTGTGACAGCCATCACTTGACACAAGTGTCGAGCTGTGCTATGGCAGCTAGCTAGCTCTATCAGGGCATTTCCATACTGCTTTAACCAGCAAGAATTATGAAAGAAAATAGGTAGTAATAGCCCGTTGTAGCTGAATCATTGTTGTTAGTTGTCATAACAAAAATGTGTGTAATTAGTGACATTGAGAAACGATTGACCGCAAGGGTAGCTAACGTTAGCATCATCCAGCGTTAAGTAGAAGGGACTGATTGAATTGGACCTGACTTTAAGCTTATTTTAAGAGTTGCTTATAAACCACAACATGAGCAGACATCGTTTCAGGCTAATCCCTCATAGTTAAGGCTACCAAGTAAAAAAAAATCACTGCATGACATAAAAAGCGTGTCTTTTACAAAGGAAATTGTTTACCAGCTTAATATTATATGTCCTAAGCTGATCAGTACTGAACTGCTGCAACTCAGGTGGGCTGGTGGTGCAAAATACATACTGGTTAAAATGTACTGTTACACTTCTTTGTTAGTTTATTAGTTGCACCAAGTTACAACTAATGCAGTCTAATATCTCAGCCGTGTAATAACTCCTATCTTCATGATGTTCCATTTTTGTTGAAACTGCTTTAAAGACATTGATTTACCTTCATGGTTGTTTTGAAGGCTGCAGTGTTATTTATTGACAGGCGCATCTTATATTTGGTCCACGCCATTTATATCAAGTTGAATAGGATAAATACGAGAAAGACACCTCTCAGTGTAACGCAGGTTAACGGCAACACAGCCGAATCTGAGTATTATAACTTTCATGAAGGTAGGATTCTCATAAAAAGTGTATCTCGTGGCTTCGATAGAAAGTACACAATGTGATGAGTGGAGAGGCAGTGATTGTGAAATGGATTTCAACTGAAGTCTTCTTGTGTTTACTCTGGAAATCAGCACAGTAGCTTCACTGTCTCAACTGGCCCACAGTTGCTCATCTTCAAGAGTGAGATTAGTGGTTTTTCCTCATAGGCTACCATGGTCAAAGCAGCTGACACGGCAGGTCTCCAAAATGAGGAAATATTAGAGAGAGTGCACTTACAATGGCGCTTCACTGACAGGAAATAAGTTAGTTCCTTGGTATCGGCGTGGTGAAAATGTACAGGCAAAGTTTTTACTGAAGTGGAGGTTCTCCAAAGAAATTGTAGCGCTAATGTTCAATTATAATGAGCTGTGTGGAACAGTAGAGCAGTCCAATCCATTTGCCTCTATTAAACATAATAACACAATGTTCTCAGTATTGATATCTTTATGTTGTTGCACTTTGTTCATTCAGGGGTCATTGTTGTTTCCTTTTCATTATTTATCACACAAGTTTCATTTTTTTCAGTTTTGTTCACTTGTGTGTTAAGTTTGTTAAGTTCATATCGAGCACACACAACATTTCTCCCCATCTGTCCTTAACATTTCATAACATTTCCAATACTATCTTCGCAGCATGCGTGCACTCATTCACTTGGACAAATCTTTATACTTTGCTGTCACCAGCGCACCTTTAGAGGCCATCTTAAGAGGGTCTTTATGGTGCTGTTTTAACTTTTTTTGAAATACATTTTCATGTCCAAAAGTGTAGTATGTGCTGCTAATGATACGTTTTGTGTTTTTTTATTTATTTATTTATTTAAAGCTGCTGTTGGTTTGTCTATGTTTTTTTTTAACCAGGACATCCATCACGCTCCTGTGAATACTTATTTAGTGCAAAGACATCTGGTGTTATTTGTACCGCGTTTCAGTTCAGTACAGCAAAGGTTGTTGGAGCTCAGACTTTTTAAAAGTCTCGGCTCTTAGCTGCGTCAGACATCCTGTCAGTGCCAACGACAGGGTCTTGGCCGACTCATGCATTCAGAAAACAGTTCTGTCCAAAGTGTCTCGCTGAAAGAGCATCTTCTGTACCATTTGGCCTCTCAGTCCATTTTATATTGTCAGTGCTTGAAATTGATACTTAGCCGGACCGCTCTTTGCAGCAACAGCCTAATCTGAAGATATGACTGGTGAGTCACTCTGATGAGTGCTTGCCGCCTTGTCTGCCACTGTGCACTCATTCCACTGCATTCCACTTTTTTATTTGACAGCTGCAGAGCTCAGGAGTGGCGTCAGATATGTGTAGTGTTAATAGTTTTGCATTAGGCCGTGTAAATTAATTTTAGCTCATCCACCAAGTTGTCTTTTTTTTTTATGGACGATCAGCAACTCTTACAGGGCTTCAGGTGTAAGCTCAGCTGTCCACTCCAAATCAGTCCAGAACCTGCTGGGACCCAACAGAGCTGATAGACTCAAGGTCACAAATATTAGGAAGGACTCTTCATGCTGACATCCAGAATGAATGCCCTCTCAGTCCTGCTTACTATATAATGAGCAGGACTGAGAGGGCTTTCATATATCAGGACACAGCTTCCCTATTATCTCCTCATCTGTCAGCAGCAGCAAAGGAAGCCGGTCTGCAGTAAATCATTTGTTGTTGTTGTTGTGGCGTAATGTAGTTATTCACAGTTGCTTTTCTACTGTATCATTTTCCTCACTATGTAATTATGGGACTAGATAGTGTGTTCCAGTCTTTCCGGTGACACCACACCAACCCCTTTACCTAACCTCAATGAATCTCATGTATGATTTCTTTGCTGGCTGGCCTCGCCCTGTATTGTGAATGAAACGCTTCTTTAGTTACAACCCCGCTCTCATCTTTCTCCCCACAGCCAAAAGCAAAGAACCTGAGAGAGTGACAGACGCTAAAGTCAATAGAGGTGAGTTCATCATCACCTCTGCGGGGGTTATGAGATTGTCACACAATTGAAAATGTTTTTATGGTGTCATTTAAAATGACATGAAAACACTACAGACAAGGGTGTTTTTAATATTGATTGTTGTGGATATTTGTGATGCATTTGTTGACCCTTGGCCACTTTTAAGATGTATTATATATGTTTTTGCATATGTGTACTCTTAGAACAGATTTTTAAGGAACTGATTCAAACAGCTCTTGGCTTAAGTTGGCTCTTCCTATGTTTAATCGTTGCCGTTGGTATTGTCACAAGGACCAACATTTTGACCTCGAGCTACTAAGTGAAACACATACAGCTCACAGTCAAACAAACACTGAGCAGTCTGTCTCCTCAAACATCTCTCACACCCTGAGGCCTCTGTACACAAACTGTGAGCTCTTTCAATAACCTTCACTAAAAAGACCTTTTCATGCAAGTCACACTGACGTCATACATGCAGGCCACTCAGAACTTTGATATAATTAAACTCTCTTATTTATTTATTTATTTAGTTATTTTTTGCCTAATGCCTATTTTCTGTCCTCCATCCTCCACTCACAGCTCCTGTAAGTCCTCACTCTCCATCACTAGGACTGAGGAACCACCATGCCATCCAGGAAGCTGCGGGGCCCAGCCATGTGGCCATCAATGCCATCTCTGCCAACATGGACTCCTTTGCCCGCGGTCGCACCGCCATCCTCAAGAAGCAGCCAAGCCACATGGAGGCTGCACACTTTGGAGATCTTGGTACAGAGCCTGCATTCATGTGTCTGTGTATTGTTTTTATGACATATGAAGTCCCGACCAAACATTTGTTTTACCTCGATGGTTACAATTGTTTGTATTTACTATCAAAAATTATTAAGTATATAAGTAACATTATTCACTTAGATTTATTTGTTGTCTGATGTTGGTCTGTGACCTGTCAACCAATTTGGTTGTGATAGCAGGTTACTGTCTTGTTTTATGAATTAAAACCTTTCATTTACAGTAATGTGACTTAGATTTGGTTAAAATGAAAGTATGTTGTTGCAGTAGCAAATGTAAACAATACACAGAAAAGGAGTAGGGCTGCAAGTAACAATCATTTTCATTATAGATTAAGTTGCCGATTATTTTCTTTTTTCGTTTAGTCCAAGGTGACGTATTTAAATTCCTTGTTTTATCCCATCAACTGTCCAAAACCCAAAGATATGTGTGTTACTATCGTACAGTATGACAAAGAAAAGCAGCACAACCTGCTGATTAATTGTTTGCAGACTGATTCATTCATTGTCATGTCAGATTCACTGAAACCAAATATTTTAACAGGAAAAGGAGAGTAATATGAACGCAAAGTAAGTAAATATTTTAATTACAGCATGTTGGCAGGGTCACTAAATATCAAAAGTGCAACAAACTGACGCAAAAAAAGGAATAAAATGTGAACACGCAATAATATGAAAATGAACAAAAATATTAGGAATTATAAAGTTGCTTCATAAGCTCCTGTTTAACGTTATGGGGATAATTAGGTTTCTCGTAGTAATGTGCTGTAGCTACAGCATGCCTGAGTGTGACTCTTGCATCACAAAGATGGCTTAAAGAGCACACTGTCTTGTGCAAGTGGCAAACACTCCATCATTAATCCAGTGTGAGGCTGTCACATGACTTCATGCATCAGTTTTGACAAGCACCCAAACATTCCACAGCCTGTCCGTCTTCTCTGAGGTCACAGCTACTCTCTTTTTATCAGAAGTGCTCTAAAATTAGTGTGCACGCTAGATGCCATTTTGTGAGTAGGTGAACATGTAGTGTGACTGACATGTTGTTGATGGGAACTGCACGAGCAAGTCGTCCAGAGAATAGCTGGGATGAGTCAGACGGAGGAAGGTGGAGGAACCTGTGCCGCAGCCCGGACAACAAAATATGAATGAAACACAACCGCGCGCCAACGATTTGTGGGCTGCGGTTTTAGCAGAAAGGAAGAGAAAGGAAGGAAGTGAGGAAGGAGGATTCAAAGAGGCAAGATGAGTTCGTTTCAACGACAGCTTGTAGGCAGCCATGGCAGTTCAGCCTAGAGCTGGCAGGAGTTAGAAAGGGGTCTTTACAGGTCGGTGGCCTGCAGGAGTTGATTGGCTGTGAGAACCATAATGTTGAACATGATCGTACGATTTCCCCACTCTCTTTTGATAGCGGTCGAAAGAGTTTAGAGCAGGTGTAGCACATGTGAGCGGTCATGTGCCATTGGAACAGACTTTGACTGGCTCTGAAAGGATATGTAAATGAGGCAGCCGCTGTTTGATGATCAGGTGCCGACACAGATGCTGCACTGATTGTTGTGATTTTAAAAGCTCTCAGTATTAAGGTGGCCTTGACTGTGTGATCTTAAGGAATCTGAGGAGGCTGATTGACAAGCACCGCACACTGGGTGACACCTCTTGAAGCACTATGTTGTTTTCAAAGGGCGCAATACCACAAAGCCTCCGCCCACGCTTAAGTCTAACTACAGCTGATGTGCTCTGATTCGTAATCATAATTCATAAGCTCCCCTGTTTATTTTGTTTTCTGAGAGTGTGTGTGTGTGTTTGTGCTTGCAGTCCCCCAGGATGGTGGATGTTATTCAAACATTCTCTATTCAAGACATTGTAAAGTCAAATAATATGGCATCCCTACAGCCTCAGCTGAAGTTTGGAGACTGTCAAAGGTTGCTATGAGTGCCACAGTGGTCGCTGACCACTTCATACACGCATGAATGACAGGACGGACAGGACACACAGATGCTGTTGACGTTGTGATTCTGAAAAGTTTGTCTGGGTTAAATCATCTGTGAAATTGCATAGTCTAAGGCCACCTTGTGACAGACAGAGAGCTGGAAATTCACAAGGCTTCAAAACAAATATCCAGGAGTTTAAATTCAGCTCATGCCAGCCTTCAGCCTGGACCACATTTCAGTCGAAATGGGAGAGCTGAACTCAGAAAATCCACTTTTTATCTTTCACTTCATGTTGCAGCTCCCATCAATATATTGCACATTTTATCTTCCATCTCGTTTGAAGGTTGAAAGCTGTAAATAATAGAAAGTGTACTGCTGAGTGTGTCGAACACTTCAGGTTCTAATGTGCGCTTAAAGGCAGTGTAAATCATATTGTCATGTGAATGCAGGGAGTAGTGTCTGTAACACTGGTAGATCTGTTATTATGGACACTTTCATTACACGTAAGATGCAAGTAAATTTGTGTTTTGAAGTGCTTCAGCGGTCTCGGCCTTGCAAACATAAATTCCCACCAATCTAACCTTTTAAAAATACATAAAATATCTTGTAGAATTGAACATAAAGTCTGAAAAGTAAGTAAAATAATTTGTGTTTATTCCCAAGCTACCTTTTACTCAATTCAGAATTTTCCTGTTGACACAGTTGTTAATGTATTTGGTTAAAAAGTTGTACTTGAATGGAAGAAAATACTCTTCAAGTCTAAAGTGTGTCTTTTGAAGCTTATAGTTACCTCAGCTAAGTCAAGTCTGAATGGCGTGTACGCTTGTATGTTCCAGGTCATTCCAGTGTGAACTATCAGCCCCAAGAGACCCGCTCTCGGCTGTCCAAGACGGTTGACCATGTCCTTCGGGACAACGTGGCGATACCCCACTACATGCACTTCATGGAACTACGGGGCGCCGACCACCTGGTGCGGTTCTGGTTGGAGGCTGAGAGTTTCCGCTCCACCAGCTGGTCGCGGGTCCGAGCGCACAGCCTGAACTCTGTCAAACACAGCACGTTGGCCGAGCCCGTCCCCGCCTCCGCAGACGGCTCGGAGCTCCGGGAGCTCGCCCAACACACTCCCAATGCCCTCGCCCAGGACGGTAGCAGCGAAGGCCCTGCAGTGCAGTCAGAGCAGTGGGACTCCTCCGGCACAGACGCAGGCCTGAGACCCGGCACTCCTCGGGCAGACACCCCCAGCAAGCAGGCACCCTCCAGGACAGGGACTCCATACAAGGTGCAGCCAAACAGCACCCTGCGAGACCTCTCTGAGAAACTCATGAAAAGTGAGTCACCTTTAAACAACCTTTCCCTTTATTTTACATACTCAGTGGGCTACTGCTGCTGAATTCATTCAGCATGGTTAGAGAAGTGAAGGTTTTATTACACTGATGGTCAACACATCACCTTAGTTAATATACTGGAAAATGATTATGAAACATTGATAAATGCCATGTTTTCATCATGTTTTCGACTGTTTGAGGTTTGACTGGCGCTCTTTTGATGATGTAATCTCGTTGCGCCCTCTTGCAGTGGTTGTATGGCATCAGAGAGGAGAATTAGCGCCACCAACTGTTTGTCTCGATGCGCCCAATTCCTTGTTTGTTAATATTGTTTTAAGATGGCCTTGAAGAAATGTGAATCTGTCATCGCTATGTATCTCGTAGCATCACTGGATGATCAGCCATTTGTCTCTGTGTTTTTCAGGTATAGAGAAAGATGCAGTGACCATCTTCACAAAGTATATCTCTCCAGACGCTGTGAGGCCCATCCCCATCACAGAACAGATCAGAAACGACATAGTTGGTAAGATACAGACGTCGCAGATAGGAATTTAAAACCAAACAGTTTATTTTATGTGCTCTGGTTTCAGTCAAATGGTATTCTCTAGTGCAGTAATATTTCTGTCATACATTTCTGTCAGTAATATTATGTCTTTCCGCTGTGTAGCTAAGATATGTGGAGAGGATGGCATGGTGGACCCAAACTGCTTTGTCATAGCACAGTCGGTAGCCTTCACCATCTTGGAGCAACAGTGAGTTTCTGTCTATTCATTTTCTAGAGGAGTTAATACTCACTCGGGGAGGTTTCCCCATCGCTGTGTTTTGACATTAAGATTAAAGTGCAACTAGCGTCCTTTCCCACCTTGACATTGGCAGGGTAGCGGCTGTATTCATCTCCCACTTGCTGTTTCATTTCCAGGCACTTTATCGAATTCCTACGGAGCCATCATTTCTGTAAATACCAGATTGAAGTGTTGACGAGTGGCTCTGTGTTCCTGGCTGACATCTTGTTCTGTGAGTCCGCTCTCTTCTACTTCTCTGAGGTGAGTGGGCTCAGTGGTTCCCCAAACATGATTTATTTGTATTATATAATTACTAACACATTTTGACACCAATGCTATTAAGCCTTTTTTTGTTTGTTTCACACACAATCCGTGCCTCCTCTTGACTCCTAATTATACACTTATCCCCTCTTGCCACTACTGCAAAATAGGCTCTGTTAGTTTGTTTATTTATCTATTCTAGAGGGAAATTGTAGTGTCACAGCAGCCATAAACTGAGGACACAGTAAACATAAAAACCCTAGGGATGCTCCCTTTACAATCTCCCAACCTATTGATATGAGAAGTGACGATTAACACCAGAAAGTCAAAGTTTGTCAGAGGCAGCATATACAGAGGACATACAGTAAATCCTGAAACAAAGATATTGCAGAAACCCACAGTGACTTTCCGTTGAATCATTCTGCACTTTATGTCTCCTTCCCCGCAGTACATGGAAAAGGAGGAGGCGATGAATGTACTGCAGTTCTGGCTGGCGGCAGACAACTTCCAGAACCAGCTAGCAGCTAAGAAGGGCCAGTATGATGGCCAGGAGGCTCAGAATGATGCCATGATCCTCTACGACAAGTAGGTGTTCAGTCCGCTACGTTGCAATCCTCTTGTGCTCTGTGAAATTCCCACGACACTCTGAAACACCCAGTTATTTTTGTTAAAGGAATGGGTTTGACTTGATACTTGGAAGTCACCATTATGTTCAAAAGTGTAGTGAAAAGATTTATTTTGCCTCTGTGAAAATGTTGCCCCTTTCTGTTTTCAGTAGGCCCAGTTTCCTAATTTTACTAGTTTCAAATCATTAATTTCAGCCCACTGTTTCCGTTAATGCATTCATTTATCAGCCAGGTTACACAAATAACAACATAAGCTTGTAAGAAGTTTGTGCTTGACAAAGTGATGTTCTGTTGAAGGGCTTCAGCTCTGGTGTCTGTTCCACGAAGCGAGAATAGTGGGTTATCTAGCCATCTTTGGGCTTAATCATGGATCTGGCTCACTTTTCACATCAAAACCTGTAAACAGCCCGACCACTGACCAATCAGATCACTGAAAAAACAGAGTCATTGTTCCTACAGGATCCCGACATGGACAAAAGAGTGAAGTGATAAAGAGTGATCAATATTTTTATAGGTCAGTCAAATCACTTCTGCCGCTCCAGACTTTCCCTCTCCACTCTGCTTTTAAAACAGCACATGAAGGATAGTTCACTACACACTAAATACATAATGACGATTATAGCTGCATTTTAATTGCACAAAGATGATTTTATTCCCGACAGGATTCCTGAAAGTGTCTTTTACACTCTTGTTCCATCACTGCAGCTCAGAATAACTCGACGAAATAAAAACTAAACCCTCTGTTGTCTTTTATGGGAAAAGCAATCCACACGCTGTTAATTAGCTCCCATGATTATAAATGCAACATTTCAATCCGGTAGACCCCATCAGGCATTAACTTCTTTCCCTCTCCTCTCTGCTTTGGCAAAATGTGCGTCACATATTCTGATAGTCATCAGACAGAAAAAGGCAATAAATACTCACTTTATACAAAAGACATGCAGTAGTTATATAATAATTCCCACACATATTTACAGCCTTAGCCTTACTTTGAATATTTGGAAGTCACTTCTATTGTTTCTTCTTATGTTAGCTTCTCATTTTATTCTGGCTATGTGATTATATTGTTTATATTTCACCTTGTTGAACATCAGTTTTTGCCGTCACTACAGCCGAATCATCCCCCGGGTAACACCGTTTCATCTCATATCATATGAAGTACTTCACTCATGGTACTGATGTTGTTTCTTATAAATAACAACTCTGCCTCTTTCACATGAACACGCTCATAGCCGAGGCTTCATGATACCGGTTATCCAGGATCACTGATGTTAGGCTCAGTAAAGTCAGGTAACCCAAGGAGAGCCACACTAAGCTGGACTAAGCTGGCCCCTGCTGTGATACTGCATTTTTTGTGCCTTTTGTGACAGGAGGGCTTCTGCTTTATCAGTGATAGTGAAGACAGGTGTGGATCATTAGGTCCTCTTCAGCAGTGAGTGACTGGACAGAGTAGAACTGTTCTATAGTAAATGACATGTAGTCCATTTTATTCCCTGTATTTTACATATCGATCACATCGTAAACATAAAGTGAAGGTCGATTTCCGCATATGGTTTATTTCATTGACAATTGCAGTCCAGTTGTCCTTTGTGGGAGGATTTGTCTGCATCCATTGAGAAATCTTATTTTAACAAGTGTGTTTGTTATTCTGTTTTAAAGCTTTGTGTAAGTGTACCTGACCCTATGGTAACCTGAGCAGATGCTAGGTTTCAGATAGGTGAGGCCGAGAAGCTAAAGGCCAGTCACGGGTCTATAGTAATAGGGGAGTAGGTGGCAGCTTGTTTTGTGGCTACACCTCTTCTCTTCAATCTTAAGTTATCGTTTTGCACATAGTCCTGCCCACCGACCTGCTTCTTCAACAACCGCTTTGAACATTTTCCAGCGCCAAGCAACATCTTCTGCTCTTTATATGGGTGGCGGCCTACAGCCTCATTTTAAGATGCAACAACTTCACTAAAGTCCTCTGAATTGTATTGCCTTTTGGGTACTGATTAAAATCTTAATATAGGTGCCCTCATCTGAACTCCGTCATCCATTGCTGTATTTCCTCTCCAGGTATTTCTCACTCCAGGCCACCAACCCTCTGGGCTTTGGCGACTCGGTGCGGATGGAGATAGAGTCGAATATCTGCCGGGAGGGAGGGCCGCTCCCCGACTGTTTCACCACTCCCCTCAGACAGGCCTGGACAACCATGGAGAAGGTCAGATTCTCAAATAGCCACACACCAAGGGCTCATCATTATCAGTATGGGTCGTCCTTTATGTTCTTTTACTATGTAGGGAAAGTATGTAAAATAAATCACCCTAAAACATAGAAATATGAAACCTTCAAGTCATTTACGTTGCCCTTTTAAAACTGTGAATTATCATCTCCCCAGCCACCATTTTTAAAAAACGTCTGCTTGAACAATTTTCTTGGATTTAATAGGATCCTCCTAAAGGTTTTGTGTTGTAAGTCACTGACCAATTGTCCTATTACACCACTGACAAATGCCTCTGCCTTAAGTTAATGAAATGAAAGCCGAACACTGTTGTTAGCACATAAAGGTCAGTAACAAACCTTTGTACCTTTTTGTGCCCAGAAATGTATTGGTGGAGCTCATTATTCTGTAACAGAGTTCGCACTGTTTTGCATTTGTTCAGGTCTACATGCCAGGATTCCTGTCTAGCAACCTTTACTACAAATACCTGAGTGACCTCATCAACTCGGTGCGGGCAGATGAGTTTGTGAATGTCAGCACTCCAAGTCAGGGCGGGCCCGCGGACAACGACCGCTCAAGTTCAAATGCCAGCGAGGGCTCTCAGACACAGGTGACCACAGCGTTAACCCACATCTTCAGCCCCTGTGGGGACGCTCCCCCGCCTGCTGACATTTAGACCTGTTCCACCTCATTACATGAATAATGAAATGCCAAAGGGTTATGATCATTCCTGTTGTTTAGTTGTCTTCATATAAAAAAAAAAACCTGTAATGCTGGCAAACATTCAGTTCATGGTGTCGTCACTGCAGCAGGGGGCCAGAAAGGCAGCGATCAAGATCCTGAAAAACTTTGACGAGGCGATCACGGTGGACGTTGCCAGCCTGGACCCCGAGTCCTTGTACCAGCGGCCGTATGCTGGGTGAGTTTTGGGTGTCTGAAGTTCTTTTACTGTCAAATGGGTAAACAGACAGAAAATGGAACACCCCCCCCCCCAACATGTAGTAATGGACACTGATAGCTGCCTGAAAGATCAGAAATCAGTCTGCTGGGATACAGCATGTGATTTATATCTGATGTGTCAAACTACCAATTTGGCTTTAAGCTGACTAAATCTTTATCTCTTTAAATCCTCTCTTTAAACGCACAAATATTTGCTGTTATCTAATTTATCTTTTGATAATCTCCCTCAAGTTCCCTTGTTGTCTTTTACTGTCATGTTTCTCTCCTGTTTATGTTCCTTTGACGGCCCGCACTGCCGTTTGGATTTAATGCCTGTATCTGTTTTGCTTTTATTGACTTCCTCTTAAAGTGTTTTATGAGCGTGCTTTGAAAAAGTCCCGTACAAAGATAATTCAAGAGAATGATGTTATTGAAAGACAAAGCTGTAGTCTGTCAGATTTGTCCCCCCCCCCCTCATTGAAATTGCAGTTATTGAATGGATACACAGACACACGCCTGAGGCTCCGTTTTGTCCCATTTGCTCTGTCTGCTGTCTTCATCTGTCTCCTCACCTCTGTCCGCTCAGAAAGATGACGTTTGGGAAGGTGAATGAGCTGGGCCAGTTTATCAGGGAGGCAGAGCCGGAGCCGGACGTGAAGAAATCCAAAGGCATGATACACGCCCTCTCTCTCTCTCTTTCTTATACCTGTTAGGCTCTCTCTGTCTTATTATTTCCTTTGAGTCTTTGCCCTCACTCCGTCATATTTTACTTGACTCGGTGCCCATGAATATAAACCTCATCTAGTGGCAGCTCCCATTCTCCTCACAGCTCAATGCCTTCTGAAACATTCCCCCTCCACCACTCTTTAGATCTATCAACATGCTAAATCTTTATTTATCATGTCTAAGAGTGCTTTCTGTCGGACTAGAATAGAGTACCAGACTACAGAATAACTCATCCAAACATCGGCACTCATTTAAAACGGTTACCTGCCTGCTGATAAAGTATTATTCACATCCCATGAGCAGAGTCTAATGAAGCACTGAATGCTTAAACGTGTCAAGATTAACTCACCTTGAAAGAAGTCATGTTAGCCTGCGGTTTATTTGTTCAGATTCATTTAGGATTTGTGCTTACTGATGCAGTCCCTTTGTCTCACTCAGCCTTCCCTCTGCTCTCATTTAGGCTCCATGTTTTCTCAAGCCATGAAGAAATGGGTCCAAGGCAACTCAGATGAGGTGAGGCCACGAGATGTTCAAATATTCATAAATGATTCAGTGGTCTGAGGCACATAGCAAGGCTCTCCATGGCATGTAGTCAGATTCACTTTGTGACGTCAGTCCATGACACGTGATTTATTAAAGAACAGCATTAAAGGTCTGTAGTGCATTAAAGTTATTGTTTGCGCTGCGACTCTTTCCATCAAGGCCCAGGAGGAGATGGCATGGCAGATTGCCAAGATGATTGTCAACGACGTCGTCCACCAGTCAGGCCACGACAGCCCCGGCAAGGCCACCAAGGTACGGAACCTCACGTGGTCGTCTCGTTCCTGTGCGGTGATGTGTGGAATGAATGCAGTTCTCCTCTAAGTGTTTTCTTTTGTCTGTCTGCAGTTATGACCCCACTGAGGAACCAAAGGACTGTCTCTCCCTGCAGACGCTGGCCAAGCCAGTGACAAACTGTACACAGGGTTCACCCTACAATGAACTGCATTACTCTGAGAACGAACAAGGCATTTTTTTCATCTCCCCAGTGTGTGTGTGTGTGTGTGTGTGTGTGTGTGTGTATGTATGTTTGTGTGTGTGTGTGGCTGTGAGCTTGGGTGAGTGATTGTTCATGCGTGGGCTAATGGAAAAGTTGAAGTACATCATTGTTCTGATCTTCCAACTCCATAACACTATAAAGGTACACGTGTAGTCGCCAAAGGCAAAGCAAAGCAAAGCCAAGTGCTTGCATCAGACTGGAAGAAGTCACTCCTGATGAAGGAAACATTCAACATGACGGAAGAAGAAGAAGACAGCCGGCGCGAAGAAGCAGCGCGTCAGACAGGACCATCACCTCGATGCTGTAGCCATACTGTCTGTCTTATGTCGGACCTATGGAGGATGTGACAAAGACTGAATTGCCCTCACTCCCTCATGACACACCTCCCCACACCTTTTATAACCATTCCTTGTTTTTAGACGAAAGTCTCTCTTAAGGGTCCGCCACTTAAGGCTTAAGCAGATGAAAATCAGCGTTGTACAGTTTTTGCGTACGCTTCCCCCAGCCTGCCTGGAGTAGTTTTGTCTGCTGTTCACCGATGTGAGCTGTCCTACCTTGGCCATTTTACGTACTGTAGAACATCTGCAAATGTGACAATGAAAAAAAAGAAGACGAGCTGATTCAGTTCTTGGACAGGCTGGCCTCCTATATGAACCTCCTGGCACCTTTACAGAGCGTAGAAGAAGAAGAAATATTCCCCTAATGAACTCCAGTTGTGATGGAAAACTCCGAACTCCATGTCCTAATTGTTCTATATATATATTATATATATATATGTAGATTTCTGGTTTACCCCATATATTAATGTTAGTCCTTTTTTATGGTGATCGCTGTTTTTTTTTTTTTAAATGCATCACTGAAACAACCATCAGTGATGACCGGACTGTTCAACTGGAAAGTGTGCTCAGTGAATTAAAGCTTTTTTTTAAAATTAGTTTTGAGCCTTACCAAGATGGAAAAGAACCAGAAAAGACTCTTGGTACTATGTACCACTAATGTTTTCTGACATGTACGTGTACTTAATCTATAATATATTTAAATTGTGTTTGATTTAAATACATATATTATGAAATGTTTTTGTCTGTCCTCGTTTTTTTTCCTTTGACATATTTTAGCTGAAGTGTTTGTATAAAATTGCCGTTTCAGCACCCTGCTGGTTATTTTGATATAGAACAATGTCTTAAGTTGACAGGCAGATTTATTTGTTTCTTTTTATCATTTTCAAAGCAGTAAAATAGTGAAAATGTGGGAGAAATGAGGAGCCCAGTGCCAACAGCTTTAGGGTGGACTATTATCACCTCTGACCAGGTGGGGGCGATGTTGCCTGTGTTGCTATGTTAGGGTAAAACAGAAAAATTGATGACACAGTATATTATTTCTGACATAAGAATCACCATGACTGCTTCCTTACACAGGTCCACTTAAATCCACTAATTGTAAAGAACAGTTCAACCAAAGGGCTGAAAAGTCACCTTCAGTACAGAATAACGCGTTTAAGGTGTGATTTGATGTTCAGAGGTCTCAGTGTTGCTGCGTGAGTATTAATGACCGTAGTGCAGTATACTATCAGCTCTAGCTACCCTAGCAGTGTTCGGTTGTAGTGAATTTGATACAGTGGTGTGTATTTTAAAGATAAAGAGTAAAGCTAATAAGTGTGATAAATATTTTACACACTAATTAGCTGGTTAGCACGATGCTATTTCACAGCGTGTTGCTACATTCTGCTTGAAGCTCCGCGAGCTTATTGTGGTATCCAGACCGAGGCTACCTGCACGTGCGGGGGCAACGCCCACCTCAAAACAAACGGACTGTCCCTGTCCTGAGCTCTGATTGGCTGAGATGTTACAATAACTGACACAGACCTGTATCTGTGCAACCGTTAATACAACAATACTTTGCTGTACATGTGGATGCTGAGAACAACATTTCATTAAGATTAAAACACGTTTAATGAATAATTCCATATACTGTTTTTATTACAATGGTGTGTCGCTGTCTGTATGAAAGCCAATGCACTCAACACGGTGCGGTAACAAAGTGCAAGGTGTTTGGACAAGTACCTGCGGCCAGAGGTCTGTCCTGTCAAGTTACAAGGATACAATGTGCGAGAAACCGGAACAGTGGCCTTCAGAATAAAAGTAATTTTATGAAACAATGGGGGTCTCAACTGATTTCCTGCCACAGGCCTCTAACAGAAACATATTGTCTGCTAATGTCCCCGGCCAGACTTTTTCCTAACTGTGGACATACAGTTGCATTCCCCAAATTCACGAACAAGTCACTTTTGTGTTGAATCAGCAAAGGTTTGTCAACCTGGATACTGTTTACATCCACTCTTTCAAAAGTTCAACTTATTGTAACTATGTTGGTAGACTGGAATGTAAAACAGTCATACACCATACTACATCATTCATGTCATCCATGAAAAATGCATAGATTCAATTTTGACATACAAGTTTTATGTCTAAAAAAAAGTCTCACGCTCTGCCTTTATAGGCCTGTCCTGCTCATTCACATGGAACAGTTGTGGTGATCCAGCCAGGCTTTAGTGTGATCCTACGTTTCCCATAATGCAACCAATATGGCATAATTTGATGAAATCATCAGGGTTATTTTGTCAGACTTCAGAAAGCAACAGAGAACATTATATACACATTATATTTCACGGGCTGAGACTGATAGGTAGCCTTCTCCGCATAGAAAGAAACTTATATTTATGTGTAAAATCGGCGTAGCCCCCCTTTACTTATAATTATTCAGATGTGTTCCTTGTTTTGCTGTGGAGACTCAGGGATGCACGGAGCCTCAAAGTGCCGCGCCTCTTCTCGCAGGATTTCACTTTGAAAGCCACATCCGGAAGCACTCATTGTAACCGTGCTGAGCTTGACGTTGTCCAGACGCACTCTTTCTGAAACCCAAAGTGCGCTGTTGTCCTCGCTGAGGCAGAGCAAGTGCCTTGAGAGGAGCGGAGGGGTCCCGCGGCTCCGGGACATGACGGTGTTTGTGTTTGCGGCTCTGACTCAGACTGCCGCTCCTCCTGCGCTGGTATGACAACTGCGCATCCAGTTTTGGGTGTGACAAACATCTTGTGTCAGATTGTGGCATTCTTCCAGGCTGAGTGGAGGCGCGGATGACTTGACTTTGTTGTATCACCATCACTCCTCCTGCTGATGTGTTTTGGACGTTTTCGTAGTGGTTTGTGTGTCCAGACCAGATGTTCTGCGGACACACACGCGCGCGGACACACACACACACACACACACACACACACACACACAGACGGGGCTGCCGCTGCGGATGTCCACTGATTTGTTTGCTGATGTAGTGCCGGTCGGCGGGCTGAAGTTGAAGTCTTGCTCTTGAAGGCGTGAGCTCCAAATGCATTCGCTCCTGGTGGGCCGGGAGAAGAAAGAAGAAGAAGCCGGGTTTGGGATCGATCTGGGTCTGTCTCCGGGCTTTCTTCCCCACGCTGCCACCATGTTCAGCTGTGTGGGCTGCTTCTGGGTGCTCCTCTCCTCCGCTCTGGTCGCCGTCTGCAGTTTCAGCTTCATATCTCCTGCCTGGATTGTTAAGGACCAGCTGAGGAACAACCACCATCACCACCACCACCACCACCACCACAACAACAAGGACTCTGTGAGCTTCGGCTTGCTGTGGCACTGCTCGGAATCTCTGGATCACATGTACCGGTGCTACACCTTCGGGGGACTGGGCAAATTCGCAGAGATCCCCTCCAGCTCCTGGCAGGTAGTTTACCCATACACACCCATGTCCGTCACCATGTGGATGGATGATCGAGAGCATGTGGGGCATCAAGTGGGAAGGGCATGGCTTCATAGGATCCAGGGGAGAATGGGCAGCAGGGCAGCAATCTTTTAGGAGCAAAAATGAATACATTTGAGCAAATCATATCCCAGCCGAATTACAGCCCTAAATCAAGAAAATGACTCTTGATTTGAGACTTTTAATCAAACAAGTTGATTTTGCTTCCATAAGAAGTAATTTAACTTTTAAATGACTTGTTCTGCTGTTAATGTCACAACATCTACTCATTCATCAGTTGGCTCATGTTTTGGGACTCTGCCATAGCTCGGGGGTTCACTGACACCTCATGATGAAGCCCTGTAGTCGCTCACATGCACGCTGCACACGCCATATGTGTCACAGTAAACTGAATGACACAACAAGATAATGACCGTGGCGCTGGTGCTCCTCCTGAGTCAGTTTTCACCAAAACACGTTTGGGATGCTGCTGCGCGTTTCAGTCAGGAGAAATGATTCATTGATCTGGGGGTGTATCGTACAGAGCAGCATCTGCAGCACAGCACGCCAGACACACATCAAAGCTGCGAAAGTGGCACCGGGTTGGCAGGCTGCTCGCCGATCAGGGCTCCCCCCGCAAGCAGGAGTTTCAATTTCATCCCTCTTCGTCAAATTGAACTCGCTTAGCGAATGTGCGAGGGGCTGTCTCTGACCACTCTGCTTTCTCCCCACCTGTGGTGTGAACAGCTGTGCAATTATATCCAACAACAAACACACTCTCAGATGGGATTGTTTTCAGGGCGAACATGTGATCACATGGTGATCCAATGTGGATCTGTCCGCTGGGCCTTGACTTTAGGGAAGTTTGGAAATGACTGCTTTGTTGCTGAGGCCGAGGCTGTGGGGAATGTAAGCTTATTAGAGCAAAAACAATTGGCCTTGTTAGGAGTCTTGTATCTGGGACGTTTACTATTTATGCAACTTGTGGGATAATTTCATTTGTTATACTACATGCATGCTGTTTGGACCCCCCCCCCCCCCCCCCCACACACACACACACTAAAAATCTTTTAAAAAAACCCTGCTACACTATACCAGCCACCTCTGGAGTTATGATTTATGTATGAAGGGGAATTAGCATTTGAAAGGGAGATATTAATAAGTGGCTGCTTGTGTGATTGTAGCGCAAGTATCTGCAAAGAGGGGAAGAATGCAACGCCCGGGTTTCTGCTCACAGGTGCAGAGACAGACAGAAGCACAGAGCAGATCTCTGTGTGTGCAGTCTATGTCATTTATATTCAGACATCAACTACCGCACGTCCTTTACTGAACTTAGGTGTGGCCCACTGCGTTCAAGGCTCATTTGGCTAAAATCAGCAGTCATTTGGCTAGTTAGCCAGTTGTCAGTGAGTCAATTAGCGGGCCTTCCTCCCAGTTACGAGCTTCTCCTCCTGTGAGTCAGTGAGTGTGTAGCTGATGGAGCTGCCTTTTCCTTTGCAGAGCTACACGTGTTATTACGGCGGTGAACCCAGAGTGCACACGATTCGGCTCCCACAGCCATTAATAAAGGTGAAGGGGCCATTAAGTTTTCATCAGAGCCACTTTATTACTCCACCACTCCTCGCTGATGTGCACATCGTTTTGCTGATGCCTTCCATTTCCAACTTGTCAACAACCTGCACGCAGAAACACAAGCGTCTACAGTGCATACAGCGTGTGCTTAGGCAACAATATTGACACACACACTCACTCACACACACACAAGCAGCCATTAGTCCCACTCTATGTTTGTGTTGGCAGAAGAAGACAACTATCGCTGTATATCGAGCTCTGTGGTCTCCATCATTGTGGAGGAATGGACTACTGGCTCACTCTGTAAAGTCAAGCTGAGCCCTGTGGATGCTGTGGTGAATGAACCAGGAGGAGGAGGAGGAGGAGGACAGGACAGGACAGGGCAGGAGGAAGAGGAGGAGGCTCCCTGAGAGGCTGGCCTACTTGTGTCGTAGTTTCTGTGAGCTGTTTTCTGTTGTCTAGCCTCCTGTTGTCAAAAGCTTTTGCTTGGACCGTGCTGCCATCCAGTGCTGCGGGCCATCAGGCTGGCATGGCCGCTGCCACACACACACACACACACACACACACACACACACACACACAGAGGACCCTGTGAGATATAAAAGAGGGTAGCAAACAAACATGAGTCATCTGATACATAATGATCATGTCAAAAAAAAAAAAAAAGACAATATAACACTACATCCATTACTTTTGCATTTCATTTCTCTGAACAACAGACGCTAGCTGACATTTGTTTCACTATTCAGGCTCTTCTGTATCATTAAGTCAAACATGTCTGAACTTTACTGTAACTTGGCATTATCTATGAGCTATGAGAGGGTTTGTCCCCAGAGATTGCAGTTGATCAGTGCAGCCCCGCCCAGCACGCGTTAAGCTCATTGCTACAGGAAAGCTATTGAAAGCAGTCTCTTCTGCATAGTGGCTTTCCACATGAATTATTCCTTGTATTACTTCTGCTTGTTTCCGCAGGGTTGTGTGATTTTTTTTCCATCAGCGCAAGATGTAGAGCAGCTGGCAGCGTGTGAGCATGCTTGTGTACATGCGCACATTAGCGTAACATACAGTGCACAGTACGTGTGTGCAGCAGCCAGTGAGTGGAAGTGTGAAAGCGTGTGTGCTGCTGCTGCTGCTGCTGCTGCTGCTGCTGCTGGTGGTTGCCAGGTGGAACGTGTCAGTGGAGGAGGTGTACTGTGAGCTACTGCTAGGTAAAGTGTGAAGGAGGAGGAGGGCGCCTGCCAGAAAACATTTTCACCTTAACTTGTTAACAGCGTATGTGCTTCCAGCTGCTTCACAGCACTAAACACTGGAGCTGGATTAGCCTGGCCTCTGTAGTAACCAGCCAGCAGCCCAGACACATACAGCCGTGTGTGTGTGTGTGTGTGTGTGTGTGTGTGTGTGTGTGTGCACAGCAGGTGGTGTGTCTCTTGGATTGTACTGGATGTGTTTTGTGTTTCTCCTCATACAGTGCATGGCCACTGAATGTCAAGGTCGTCTCGTAGCTTAAACGAGTTGTGGCCGTGTTTCAGGAACGCTGATTGGAAAATGTCTGAGTTCGTCCCTCTTTGTCTTTTGTCTGTCTGTGCAGAAAATGGCAGCACGACAAGGCGGAGATTGTGGGCTGTCCACTGAAATCCTCTGACACACGAGACAAAACAATCGGCCCATGTTGTCTTTCCCACACGCCAAAGAGATGAATTATAGACGTTACTGGAGATGTTGTACCATGCCTAATTGCCAGCTACCTATGAGGAACACTTACTGGTGCATAGACCCTGCTAGATGCTCCAAATGTCATTTCACTACTCAGTGAGCCAGAACTAGTTTTAAGTAGATAGATAACTCATTTAATGAAATCCACTTCTGATTCCTTTGTCTGGCTGCTACTCAGCTTGGGTCTTTGCCCTCCTTCATTAAAGTCAATATCTTTAGAGGTTTCGCTGAGAAGAACAAGGATGTTACTGCCGTATTATTGGTGTATTGTTTGTGTGTGAGAATGTTATTTTACATAAAAATCTGTTTCACATAGTAAAATGATTTTAAAGCATCTTAAATGTCAGGGTGTAATCTGTAGCTAGAGGAATATTATACTGGCTGTACAGTAAAACCACACTGCTGGTGCTGCACTGTCTGCAGTGTAGAGCAGGTAATGAACCAAAACAGATTAAAGCTTCATTTTCTCTGTGAAATCAAATCAAATCATACTATGCAGAAACTGGAAGTAAGTTCCAAATACATCAAGTAAGGATAGACACTTGTTTTCATTTGAAAGCTACTATTATGAGACAAACATTTCAGCAACTATTTTATCTTTGCTCAAGTTGCATCCATTTTGAAGTATGTTTTAAAGTCTAAAATTTCACCTTTACCTATTGAAGTTCAATACAGTTGAAATCACACCTTAAAGAATCACATGTGTGTGTGAAAGTTGACAGTTCAACCGGTCAACCAATAAAGAACAAAACAGTAATCTGACTTTGTTCACTTTGTTGTCATTTCCAGTTATTCCAGATCAGGGACTGTTGGGGAAATTATTAGAGAGGCCAGAAAAGAGTATTTCTTTTAGAAAGAGAAAAGCCAAAATTGCCCGCGTCCAGCTTCTTAAATGAGAATATTTTCTGTTTTTCTTCTATGATAGTCAACTAAATATCTTCAGATTTTGGAGTGTTGGTTGGACAAAACAAGGCATTTGAAGATGTTACTTAGGATGGACATTTCTGACTTAAATAGATAATAGTATGCGCCCTCCCAAGCAGAACATGATGCCGTGCACTTGGTGGACAGCAGGTTCAGGGGGAGATTCACCAGTCCGTGTGCTGCCTCGTAACGGAGTGATGGACAGGGTCTGGCCTTTATTTCTCAGAACAACATGAGAGAGAAATGAAGGCTCTGCGCTCTGGGCCGGCCGCGGGGGCCAGAAGGTCCATTGACACACACACACACACACACACATACTCACGGACACACACATATTCCCAAGGGAGTCAATGTATTCCCTGACACTTACTGACAAATGCAGCGGCTCAACAGACTAGCAGAGGGCTCAACAGAAAGCCGTCATTTCGTCCTTGATGCAGACTGGAGTTGCTCCGTAGATTTACTGTAGCAGTAAAGCTCCTCTCTTCCCTCTCTGCCTCTTATGGCCTTTCTCCTTTAATGCTAATGGGGAACCTCTGTGGTGAAAGCTATTTGTGTGGAAGTGTGTCTGCCTGTTATAAATGATGTTATGGGGTCTAATGCACATGTTGTATTCCTGCCTCCCCCGTGGGGAGCCCACTGCCCAGTTTGCATGAGAGACAAAAAGGCGGACTTGTCTGGCTGCTTTTCCCTGCCGACCTCATTCTGTTTAGAGCTTCATGTACAGTGCCTTCCACAGAGGCACGTTCACCACACACGCAAGCATGATTAGACAACTCTGAGAGTGACGTGACGTACACACACATACACACACACACACACACACACACACACACACACACACACACACACACCACTTTTAGACATGCACACAGTGAGATGAAAAGAGGCAGAGTGATGCAGATGCACACACAAAAAAAGTCTCTCACCCGTCAGAGTGTGATCAAAAGAGACATTGATGTGATGTGCAGTGGCTGTCCATGTCAGCACTGATGCAGTAATTAGGGGTTCAGGGAGGGAATGCCGAGGGACATTAGAAGAGAAGAGAAAGAAGTAGACCCAGTGAGCTATTTCAATAAAAAAGGCCCTCCAAAAAACCAGCTATAACAGATTTTCAAGGCTACAATAAGGCCGCATCCACTCAAAACCAGCGGCCCAGCAAAACCACCACCATCCCCAGCACAAAGCAGCCATCATCTGCTTACTGCACTGAACTCTGGTTCAGGGAAAAGGAATTCCACCTGTAATGCAGCTCTGCTCCCCCTGACCTTTAGCCCAGCCTCTTGTGCACTTACCTGAGAGCAAAGGGAAAGAAAAGAGCAAAGAGCGCAGCACGCATGGGAGGAGAGAGCGGAGAACAGGGGAGGTCAAGAGTCGTGTTTTACTACCACCTCTTCCTTCCAGTTGTTTTTCAGGCGGCTGCACATCATCTTTCTGCTGGTGACACAGCCGCTGCTTTATGAGACAAACACATCCTTGGCCCCCCCAGGCTCAGCCCAATATAAATTAGCGGCGTTTTGTATTTGGTTGTCTGTTCACCTTGACTTATACCAGGTACATGAATAGACTCATTGCAAAAAACACTACAGTGTAGAGCAGGAGACGGGGCTGGAGCGAGAGATAGATGTTTGCTCCTTTGACAGCAAGTCTTGCGTGAAATGTGGTGTGCCGACTTATTATCATACAGCGCATGTTTACTTCAAGGCCACCGTCTGACTGGTGGAAAAATTAATGGTAGGCAGTGTGTATACAGAGGAGAGTTTTACTGTGATAGATTTGGGGATGAATGGGCCATTTGGATGGCGTCCAGATTCACAAGTTTAAACTGAAGACCGCTCTAAACCTCCAGTATGTTTACTGTTATGTGATGCAATTTGACTACAATATCTGTTGAAATGGGTTAAAAGTGTATAATGGCATGCTGATGTGTCACGCTGGTATTTACCTGTTATTTCAGATTGTGCCAGACGGTGTTGTCTGCCTCCGATGCGAGCAGTTTGTAGAACTTGTCAATACTCTGCAGGTCGTCTATGGGAGGCACTTAAAGGATCATAGTAGTGGCTCTGCATTCATTATCCCATTAACCATGCAGGCAGCTACTGGTTTCATTTCATCATGACCTGAGACTTGAGAAAGGCCTTTATTTATTCATTTTGGAAATAAGTGTCAATGCTCTCCATGCTGGTGCCTTCAAAGATGCTCTGACATCTGAGACTTCGGAGTCGGCTGCTCATCAGAGGCTTTTTTTAATCCACGAAACAACCAAATTCCATTTCCACACGTGCATTTTTTGTCCTCTGGATTTAAATTGAAATGACCAATTTGAATATGTTTGGTTTCAGTAGAGAGCTAGATGAAGACCCCCATGTCAGGAGCATTATGGTCATCATCTTGCTCAAGGACACTTTGACATGTGGAGGCGGAGACTGACCCACCAACCCTACAATAATGGCTGAACCGCTGTACCTCCTGAGCTGCAGCCTCCCACTAAATGTTTCAGAGGTTTCCCCACATGATTACAAAACAGAATTCTGGGAAAACTTACATATTAATTATTATGTTTTAGGGTCCACCTCTGCTCTGTCTTGAGGTAGGGTGTGTCCTTCATCGAGGCAATCCAATCCAACTAGATTTTGTCACAAACTCCTGGATGTAAGATTTTGTGGGAGTGTGTGTCGACAGGCGGAGCTGGGGCAAGAGGTCAGTGCTGTGCACGGGGGAGGAATTGAAAGTGCAGAGGAACAGCTGTCCAGATGATGGATAGAACAGGTGGCTTAGAGGAAGATGAGGAGGAGAGAGAGAGGGGAACATGTTGATCTGCATTCTATACCCATCTTGGTGAAGCAGAGAAGACATCAGTCTGGCTGAGGAGGAGAAGGATTTATGATCTCATCAGCCTTGATGGATGGACGTTACCTGCAGTGTATTATCATTTTCGGCTGCTTTTTATATCTGATATTTGATGCTCTCACAGCAGCGGGCACGGCAAAACACTTGCTGTGATGAAAGCCACCGCTGGTCAAAAAGATGTGATGTACTCTACCAGCAGGCAGGAAATGTTTCTTCAAATATTGGCTGAATTCCCAGCAGCGGCAGACGCGTCGGCACCGCGAGCGCTTATCTTTCTTATGAATTATACTCTTTGCTTTGGTGATATTTAAGAGCCTCTGATCAGCAGTTCCCAGGTAGACACAGCGAGCCGTCTGACTGATAGGCGAGGGGGAGGGATGGGGCAGCGCTGTTTCCAGGGTGGGTGGGTGGGTGGGTGCTGAGTCAGCGGGCCCCAGGAGGCCGCCACCCATTTGTTAAGCGGCCTGTCACTTCCACTGCCTCCGCTGTGGATCCTGCGGGTAGTTTATGTATTGATTTAACAGGGAGCCTTTATCCATTTTTTAACATAAATGATGGCTCACTTGGCTTGATGCACTGAAGCCAGTTGTAGCCGTGTGAGTCGGCCTCCATCGGTACTCAAAGCACAGGGGTTGCAGGTGAAAGAGCTCAGGGTAACAGGAAAAAACATGTTAGTACAGTAAATCCACCTCCTCTTCACATCTTAAAGCCAGCGTTCTGTAGAGGAGGAGATGCTAGTGACAGTTCTTTAAGAGGAGCCTGATGGAATCAACTATGTTTTTGTGATATTTCACTGCGTCTGGATATAGTTTTACTGCTCCACTTTTTTGCTTCTCTCGCAAATCCTGCAACATCAAAACATAAAGCTCCTGGGATCCAGCCAAGCTCCCAAACATAACTTCTCTCCTCTGAATCCCAGAACGCGTCGTGCAGCTTCAGAGAGGAAAATCCACACGTCCCATGTGTGAAGGCTTATTCAGTGCTATATAAAGGGAGATGTCACTAAACCTCAGCCTTGAAACGTCTTACTCTTATAAACTAAGACATGTTCAGACATGTCAGCCATAAGAAACATTAGCCGTTGGTCGGGACACGAATTGTCAGAGTTCCCCTCAAATGTTTAGTTTTGGGGGTCTGAAGGGAATCGCAGCATCTGATCAGATTTTCTGATCTTGCTGTGGGGAGTTGACTGTCTTACTAGTAGAAGCAAAGACTTTCTCCCTCTCTCCCTGAAACTATGTAGATAGGAGCAGCCTGTATGTGGGACTCACTCACTCACATTGGAGTTTTAATATATTAATGGCCATGTGTTTTAATTTCGTAGTAGCATTCTCTCTTTTTACCTTGACGTAATGTACATTTAATATATATATATATATATACATCTGTTTAAGGCCATGGTGATAGATGTGTCTTGTCTTTTAGTTTTATAAATAGACAACAGCAGGTATTGATAACATCTGATGCTATTGTTTTAGTTGATACAACCATTTCTTGCCCACTAAAAGCAGCTCAGGGGGGAAAAATATTCTTCAATAAAAATCGAGTTTCCGGCTCTGCTACAGTGAAGAGTCTGATGCTGCTGTGCTAATGTGCGGCTCCACAGAGAGAACTGAATGAAGAAAAGATGAATATGGCAGCACCCAGTAGGACACGGGTAAAAGGAAGACGTTTAATAAAGTCATTTGGATCCATGTCAATTTGTACACCAGTGTAACATCTCAGATTTAAACCTTTCTTATTCTTCTGGCCTTGGAGAGCTTGCGTTTATGAGCACAAACCATCTTAACATGGAAACTCTCCAAGGTCAGAAGAGTAAGATTCCTGCACTTTGTGTTTATTCCATTAGTGGGTCGGTAAGTAATGGCTTTAATAAACACGGTAGCTCCTAGCTGACCATTATTGCTGTTAAACTCCACTGTGCTTCCATTCTGAAACAGGAACAACTCAGTTACTTTGTGACTGTATGTTTATACAGTAATTTACACAGTTTAGTAAAAGAAAGCACAATTAATGGTTGAACACAAGCTGAACTCACTTATCGTTTATCAGCGTTTGCCCAGCGAGCAGCAATGATTTACAAAACTGAGCTTAATTAGTGACCTGGTGTGTAACGATAAACCGTCATCGTGTAAGATGAAGCAGCTCAGCCGCTTGTTGTTGTCCAGTTACATCACTCTCTTCCAGAGCCTCTGTAGGGCGGACTCAGGGCTCCTTAATGTCCAACAGATGCTCTTTCTGCCATGAGGATGACACTTAATCAGACTGATGCAACTGCGATCCAGACCTGGCAACACACTTGATTTATTAGCCCTGCGGAGATCCACTTTCTGTTTGATTTGTGTGGAAAAAGAAGATTCCTGACTTATTTAACAGCAATAAGGTTCGCTGCTGCATCCTGAGGTAAAACTGTAGAGGTGTGGTTTGAGATATTAATTTTGTTATTTGGAACTTTTCTAAATATCGCGCTGTAGCTACATGTTCATTTTTGGGATGGTCAGGAGGGTTTGCTGTAATCTGAGTGTAACATGCACCAGACTGCTGACTTGCTGATGAAATGAGGCAGAGTGGTGGAGGCAGATATAGTAGCATTTCCAGTTGCTACAGTACAGTATGTATGAATTATGAAATGTGCACTTGGGAGCAGCGGTAGTGCAGATCATACATAAATGCAGGAGCAAGCTGGGCTGTGTGAGGTTTGGAGTGTGTGAGTGTGTTGAAGGGCAGCCTCCGCTGAAGCCCACACGCTCTCTTAAACTTCTCTATTACAGGTGGAGGAGGCTGGGCCACGTGGACCCTCTTCGAGTCCTCTATCTGTTAGGATTGAACCACATACAAACAGATTGCTTTAAACTGCAGAGAAGGTCTGTACTAGAACTGGTAATCTGCATGAGCTATAAATATTACATCCAAATTCGGACAAAAATCTAGAGTAAATTACCTCTTTTTTCTTCAGTCGTCTGGGAATAGTCATCCGGTTCAAACTGGATTGTTGAAAGCAGCTCGCTCGTTAGAAGATGCTCTCCTCTACAAATCACTGATTAAATCATTTTCACACACTAATTAATTTCTAGGCTCTTCAACTCATCTCTGTCTTTTAAACAACATGTGGTGATACAGTTTATTAGTCCCAACATTTCCATAATGTAATAAAATGTTGTGTTTTTGCTGGCTAACAGGTAAACATGCGTGTAGCTATGGGATGTCGGACAGCCCTGTTGTTCGAGTGTGACTTAACTATGCCAGGCTAACATGCTGTTATCAGATCTAAAGTGTTAATCCTCATGCAGTTCATTTGGGTCTTTGAACGCAGTCTGAGGATTGATTTGTTCATCTTGAATGAATTAACATGCTTCTATACTCTTTAATCTCTATACTATATACTCTTTATACTTTTGAAGAGTGCGCTCTTACTTTGAATTACAGGCAACATGAGTACAGAGTCAAAACCGTGATCAGCACTCGTATCACTGGCTGCGTGCGGATCATGTGATTGCATTTACATGACGCAGGTGTGTAGGAAAGCCTCCCAGCATGCACTGGTGCAACAGACTCATAGACATGAGTCTAATTTTATGTGTTGTTGAGTTGTAACTGCTGTTATTATGGTTTGCATTGTGCTCCATGGTGTTTCCACTGTTTTCACACTTCCATTACTGTTTAACAATTAGGTGTAGTACATACTGTGTGAATGTGGTACAGTGGGTGATGCTGGGTGCTCAATTGATGAGGTCCTCCCAAGTGGGAGTACAAGAGACTTTGAAGTGATAATCAGAAGCCTGCTGCTACTAATAATTCTCATGTATGCTGTGAACTCTTATCACAAACACATTTGGACTATTAAATTAAAGCTGGCTAATATATTTCAAAAAGAAGTAGTAGTAGTAGGAAAGTTCGATATTTTGGGATATAGGCTTATTACGGTAAGAACTATGCCACTCTTCATATTTACCAGTGGTATCTTCTCGTCTAGCTCCCGGTAAGAAAGCGAGTAAGTCTATTTTGCAAAATGTTGATCCATTGCTTTAATGGCGTGGATAATTTTCAGCTCAGTCAGTCATTGAAATGACACTAATATGTCAATCTGAATGTCTTTTATTTGGGTTTATGTCCCAAACTAAATTTTGATTGTTTCTTTTTTAAGTGTTATCATGTCTATGTTTTCTTTATTATGAAAATTAAATTACACCATCATATTGGTTTAGTAATGAACTGCATGTTCTCGTCTAATATCCTAGTCACAACATGTTTTCATCATAATGCAATTTGTATCTGAAAGTGGGTCCATGTATGAGGTTCAGCTAACTGTGAATAAACTGCATGTTTGCAGGTTTGGGTTTAAGGACTTGTTGCTCTGACAACAGTTCCAGATACATTATACAGAAAAATCCAGATTTACGTTCAGTCGTCAGCTTTCTAATCTGAATATCTCAGTTATCCACATACAAAGAACGGGGCTACAAGCAGAACATTGTCCCAATTCTGTACTACATACGATTTACAGTACAGAATGTAAAAGTGACCATTAGTCCATTAAGTCCATTAAGATATTTTACTTTTCACCTCAGTCGTGGCAGTTTGAGCAGGTGGGCTGATGCTTTTTATTATTAAGACTTGGGTCATATGTTTTCTTTACCTACAAGCAGCTTCAGCGTGGATACACAGCTACTGGGTGGATATGACGTCGACAGATGGAGTCTCACTGTATGTGGGCTGGAGTGTTATTATGCCAACGTGAGAGAGTACAATATTCCTTTTTCACTTTGAAGAGGCAAAGTGCTCCTCCCTCCCTCTCCCTCACATTTTCTCAACATTTCTCTCACACTCCCCCGTCCTCTCATCTCGTACTCTCCCCTCAGCTCTCTCTCTCTCTCTCTCTCTCTCTCTCTCTCTCTCTCTCTCTCCTCCAGTGATGTGTTTTTTGATGTAAAAAGATCAACCATAATGTCTGGATTGGGCCTCGTTGTGCACCAATTACGCTCTGCTGTTTGTTGGGATGCCAAACATACGTTTATTCTAATGAGCAAATGTGCTGATTAACAGTTATTGCGCCCCCCCCCCCCCCCCCCCCCCCACTGAATTTATTAACTTCGTTCCAAATTTTAACAGTACGCTTTTCATCCATCTCTTGTTAGCATCTGCTTTCAAAGCCAAGGGACAAAACAAGACAAATTCCATGTCTGGTGTCTTTTGAAGAGACTCTGGGGGGAGGAAGGAGTGGAGGGGTAGGAGGGGAGGCTGCACACAAAAGTATCAGTTGCACTATAATTCAATTACACCATCTATTGAAAGAGAGGAGAAAGGAGAAACTTTGCCTGAGGTTTCTCTCTTTTGACTACCCATCAGCCCCCACCACCAGCAGCCTATTATAAGAGCTGAATAAAAACCTCTGGCTCAACTCTGAGGATGTCATCATTAAACCAGGCTGTGAGGGATCCCATACATTTCAAACCAGCTATTTGATCCTCCTGTCTGATCTGATCCGCTTTTGTGATCTATTATGAACGAGGGCGCGATGAAGAGGAGAGAGGAGAGGCAGTATTAAGAAGTTTCTGGTTAGATGCAGTTTATTTTCACCTCAACCTGTACACCCCCTCCATCCCTTCCCCTCCTTTCTGGGACATCAGCAACCATTTAATCAAGAGCAGACAGAGATAAAGGGAAAAGAAGCAAGAGAAGAGGCTTTTTTTGTTGTTGCTGCTGCATATGATCACAGTCATCATATACCCCCTCCCCTCCCCTGGGTATATGATGACTGATCTGATGCTATAGTTTGGAGGCACATGGCGGCAGGAGGAGGTATGTAATGAGGAGAGGAGCTCGTATGTACAGAATCTCTGCAAGCGCTCTGCTTTGGTCAGGGCGGTGCATATGAGTGAGCTGTGTATGAGGCTGCTGCTCTGATCTCTGCACTGTTGGGAAAACAGTGGGAATCAGCCATGTAGTGCTGCTGTGTGTGTGTGTGTGTGTGTGTGTGTGTGTGTGTGTGTGTGTGTGTGTGTGTGTGTGTGTGTGTGTGTGTGTGTGTGTGTGTGTGTGTGTGTGTGTGTGTGTGTGTGGCAGGTGGTGCTCAGCACTGCCAGATGGCCACTTGATCACTTGTCATACAATTCTTGATTAACCTATAAAGGGGACTCATTGTATGAGCCCTCATCATCATCGTCATCGTCATCAGTGAATCAAGTCTCTTAAAGTTTCTTCAGCTTTTGTTTTTTTCTCATGTGGATCAGTGGGAGTGCAGGGCTGCAGTGCTCCATGTAGTTTTGAGAGGGAGGTATTTTTCACAGAACAATGTGCCTGAAATAGAAGCTTTTCTCTGCGTCCTATAGCCCTCCATAACAGTCTCCTACATATGACTCATTGTCTGTGCTGCTCTACCTGAGGGTTTCATAAAGATGATTCTCCTCTGGGACGATAGCAGCATCTATTTCCTCTTCCTGCACCGCAGCTGATGTGTAACTAGAGCTGTGGTTTATGTCTTTCTCCTGCAGTTCTGGGACCAGAGCCTCACTGAAGTTTTTTTGGCAGGCTGGCAGGTACCTGAGGCAGTTTATATTCATACAACTTCTATTCACAGAGAGAAATAAATCTTTTTCTAAACATCTTTTTGAAAATGGAAAACACGATAGAACATAATGGCTTTTTACTGTGCAAAAAAAAGCTCCGGTAATTTCTCTCTGGAGTAATTGCTCGTCTCATTTTGGCTTTTTGTTGGTGTGGAACTGTTTTGGCTTGAACATCGCTGACGAGCAGCCCATCACGTATAATGTTTCAGCATGTGCCTCCGACCACTGTATTAGTATTATTGGCTGCACAGTTCATTTAGTTAAAAGCTTAGAAGGTGTGAAACAAACTTTAATGAGTCCTGTGGGGAAATTGCTGCATTGCAAAAGCTTAATCTATGTTGAAAATCACAATAGCAACAAACTGAGAGTAGACTGCTGAAGCTGCACAACAATGGGAAATTATAAATAGTAAAAAGCTGCTAAGAATCTAGCAGTTCCAGATATTAACAGTTACACAGTCTGCACATAAGTCCTGATTGAGACGTGTAGTCATCAGCTGTCACCATTCAGACTCACATATAACTGGAATACATATATAGCAGACATTGCACTGGCTGCTGTCAGTGTGAACACACTTAGTGAATAGTTCATAGTGACAGGTCATAGTGCAGCTTTGGCTCATTGATCAACAATAATTTGGGTTTATTCATCACCCCAGAGCCCAGAAGTGAAGTGCCTTTGGTCTCCAGGTGGTGCAGCAGGTGGCAGGCAGTGTCTACAGCTCTGGACAAACTGGAACCAGGCCAGTGACACTGGAGCGCTGTGGCCATGACTGAGATATTCCAAGTTCATCAGTGCTGCAAACTGCATTCTTATTTCAACAAAATAATGATAATTAAATAAATGGATTAAAAAAATCTAAATCAGAAAATAAGACTACTAACCCCTGCATGTCTGGGGTGTGATCACACACCTAAAATACACACAGATTCAAAAACCTAAGAAATAGGTAGGCAGATACCTACTGGGATTAATGGGAAGGCAAGCGGTGCAACACATTAAAATGGGTTATAAAGGGCTGCCATGTGAGAAAAAAATAGCTGACTGATTGTGAGCAGTTCTTGGTGGCGTAGGAGTCCTCTGGGGTACCTGTAACATCTCTCAGTGCTAAGATGCTTTATGGATTACTCTTAGACCAGAAATGTAGTCTAAAGGACTAAAGGACTGACACACCCCTTCTTTTTTTAAAGTTTATCTAGTTCTGACAGTAGCCTTTGGATGTTTTGTGAATTCAACCCAAGGGCCACAAGATTACGTAAGATGAAGGACCCATCTTAGCTGATGTTGTAAAATGTGCAATTAATCCATGTGGTAATCCATCCTTGGCTTTGGGTGTAGAGGAGAGAGGCCTTGAAGATTGTACGTCAGTGTGTTCACTCACAGCGGGGTTTCTGTTTCACTTACAAACACACACAGTCCACTGTGCTTGGTAGGTAATTACAGTCCATTAGACAGAAGTTGGAGTAAGAACAGAAGTGACTGGTTGCGGTGGCGTTCCTGCAGACTCTGGTGACTCTGAACCAACTTCCTGCCCCGAACTGTGATCCAAATCAAACATCCCTGCACACCACACGAGTACATCCCTCGCAAAGCTCAGTATCATAAAGGTGTGTGTGTGTTGCCCTGTCTCTGATGTGTTTCAAGGGCTGTTTCCTGCTCCCTGTTCATTCAACTGTGTGTGTGTGTGTGTGTGTGTGTGTGTGTGTGTGTGTGTGTGTGTGTGTGAAAGCGACACTCTCGACTGTAGGAACGATTTCCCACCGTGTTTTCATTTAACATGACACCGAAGGCTCAACACCACATTAAAGCATTGCTTTGCAGCAGGGGGCGTCCTGTGTGGGTCCCTGGAAGAAAACACTGGATGTCTGATGACAATGAGGGGCTGTCTGCTGTTACTGTGTTTCTTGGCTATTATTGAGCAAATATTTGAGATATTGTCACTGATGCTATGAAGGAGTAGTGGCACCAATCATTATAAATGTCACAATTCATGGCCCAAACACAATGGGAGTCTTTTATGAAGACCGAAGCAAAAATATTTGAACTATTCCTTGTAGGAGTAGAATGTGTACACCTTATGTGACATTTTTATTAATTAATGAAGAAAGTTGGCTTTTTCAGACTCTGGTTAAAAAGTGTGCTGAAATGCAAAAACCAGTCCCTTAGAGCATAGTCTTTAAATTATTTATGTATTACATTTTTAAATTATTCATTTTAATGTCATTACTTTGATAGAAATTCTTCACATCTCTCACTACATAATGACATTAAAGCTGGCACTTGACCTTATGTACCTCACCATCACATAGTTTGATAGAGTCACAGCTGGAGTTTTCCCATAAGTTTTCTAAAGTTTGCAACAGAGCTAAGAAGATAGAAGATGGGAAAACTTCAGTGACGCTCACCAGCAAACAAATGCTAACATCTACGTACAAGAGGCCTGTCACAGTCACAGGAATAAGTTTAAGGGAGACGAGGGACCGCTGGGTTTTTGTACTTGGCACGTCTTCTTGATGCCCTGAAATACATCTGTGTGTCAGACACCACAATGGGGCGACAAATTGGTGAAATGGCAGAGGAAAGAAGAGGAGCTGGACTTTTCCATTCAACATACTGAGACCACACAGCTACTAGAAAAGATGTGTTGCTGCTGGTGTTAGTCGGCCCATGTAACGTTGTGAAAGGATGTGTGAGGAGTGTCTTTCGAGCAAACCGCTGCTAGGATACACATTATGGACACCAAAATGTCTTTTTCTATTTGGAAAAACGTATCTCTGTGAGAGTGGATCCTCTTATGTTCCTGGAGAACAAATTACAGAGGCCGGCCTCAGGCAGAAAATGATATAAGATTGTGTCTGAGAACTAGTGTCAAAGAAAAAGCAGAGCAGGTCGGCGGCTCAGCGCACTTGTGTTCCATAATGTTTTGGTGGTGGCACACACGTATAACCTGCTCTGAAACCACACAGACCCCTTTATTTATGTCTTTCCACTTTTATTACATTCACAATACACTTAGTTATTTATTATTCTCCAACAAGCTGACTTGTGATCATGCCAGCAAGACAGAATAAGGATTAATGAGTGATTTTTACCAGCTCTGACAGTTAGTAGCCTTTACTCTCCATCTGAAGGCTGCAGGTATCTGTTCCTCTTCCATCTGCAGTTTTTAACTGTGTCTGTCGAGACACAATTACGCACAGCAGATTTTCTGGTCAAATCACCAGCATCAGACTGCTGCAAAATAACCACAGAAACCTCCGTGCTGATGTGCTCAAATCAAACTTGTCTGATAAGGAATTATTCTGCTCAGTTTCTGCTGTAGATCAACAGGCGTGTTGGAGATAGACGCATTAAAAACAGTTTGTAAAACTTCTCTCTCTCCGCTAATAACTCCCTCAGGTCAGTTCTCCCCTGGCGACTCTGGGTAACCGGGGCAACGACTGTGCACGCCAAAGTGTCGCCTGAGCTCCACATGTTTAATTACAATACAAGTAGACTGTGATGAGCAACAGCATGTGATGGAGATTGTTCCTGTTAAATTAAATCACCAGGATCACGATTATGTTGCAACATGAAGATTAAAGCTTCATTATTTTAGCATGTAAACTGAATGAAACTTTTAAAAGAATTTCATCGATAAATAGACATAAAACATGCAAAAAGCACAGTAGTGACAATATGGACTACAGCATGTCCAGGAACATGAACTCATCTTATTCATATACATTCATATTTGCTGTGCTGGTCCCAGACACCAATAAGTTTCCTCTCAGGAAAACGCTCCTCAGGGCTTCTTGAGTCTTGAGAGCTTTGTGTTTAATGGGGATGAAAGCAGCAAATGTGCTTGGCCATGATTGTCCCAGCCTCTAACACGCCCACCTATATGGTGGTAATGTATTCTTTCTGGTGCCACCCTGTATCCTAGTGTGAAAACTAAAAAAAGGTGCACACCCCTGACACACCGGGCAGGGTGCACCCTGGGCAGGGTTCAGGTTCAGGCCCTTAGTCTTGTTACAACCTGGAACTGATTTTAGTAGTTTTGGCCATCATTCCCACCAAGTCATTTACTGATATCTGAGGACTTCTGAAGAGCTCCTGCAGAGTGTTTTTGTGCCTGATAATACATCTTAGTATCGTACTCGGTGTGAGGTTTTATAATATTGTGTCACAATCCTTATACCCTTTCTATCGACAGTCACAGGAACATGTGTTAGTATGCTAACATGAGTGACTCTGTATGTGCGTCCCTGCGTGTGTGTGTTCGAGAGGGAACAGCGAGCGCTCCCATGTCCTCCTAAGTGCTCCTGAATGTCACATCCTATCTGCAGCCTGTCCCCGAGGCACAAATGGACACTCCATCCACTTGTCAGGTGATTAATCTCCGCTCCCCTCTCTCCCCTCATCTCCTCTCCATCTCGTATTCACTCTGTACACACACACAGCTTTGTCAGCCATTCAGAGGACCGTCACACACACACACACACACACACACACACACACACACTTATCCTTACTTCACTCCCTCTCCCAGTCTCCTCCCAGTGAAGATCAATGAGCAAGACAGATGCATTATTCAGCACATTAATTTAGAGAAAGCTTTTTCATATTAGTGCTCTGGCAGGTTTACTCGGACTCCTCTGAAAGATGATGAAGTTACATGACAAGCAAAAAGAGAAAAGGTACAGGGGAAGGGAAACAGTTTACAGAGAGAGGTCTGGGCAGGCGAAATCTCAGCTGATTCCTTGTGTGAGGCGGACGGAGCAGAAACACCTCTGGTGGCTGGGAGATGTTCTGGGAAGCTGTGTTCGGTGCTAATGGGCTTCTAGAGGCAGAACATGTCAGGGCTGATGCTTTAGTGTGACCGCTGGGCTCTCACGCTGCTGCATGCTGATTAGTGATGGGAGGACAGAGACAGGCTCACGGAGGATGAGACAGCAGTTGCGTGCGGCTGGCATACCTGTACACATTAACAATGTACACTAAAGCACACACACACACACACACACACACACACACACACACACACACACACACACACACACACAGAAAGAGCCGTGTAGCAATATGGCACACTCGTCACGTCTGCTTATCGGTGGATCCGCAGTGCTCTCGCTTCACCTCTTGTCCTCCATAAAGGCGAGGCATTGGATAGTAAAGTGGTGGGGGTTATTTCTGTCAAGGGCCGACGCTGAGCATTAACTGTCTGCTCTCCCTGGCACTTCTGAAGAGCACGAAACCCTCCCTTTTTCCACAGCCCTGTGCTGAAACATTTAGCCACTGAGTCCAGGCTTGGAGAGGCAAAGTGCGTTTAATGAGACATGCCTTGCCATCTCCATCTTGTAACTCCCAATTGAGGAGACAATGAAATTTCATTGGCCCGTTCAGTGTAAACCCCGACTACCTTAATGTAATTGGAAATCAAAGAGTCCCCTTCAGACTGTCCCTTTATTACTCAAAGCAGCTGGATGGAGGTTTTTTGTATCAGTGCGGTTATTGGTCTCCAACAGGCTCAGGATGTGGACCATTTATTGTGGGAAACCAATAAAGTGTCTTTATGACGGAGCCAGGTAGTCTTACATGTGTATCAGTGCCTGTAGCTCTCAGATTTATCAGCGCTGTAACACTTGTATGGATCTATTAACGGCTGCTCCAGGCTGGTTACTAGTATTGTGGGATTAGATGGTGCTCGTGGGTCAAATGATGTAAAAGTTGTGTCCTTGTGCCTCAGCACACCTTAAGCCACAATAACCTGAGATGGCTACCTTCCAAATCAAGTTTTCAGACTGCAGCAAAGCAAAAGACAAAGAGATTAAGACAAGTCTGCCTGTCTCACTCTGTCTTCTGCCAAATGAAAACTTTTATTTCTTCCCTCCACAATTTTCCACTCTTTCAACCTCCCCGCTTTCCTTTCTGGCTCCAGCTGTTGCAGTGTCTCGTGCAGTTATTAACACATAATTACAATCTATTTAGGAAGCATCACTGAGAGGACCAGTGCTAGCAGCTCATTTTCTACTAAATTAACTTGTGCTCAGAGAGAGTCCATTCGAGGAAAGAGGCTTCCAATTTTTTTTTTCTGTATTGTCTGTAAGTAAAAGTGGTAATGATTATGAGTTTGTGTCATCAGAACAGACGCAGTGTTGGGAGCTGATTAATTGGGGAACCATTAATTTAAATTTTGGTCGTTTTCTGTAAAAATAGCTGTGTAGCTGTGACAGCCTTTATTAGTCTCTCGGGCTGTGTTTAAATGGCACACAGAAAATGTCATGTGTATAAATCTATTAGTGCTTGCAGATAATTAGGACAGAATACACACAAAGCAGCTGGATTTACAGCTTACATATCGAAATATTTAGATTTACAACCGTTTACAGCAGTGTTTTTGTCATGCATTTCTATGCTTATCTTTATTATGGGACTTAATTCAGCTGACTGCAACACCATGACGTGTCTTTTATTGTTAAGTGTGTTTAGAGTGTACCTTTATATACCTGAACATGGCCGTCCTCCCCCTCTCAAACTCCACTCATGCTGTATGAGACATGATGTACCTTTAATGTGTCACAGTGAATTGAGAACAGCAGGATGGGAGGTAGGCTGCACACTGGGAGCCCACAAGGCACGCCAAGATCAAGCAATAGAGAGAAGGGAGACATTCCTCTGCATACATGAATATCATTCCAGTGAGAGAGGAAGAAGAACAAAGAACACTGAAGTTAATGACTTTTCTGTATCTTCAATTGTGCTGCTGCGTCGTCGCTGTCCTCTTGTAGTCACCAGGTTCAAAACAAGAAAAACAAGTAGCTGTGGCTGGAGTGCCAGAGATAAGAGCTCTTAATGGCAACACGTTGTTTTCTTTGCTTCTTATGTCCCTGTTACGGAATATTAAAGCAGCTTTGATAACTATTTTTATATTAACAATGGATCACATGACTGCTTGTGTGTATGTGAAGGGCATTGCTCATACTGATCAACCCTGAGAATTACCACCCAAGCCTGCAGCTCTTCTCAGCTCTAAGGAGACTAATTGTGTCTTTTAGGTCATTGTTTTGGTTTTACGGCCGGCAACTTTACTGTTTTGGTCCACTCTCAACGCTCTCATACTGTCATCTGATTTCAGTCTCTAAAACCCACTGTATGCTGGCAGCACAGCACCTAACGGCAGTTCGATGAATTTAGCAGCTAGCTAGTGAACATAGTGTACAGCATTTAAGCTAGCAGCTAAAGAGCCAGATATTTCCCTCAAAAGTTGGTGAGGAAGCTAAAAGGTGAGTGAATATTGGACTCGCATTCATCACGTGGCCAGACACACAAATGTATGCTAATGTTGTTATGTATCTGCTATGGAGAAACAGAACGACCAAATTAGGTAAACAGAGTGTAAATATACATGAAGAACATGGCTACAGGAAGCCCAAGTTGGCAGTGTTAATACCTGTACTCACTATGAAAGTAGGGACTAAATGGTAACGTCAACTTGCTAACATGCTCACAATAACAATGCTAGCATGCTGATGTACAGCAGTTATGTTACGGTACCATGTACAGTCTTAGTGTAGTGTGTTAGCATGCTAACAGTTCCTATTTAGTACTTAACACAAAGTACTGCTGAGTCTGATGGGAAGTTCGTTTTGCAGGTATTTGGTCATAAACCAAAGCATCAGTCTAATTAACATTTTGACCTGGAAGTCAGTAGGATTTGTCCTCTGGGGACCATGAATATCTGTACAAAATTTAAATTGGAGAATTCATCTGTCTGTTGTCTCCTGGCTAATATTAAAGCTTCCATTAGTTAATATCCCAGCGGCCATCACAAAGGAAAACAGACTGACTGTACTGCTAGAGGACTGAGAAATCATCACTGTGCTGAATAGTGATGACCTTTGAATGATAAATCAAATTAAACTTACAATCTTTCTCAAAATGATTTGCAGTAAAAATCACTTTCCAGAGGGAGTTATTCTTAGTCCAGACATGCTCTTCCTTTGCTTCACTGCTATGGTCAAGGTGCCCTTTTGCAAGGCACTTACCTCCCAGCTGTTCCCAAGGAGCTGATGTGTGACCCAGATGTGAATGTGTGTGTCTGTGTGAATGTACTGTTTGTGTATGCGTGGCATTGGTGAAGAAGAACACACATGTTCAACAAACCTGGACAAATAAAGGTCAAAAGAATAATCATTATCATTACCACCAACATCACAGCACTTTAATATTTCCCTGCTCCCCTCGCTGCCTTTCTGCCAAACACCCAGAACAAGCTAATTAAATATTCTGTCAAGCGTGGAAATCACTCTGCTTTCATCCTTCCTCCATTCACGTCAGTCACATCAGGGACATGCATAATGACACATGTTTTAGGGCTGTAATTCCCTCGTGCATGTTAGACATTTCTCTCCGATTGCCCCCGCCTGCATGCTAATCACTAATGTGGCGCTGTTTTCTGACTCTGTTAGTGTGTCGCACTGGTCCAAGAAGGACAGGTTTTAAAAGGAGGATGTGTGGCAGCTCTACTTAAGCTGGAGTGTCAGTTTGAGAGGTTATGCAGATCAAACAGCACTACGAAGACACACAGGTTGTGGGAAACACACACACACACACACACACACACACACACACACACACACACACACACACACTCCCCCAGGGCTAACATACTGTACTGTATGGCTTTAAACGGAGCTCCTACTTGTCCAGGAACACACACTTTCCCAGGAGTCTCTCTGAGAGCAGAGCAAGAGGACAGTTTGGCACATTTATCAGTGAAAAGCCGGTCAAAACACTGACAGGATATTGTACAACTTCCTCACAACTGGGAAATTAAGTACGCTGGCTGCTTGTACAAATTTACCAGAATGAATACAGTTATTTGGTAATAGCCCATCTGAAAAGTTGTGAATGAATCTGTCGTTTGTGTGTGTGTGTGTGTGTGTAATACTGCTTCCTGCCTCCGTTTTGCTCCTCTTGTGCGGCATGTGTGTGTGATTAAGCAAAGATGTAATGAATAGGGACAGTGCCCTGTTGTTTGGCCATGGAGAGCTGTTTTCCAGCTGAGAAAGCCATTAACCTGTTTGAGTGTGAGATGCACACAATCTGACCTGACCAAAACACAGTCTTTTGGCTTTGGGAAGTGTTTTCAAATGTAGCAATGAATCATAACTCTTTGACAGGAAGGTAAACATGTACACATTTGTTTGTGGCTACATGACAGAAGCAGCTTTCCGCAGAAGAAGAATTTGCTCCCTTGTGAATTTGTGCAACTCTATGAGTGTCAATCATACGTGTTGGGTCTACTTTCATTACATAATTGCAGCAAAAATGAAATTGTTCTGTGTTTGTTTTTCCTCAGACCAGTGCGGTGCTCTGTTCAGGAGGTTGTGCTCTGCTGGCCGTCAGCTCCCTGTTGGCCATCATCACCATCTTCCTGCCCAGTGGAGGATGTGAGAGGAGGATCTGCACCCTGGCTGGATACATGCAGATGGCTGCAGGTCGGTACAGATATGAACACAGCACACTCATGCTAGATACAGACAGAGATAGAGGACGCCCTTCTCACAAATAGCTAATAAAAAATGTTACATTTTTGAACTTGTAGAGGTCCTGCATCTGTGTAAAATCCATAATTTCAGTATTGCATTCTCCCTGTGCCTCTCAAGTAGAAGACATCCTTCACTATCTCATCTTTCACCATTAAAGCCACTCTGCAACAAGCACTGATAGCGCTGTTTATTGCTAGAACTATAAAAAAGGAGCTGACTTTGTTGCCCATCAGTCAAAAACACAAAAGAAACAACTCGAGGACAGCTGCTGCTAGGCAACCAGAGTCTGCATGGCACTTGTAGGGGTGAACCGGCGAAGGGAAGGCGAGGATAGATTTAGAGCCTGCTGTAAAAAGACAATTATGCCTCCTTAACACAGGTCATTGGTTCAGGGCTACATGTGACTTATCAGGCTGCCGCTTTTCACTCAAACAGAGAAGGAGTCTCATAAACAAAGCGCGGTCTTGTCAGCGCTTGGGCTTTAAAAACCCATAATACAGCACGGCTCATGTCACTGCTCAGTGCCGGCCTTCACACTCTCGCCTTGCGCATCGGACCATTTTAATGGCGGTTGGCGTTGTTAAATGAGGGGATCCAGCTCCTGTGTGCTTTATAAAGATAAATATGCTACAACAAAATGTTTTCTTGTATGTGTTGCACATTCACATACTGCAAAAGCGGACACTTATTGTGCTCCGACTGCCTGTTTGCACTGTTTACGATATGACATAATGTAGTGTACAAACTGTTTTTTGTCATTTGACAAAGTGAACAGCAAGCCTCTTTCACAAATGAATCCAAATATATTTTTTAGGGGCTAAATACTTAAAAAACTAGCAACTCGTGAAAAACTAGTCCCCTCAGCTTTACTTTGTGTTCAGTGCTAATTAGCAAATATTAGCATTCTAACACGCCAAAGTAAGACGGTGAACATGGTAAATGTTGTACCTGCTAAACATCAGCCTGTTAGCGGTGTCATTGTGTGCATGCTAGCATACTGACGTTAGCATTTAGCTCAAAGCATCACTGTGCCTAAGTACAGCCTTGCAGAGCCGCTAGCGTACCTGTAGGCTCTATTTTCTGCCTTTGCTGAAGCTTACTTCATCTACCCACTCTGCTCTTCAGGCCGACTGATCCACAAACCCTTAATCGTTATTTTTTTCCCTTCTCCCATTTATTTAGCATCAGCAGCAATTACGTAGCCTCTATCCTTGAGAATATTGAGTAGCTAATTTAAATCCCTGCATGTGGCATTTAACTGAGCGTAATTAGAGGCTGAATTAATTTGGCAGGTTAAATCTTTACTGACAAAACAGGAACTTTCTTGGGGCATAGTTAATGGTGTGTTTAAAGTGGCGCTTATTGCTTACAGCCAGACTCTCATACCTCTCTGTCTGACTCCAGAATCAGATCAATGTTGCCTTGGGAAGATGAGAAGGAGTCTGTGGCAAAGCAAGAGTGCTGAGCCCCCTGTGGATGCGTGTGTGTGTACGCAAACATCTTTGTGTGTTATCCCGTTCTGTGCAGTAGAGCTGTGTGTGTGTGTGTGTGTGTGTGTGTGTGTGTGTGTGTGAGTCGTAGCGACAGACTTTGCTAAACGACAATGCAAAGCAAGGATCCGGGCCTTTGTTCTATTTCCAGGTCGACTCTTGTCTAGATAGACGGAGGTTTCACTGAGAGCCCACAAAGCCCCGAGGAGGGCAGATCAGAAGAGTGTTTGTTTTCCCAGCGTTGCAAGTGTGTGTGTGTGTGTGTGCTTGTGCGTGTGCATTGAGAGCGTGCCACCAAAGAGGGCTGATAAACTGTAACATGTAGATTAAGAACAATGGTTTTCTTTGTGGCGTGCATATTATCAGTGTTGTTTTTGAAGGTGTGTGTTTTCTAGCAGATTGGGAGAAATGAACTGCTGAGAGATGCCGCTTGTCTACTTTCCCTTTGCAGATAAAAGTGATGCCTGTTTTGATCCCCGTGTTTTCGACAGGCAAAAGAGATGTCAGAGTGTGTGTGTGAGAGTTACTCCACGTATGACAGCTGAAAGTCATTAGGAGGACAAAAATAAAGAGAGAAATCCTACAAAGTGAGGACATTTTGTTGATCCTAACTTCTTTCAGGGGTTAGGATTAAGTTTAAGATTAGCATGAGGTAGGAATATGTTTAGATGAGGGTAAAGGCTAGGGTCAATTTGAAGCAGTGTTTTGAGAGGTTATTATTTCCTGTTGGAACAGACTTCTGAAGCAAGATATAATGCAAGGCGGGGTTGTTCAAAAGTGTAAATCAGTGAAATATCAGATAAGAAGGGAAGGGCCAGTGTGCTTGGACCTGGAATGTCACAGTTTTACTGGGTAGAAAGTTTGTATCATCACCTGTATTATCACATGTAAAACTGGCAATAGGTGAATCTAGATCTGATCTAGATACATTCAAGAGTGAAATTATGACACTGACACTGAGTACTTTTATTTTACTAAATATTTCATTATCCACTGTCATCATTCAGCCCTAATTAAGGGTAAAAGTCACAGCACCTTCAAATGTGCTGGCTGCCAATAACTGCAGAGATAGAGCAGGATTTTTCAAGTACCTGAGCCTTTTTCTCAGCCATCTGCAAACCCCTTTCTACCAAAACGTGGACATTATTCAGACTGATGAATATAAACACAAGGAGTCTGCACTCATAACCAAGCTGCAAGACAGCACGAACTAGAGGCTGAATCATTTTCTCTTCTGAACTGTGGTCATGTACAGCCCACCTCCAGAACAGACACTTTCATCTACAACATCTGCTGTATCACTGCTGCTGTTACACAGCTAGAAGGTGGAGGTTCAACCCATGAATGTTTGTACGTTCTTTTCAAAGTAGAAGCTCAGAGCCTCGTGAACAATTTTGTCATGTCTTGCTCTATAAACACACACTTGCAACACACACGAGGGCTGTGCTGAACCAGGAAAAACCTTTTTCGAGGTGAAACTGCCCGGCTCTTTCTCAGCCTCGTGGTCCCACGGGTGAAGTCCAGAATTAGATGTGAACTTGCTAACCCTCCGCTGGTTCAGCTCGGCTCTCCATCCAGCGGTTCAGCTGCTGCGCCGCCGAGCACTGCCTCCATCAATGTTTTACGCTCTGAGAGAGAGGGAGCCAGAACATTTCTGTGTGCTAAGGCGGTGAGCTTTTTCTCCCGTCATGCATATTTCATCGGCCTGTTCTTCTTAGTGGTCAGGATCCATTGGATTGGACGGCTCTTTGGTCGGGCGGTGTGTGTGTGTGGAGAGAGTGAACAGACCGGAAGACGTGCACAGACACACACTTTACAGGGTAAATAAATACATACAAGCATTACTGCACATTAAAGACACACAAACGTAGCATTTTATTTCAGTTTCTACGCAGCACAGATCTGAGTAACGGTAACTTTACATTTCATTCTCGCAGTCATTCAGCTCATTTTACTCTGACGGAAGCAGCTGAACACTACATTGGGGTTTCGTCGTGGTACAACGCTCAGGCAGATTCTCGCAGAGCAGTTATCTGTTCAGGGCTGAAGACATGTCACACTCGGCTGAGTGTACAAGCACTCGCTGCACATACAAGCTTAATCTCAGCTGTTCTCCTGCAGGGTTATAGCCGTATTAACATATGGAGATTATCTACATTATGTGCTTACATAAAATGTGCTGGAGATTTTATTTGCTGCATCGATTGCCTGTTGTTTTCTCTTTTTATTGATTCGGCTACCACTGAGTAGTATTCCAGTTCAAAAACATTTTTTTTAGTGTGAAAATTGTTCTCGAATTGCTCGGGTTGAGGATTGAAAGGGATACGCCTGAAGCTGTGTGTTTCTGCTCTTGAAAGTAACGTGAACCACAGTGTATTTCTTTTTTACCTGTGCACTCGCCGATGTTTGTGTTGTGGTTTTTCATTGTTACATGGAGAGATAAAAGGAGGGAAATGGCACTCAGCAATAAATGCGGAACCACTTTCCCCTTTTTTACTAGCTCATTAATTATTCTCAACCCCCATGTTGGCAACCTCTGATTTAGAGCAGTATTTGATGAGTGTGTGGAGAGACAGGTTAAATTGCACTTGGGAAACCAACCTCTTTGTTTTACAACGTCAGCAACAGCTAGATTATTCTTCTGATATCTGCAGATATCACAGGGCTTTGTTTGCGCTACAGGACGGTATTTAAATCAAAACCGTGACACTTTGGCTGCCCTTGGCACTGAATGAACGGATTTTGCAGTCGCAGCACACTGAATGAAAATGACGCTGTGAAGGAATGTTATCATCTGCTCAGTGGACAAACTTTTGGCTGAAAAAGGTTTCTAATTTGCAGCTAAACTCCATCCAACCCCAGCTGTACCTGGTGAATATTTCCCTTTGAAGATTCCCTCCGTGCAGCCCTCTGAAACTGTGCCTTCCTGTTGCATCCCCATCACAGAGAGTCCCTCAGTGTTCTTTTCCCCCGACCCTGGCTGCTTGGGAAAGGAAAGGCGATGTGTATTCCAGTGTGTTCCCCCACGCATGCACACACTCTCACATCCAGTTTCATTGTGCTGATGCTGAGGAAGCCCGGCCTGCTGTGTCAGCGTTCCCTTGGGCAAAGCAGCTATGCAGATGTCCTCTGAAGCACGGTGATGAAAATAGGAAGTTGCTTTGATCAAAGCACCTGCTGTGTTATTTCAGTGCTGCTGTCGCTGGAGCCCATATGGTACCTGTGCCAGCTGTCAATCACCTCTCAGATACAGATGAATACATTTTCCATATCAGGCTGGATTAGAGTGGCAGACTCTATTAGCAGAATGTGTCCCTCCAACAATTAAATTACACTTAGTGAGTTTTTCTTTCATCACCGCGTGAGGAAGGATGATTGGACCATCACTCATGTCACCATTAGTATTCTGAATCGTTGGAGAAAGTCTCAGACTGAGTGAGAGAACTTTCTTTTTTAGAGAGCAAACATCACTGAAGCATTGTTTGATTATCTCAGCCATCTTTGAACTCCTTCCAGCTGCCTCCAGGCACAAAATGTAGCCGTTCCTCTCCAGTTTTCCACATTTCTGTGTGATGGGAGCAACTCTGGGTCAAGCGCCTTGCTCAAGGATTCCTCGCCAGCCGTTGATTTGGAGTGTTTCATTTCTGCTCCGCCCTCCAGGCTGCTTCCTTCTCATTTAATATGCTGTGTGTCTGAGAGAGTGTGTGTGTGTGTGTGTGTGTGTGTGTGTGTGTGTGGAATAAATCCATGCTCCATTTTTTCTGACCTGTCACTCCTCCAACTTCCATCCAATTTTTTCTTTCATCCTTTTAGCTCCTCTCCTCTCGCAGAGTATTCCCTGTAAGCACGTCTTTATCACAATCAGCACCCCGAACCTCTTTTTACTTGTTTGCTGTCGATAACTGATATTTCATGCTGTTTCATCATGAGTCGGCCGGCTCGAGGCACTCGCACACCTCAAAAGTACGTTCTTGCAGGGAGAACTCGTTCACCACCGAATCCCACCAATCGGCCAAAGAAATCAGACACAGAAAAGTCAATTTAGCTTCTACACACAAGCGCCTACTCTGTTTTGTGTGTCTTTGTGTGTGTGTGTGCTGACAGGATGTGACCCAGTTTAGATGCAGTGTGGTGCTGACATTGTAACCTCTTCACCTGTGACTCACGGCACGCCGACAATAGACATTAATCATAGATGTGCATCTCGTCAGTCAGTGTTTGTGTGTGAGTGAGTCACTTTTTTGTCTAATCAGAGCTGCATTTTGCTCTTGTTGTTGACAGTAATGTGATTGGTCACATGTCACCATTGCTGCCTCATGCCCCCCCCCCTGCCCCCCGCCCCCTGCCCACACACATGCAGCAATCCGAACATTTTCTTCTTTGGTTTGTGCTCCAGTTGAACAAATCTCATTAATTAAACAGGGCAGGAGCAGATTTACACAGAAATCATTAATATTTACTGGAGAAACACTACACAGCCGCTCCATCTGCAAACTTGACAAAGCATTTACAAACATGCGACATGTTTGATTCATTCATTAATACGTCTGGCTGCTGTATCGCAGCATTTCTCATCACTGCAAATGTACCCTAATGGATAAACTAGGCCTAATGTCTACTTATGAATCAAAGCTGCTGTGTGAGTGTGTATTTGTGTATGCTAAGCTCACTCATTGGTCAAATCTGATGTCTTCTGTAATTATGAGGTGGCACGGCTCGGCTCGCTCGCTGCTACATTACCCACAAAAACCACAGTAATTGCCCCAACAGTCAATTAGTCAGACTGTAATTAAGACTGAACTTTCATCCCGTCCAATTCATCTATTTTGTTTTAATTCACCGGAGAGCGCTCCTATAGACTTTGTGTTGAGGCAGCCGTCTGAGATCAACAGTTTTTTTAATCTATCTTTAATGTTGCCTTTTGAAAGCACGCCTGAGCTTTGATATTTTTCCTCCTCATCAAATGTGAAGAGGCAAGAATACCAGTGTGTTTCAGAGATTTTCCCTCCGATACTAATGTTCTTTACAATATTAATTAACCTTCCCTATCTTCTGTGCATGCTGGAAACCCTTTGATTATCTCTGCTTCTGCACACACACACACACACACACTGAAACTGTCCTAGCATGTGGTTACGCCTTCCTGAGTTGTGTCATGGTAGCGAGCGACAAATGACATGTTGACAGAGGAGAGCAGCAAGATGAACGGAGGCAGATTGGGGAGAGAGGTGGAGGAATTGCACTTTATTTTTGTACTTTTTCGCATTTGTTCTGGTGGACCGACTCGGTCCTTTCACTTCTGTCAGATGGAGAAGAACCGTCGCAGGGTCCAAAACACGCTCGGCTGTTTCTTATACCTTTCCTGTCTCCTTTCTCTTCCTGCTCCTCTGTCATCCTGCCATGAAAGCCCCGTCAAACACACACACACACACACACACACACACACACACACACACATATATACACGCTCACACTCACACACAAACACACTCAAAGAACTAGTGGCTATGCATATTACATGAGTCCTCCACCTCTGAAGGCCTCTTTGCTTTTTTCATTTTGCAACTTAGAGCAGAGATGATGAGGTGGAAGCCAGATCCTGCACTTGAGGGCTGTTTCCTTTCTTTACTGTGGAAACCAAAAGCTGCTGTTTATGGGAAACCTGTGACTTAAAGATGCTGCGTGCTGCAGTTTAAAACACCTATGTGTTGTTCAGTAATATCCTGGTGTATTGACTGTAAACACCTGAGACCAGGAAATTAAGGAAATCCATTGCCTGCCACTGATGTGCTGGTTTTCCTCTGTTGCTTTCTTCTCCCCTCTCTTCACGTTGCTCTGCATGTCTTCTCCTCGGCTTTACAGAAGACGTTACACATGTTGGTGGGAATATTTCAACAGCAAGCTTTTCCTTTTTTGTGCCTTAAATCATTTTTGACAAAACAATATCTCAAGTTCACTTAGATCCAACAAACTGGACATTTTTGCAAAGGCAACACAATTGTTAGCTGGAGGTGTGTGCGCCATGGTAACGCTGGTTTCTGCAGTGAGGAACAGGAAGCACCTGTGCTGACTCTCTATGTGTGTGCTATGGATGTTTGACTAGTTTTTACTCAATCTAAGTAGATCTCGACGGTCGCTGGTTACAGTCACGCTAGCAGACTGGCTCAGTCATGGTCCCAGTAATACAACTCGTATGTGCGCGCGCGCACGTCTCCAAGGAATTCCCACTAGCGCCTGTTGGATGCGTACAACAGCCAGGATGACTCATTGTTGTGTCTGTGGCTGTTGGATTGCAGCTGCTTTATTCCTCCACACCGGGCCCTCAGCCGTAAACACACGCACACACACTTGGATGAGCATTTATGTGTGTGTGTGTGTGCGCGCGCATGTTTATACGTGCTCTCCTTTCAGTTTCATTTCTCTTATGTCGTTTTATCCTCTTCCCTCTCATGCAGTGATTGATCCTCTGCTCAGAGGCTTCTCTTGAGTGCGCAGTGATGAGTGAGAGCTTGTGCCGCGTTGTCGTGTTTTTGTTTGTGCCATCTGTGTTGTTGGGAATTAGTTTTTGTAGGCAATATGAAGGGTTGAGACCGCTGGTGCCTGTCACACACACGCGCACATACACCATGATTGATTAGGCAATGCTGCTCAATTGCCATAGCTTTGCTTGTGTTTATGACTTTCTCATTTGCATGAGGTAAATAAATGTGTTAGCTCTGCTAAGTGAATTAAAAATGCTGCATCTGAGGGTTGTGTATAGGTGTGTGTATGCTTACCAACCTATTGTGAATTCCTGTGCATGCTGTATGAAATAAAGAACAAAGAGATTTCAGCTCTTGTCATTCACAGTTAAGCAATGGGAAAACAAAGTCAAAAATCATTCTCTGTTAATGGAATAGTTTGACATTTGGGAAATATGCTTATTCTCTTTCTTGCCGACTGTTAGATGAGAAGGTTGATACCACTCTCAAATCTGTCCATCAGATCAGAAAAAGTAGTGAAGCATAAAGACTGGAAAGAGAGGGAAACAGTTAGCCTGGCTCTGTCTAAAGGTAACAAAGTCTATCAGAACATCCAAAGCTCACTAATTAACATGTAATATCTCATTTGTTTAATCTCTTCGTGAATCGACTATGCCAGGCTAGCTAGTTGCTAAGTTATCTAACTGCTGGTCGTAGCTTGATATTCATCCCTCAAACATGAGGGTACAGAATAGTGAGAAAATATTTGCTTAAATGTAGCAATTACTGGTAATGCTGTGCACACGGCTGATAAAATGTACACAAAATCAGAAGAAAAAATAATATACTGCTCTGAACTAGCAGGGACTATTTTCACTGTATGTACAGTTGCTGGTCTGCACAGATGAAAAGGGAAGAACAGGAAGAACAGTAGCGATGGAGGACATGTTTGTGCTTTCAAGTGTCTGCAGCAAAGGCAGAGAGAACAGCAGAGGGAATATTTTCTCACAAGGACATCAGTAGCAGCAGAAGGGCGGCTGGGGACTGACTGCACATTCACAGTCAGCTGGATAAGAGCAGATATCAGGTAGATCCTGTGAGGATGTTGACGAGCGAGTGGGCAGAGTGACCTGCTTTCGCAGGTTTATTGACCTTTTCACTCTGGACATTTAACGAATCCCACCAGTGTGATCTTTGAACTGTGAACATCTGTTTTATATTACATATACTATAGCAAATATAACATACATAACTATGCTATGCTATACTAAACTATGCCATGCTATGCTATACTATGCTATGCTATAATAAACTATACTATGCTATGGTATGCTATGCTATTATATATTCAAAGTCTGTGAGATAATCATGTACATTGATGCAGATGATCAGAGGTAGAGCTTTTTTAAGAGCAAGAAGAAGACAGGACTGACGGGAAATCTTTAGTCTCAAACACAAACTAAGTCTGTCCCCTGAGGACAGTAATGAATCACTTTGGTCTCTATAAAAAAGATTTTGCACTCAGTGGATGTTTGTTAGTTTATTGCTGTGGTTATTTTTAATTTGATGCTGATGTTGCTGTGTCAATAATAAATGCAATGAAGCTACACCCGGTCCAGTCCTGATCCATCGCATGTATGCTGCTGCAACACTGGATGCATTTGCAGCAGCATGATGGATCTCAAACACACACTGGAATGTTTTTATTTATGCATTACTTCTGTTTATCCATGCATCTGCACCTCTGGAGTTTGATCCTACAAATGCTGCACTTTGTGTTGTGCAGCATTTGTATTCATCCACAAATCACAGAATTTACATGATAACAAAAAATGGCCGACATACAATGTGAAGAATAGCGTTAGTTCAGGCACTGAGGTCGCACTTGTATTACCGAAGACAATTGGCATCAGTTGTTTCATTCATGCTTCACAATCACCTGACTCATAACGTCCAATCATATTAATGGTAGAACCTTTTCTGCCAAATCTAACTGTATAACCACTTGCTATTGATTGTTAGTTCCTGAAAGCATGTGTATCTGACTGAAGTAAATAACAGTTTCTTTACTATGTTTAAGTAGGATAGCTTCATCTGTTGCTTGCTCAGTCAGAAAGGAGCTTATAATGCACCACTCCTTCTCCGATGTGGAGCTGATGTGATGGACACACAGCTGCTCTCAGTGCTTTCACATGTTCAGTATGTGAAAGTGAGACACGTCTGTCTGTCCACTCAGACTACAGACTACAATATATTACACCAATGAAAGACGGCTGGCATGTGTTGAGATTATGGAAGCGAACTGACCTGGGAAAGTGTGTGTGTGTGTGTGTGTGTGTGTATTTTGAGGTGCTCCTTTGGGCCGTGATTCAGTTTCTAACATACCACTCCATCTTTGTAAAAAAAAGATGGTACCCACAGGTGCATGCTTCCCCCCTTGACACACACTGCATACCTAAAGGTAGAGAGAGAGGACTCCACATTCCTGTCTTGACCCCCCCGGGCCCCTCATACAGTTGGCATCGTGCCTCCTTAAATCAAGCACACACTCTTTCACTGCCCTCTTCCTCACACAAAAAGGCAGGTAGACCTATGGGTGAGCTTACACACATACACAAGCAATGTTCGCACTCTGTCAGGATTATATATCACACACACACATATGCACAGACACACACGCGCGCATACATATGCCTTTGTTGTCGGACCTGAAGATGTGTATCTCTGGCTTTGCGGAGGAAGAGGATATGATATGTGCATCGCTCTCTGAGGTTATTTGTAAGCAGCTATCATAGCTCACCATGAAGGTGGAGATCGGATCAGTATTCTGGGACACACACACATGCGCACACAAACGCACTCATAGGTGTCGTAAAAGCAGTCAGTTGTGGACAGTTCTTTCTCTCTACATCAGGTCCAGACTCTCATATTATTCTGGACCTGTCTACATGTACACACAACCACCCACCCACACACACACACACACAATCTATTGATTTCATCGATCATTTTTGTAATGAAATCTGTCCTCGTGTTTTTCCCCCGCTGATCTACTTGTCCCATGCCATCGATCTGGAGTTCTAGGTGCGCGTGAAGATGTTTAACTTATATGAAACTGACATGCGGCCTGCAGTATGGATTAGGAAGCAGATCATGCCTCATGTCTACTATATTAAATTGGAAAATAGCTTTATTTTCTTGTGACAGCTACATATGTTCAAAATTTACAGTAATTTTTAGTAGTGCTATGATAGTAGCTTAATCAAATTGTCGTGACAAAAAATAAATAGATTTTTGGATATTGATTAATTGTTAGTCATTTATCTTTTTAAAAGTACCACATATTTGCTAGTTCCAGCTTCTCAAATGTGAGGATTTCACATATTTTCTCAGTTTTATATAATTGTAAATTGAATATATTTGGGGATTGGACTTTTACTTGGACAAAGCAGCTTTTTGGGCTCTGAGAACTTGTGATAAGCATTTTTTTAAGCAATTAATTTAGATAAATAATTCAGAATGAAAATAATAATTATTTGCAGTCCTATTGTGAAAATGACAAATGGTTTCTTTTTTGTGGTGTTTCTTTTAATCTGTCCACCTCCCCTGCAGGTGACCTCTTAAACTTTCAGTTCAAGTAAGATACGGAAGATGTGTTTGCTTTCCACGATAGCAGCCTTTTATGAAACGTAATCAGGTTTGTGCAATCACGTAAAAAACACACACCCAACACACACACACACAGTTCCCTCCTAACTGATATATCCTGTGTGTGCTGGACTGCTCACGCGGCTCACTTTGATTGATCTGCTGATGGGATGGATGCTCTGAAGCTTGTGATCTAATCTGTTACAGCAAAGGAAGTATACACACCGAAGATAGAGAGGATGAGAGAGAGAGAGAGAGAGAGAGAGATCTCTGTCTTTCCTCTTGGCTCTCTCTGCCCCAACGCATCCCTCACCTCACTCGCCTCTCTGATTACAGTTTAAAGAGGGCAACTCATAGGAGCAGACAGACGGACAGGGAGGAAGACGGATGGGGCGAGCAGCCAGTCCGGGACCAAACAGATTAAAGCTCCCCCACCAGCCTCTCTTGTTCATGACACTTCTTTCTCCGTGGGGTCAAGACGAGGCTGCTGGGCAGGAAGCATGAATAAAATGGGATCACCCTGACAGCCGCGTCGCTCAGCCACACCCTTTATTGTCTGCTTAACTGTCTTTGTTTTTGTACTGGACACTGGCTCAGTTGTTACTGGGAAACTTGAGGGTTGCTGTGAATGTTCATGAAATGCCACTTTGACAAAACACTGTCCAGTGTTTGGTCATGATATTATCTGCTAAACATACCTCTCTTCAACGTCCTGAGGTCAGGTTGCTGCAACCACAACCCATGTTGATTGCGTCTAAGAGGATAATTCTAATTCATTACAACTTGGGTTTTGTTTTCCATCATTTTTCTTGTAATAAAAAGGTCCATGAACATGACGACATCGCTACATTGAAGTCAGAGCAAGTAACACGAGCTTTCACACGATTGTACAGGTTGTAAACAAACCCACAGGGTAGCCAGACATTTAGAAGAAAAACATTAATGTGTTCAGTAAAATGACTGTTATAAACATCATAGTTTACCCACAGGCTCTACTTTAACCTACTGTGCTTGTTGTATTGTGCGTGCACACAATTTTCCTGTGCAGTGAGGGATTATTACTGTCATTTTCAGGCGCACTCATTTTCAGTTTTACCTCCAAATAAAGTGGTTTAGATAATGTGGCTGAACTGCTGACTTATCACCCTGAAAATAGATTATTTACAGTTAATGTTTAAGTGCTTACTTTATTTATTTATCTCATTTGTAATAATGCTTTTGGATGCATTATTCTGTTGTAGTTCAAGCATGAAAAACAATTGGATAAACGTGTATACTGCATCATGTTGTGAGCGCAGCTAAACGTTTATGGGAGCTGCCAAACAGGAGCAAACAAAGTTGGCCATTGCAAAGTAATGGCACAAATATGAAGCATATTTCTCCACTTTAAATAATCCAGCAACAAGCACAACGAAAGGACACACGTTGACCAGTGAGAGTGAGGCTGCATGTCATCTGTACATCCCTGAGTTTAAACTGGTCTGCGTGCTGACAGTTAATCTTGGTGTCCTCATGTGACTCAGAGCGGCAACTAACCCAATAATGGCTTGGGCTGGAAGATGACGCTCTTGTGTCGGGTGACTCAGAGGGCAGACAAATGAGACAATGTCGGGGTGAACCTCGACAGTATCTGAAGCAGGACACACCAATAATAACATGTTCAGTAAAACACCACATAGCAATCAGCCCTTATGGCTGTTTTAACCAAGTCAGCAACTAAAATCCTTCATCATATCGATCATATTGATCATCCTAAACTGCTGTCATTATGTTTAGAGAATGTGATTCTGCATCTGTCACTGTTTTATTGTTGTTCTAAACTTTTGTTTTTCAGATTTCACTGACTACTGTGTTGAGTACAACATTATTGAAACCGATAGACACGATGACCAACACCACAAAAATAAAATAAAATTGTAATAAATCAGAATTTTCCTTTTAAAGAGGATAAGTGTAAAATAATAATAATAATGATTAATACTTTTTGTGATGAGGTGTTAGAGGCTCTGAGCGTTTATTAATCACAGTTCTTGTTGTCAAGACGGCACGGCCTAATCTCATAATCCGTCCAGCTATTTTCCCCATTATCCCTTCTCACTGACAGGCCGATACAAACAACCTCAGTGGGGGCTAATACCATGTCAGCGGGGCTGAATCACCCATCCATGGATGCGATGCTCGCCATCTGCTGTGTTTACACTTTCAAACTCTCAGACTGTATTCTTTCGACAGCCTTTGATGCATTAATGATTTCCCTTGTCTCTCGGGTCTCTTGGTTCGGTTGAGCCCTGTTTACTCTGGAGTTAGCTGCACTCTTTTATCATGGCTGGAATCCCCCTGGTTCTCAACTTCTAACCAAAGCATGTCAGAGAGATGGGAAGTGCAGAGAGAGAGTATATTTTTGGCAGAAACGCAGGGTGTCATTGTCTTCTCATCAGTCTAATGCTGTCGAGCAGTGCTCATCTTCTCAGCCTTTTAAAGATCATTTTTGTGGAATTTCGGCTTCGTTAGACGGAGTAAAAACAGAGCTCATGATCTGGGTTTTAACCTGTGAGTTTCCAGGATTGTGTGAATCTTAACCTGCTGATGCTACAAGATGCAAAAGCAGGGGATGAATTACTGCTGTGCAGTTATAGAATGATTGCTGATTCAGGAACTAACTGCAAGAGTAAAACATGCAGAGAAAGATTAGTTATTCAGATCTACACTGTAGCATTTCTTACAGAATGTACATGTTGTCAGAAACTGCAGTTGCCGACAAGTCTTGTACCTTTTTAGCGCGTCCTGTGATGAGATATGAGGTGTGGAGGCTGGCTGCAAATTGCTCCTCTTTCTCTCTGTCACACAAAAGCAATTTAATGCCGGGGAGCAAAGCTTCTCAGGCAGGAGACATCTACGCAGTACAAGTGGTCTCCTGTGAGAAGACAAATGAGAAAGACAAACGAGAGAAACTAAACCACACAGAAAGAGAGGAAAGAGGGTCAGTGTAACATTTTGGAAACCAGTGCCACCTCCTTTTTTCTCGTTGCCGGGGGCAGAGCGGGCCGTATCTGAGAGTGCCACTCGCATTCAGCACCAGCAACAGGAGCAAGATGGGTCCCCAGAGTCTCCCAGCACCCTCAATCTGTCACCACACATTCGCACACAGAGCGGGGAGCACACACACAGAGCTAACACACATCTGCGTGGACACACAGTATTCTCCTTAACCACACCAGAGAGAAGTCTCTGATGAGAGTCATCCAGTCTGTTTTTGGCAATTTTTGGAAGTTTTTACATTCAGCCACCAACAAACACTGATGGTGAATATAGTGGCAGCCTAAAAATAATACATTTACTCTGAACAAAGAGATGCTCTTTGCTGTGCTGGTGGCATTCATAGTCCCCAGAGGATTAATCCTTCTAACTTTCCCTCTGGCGCCACCATGAGGTCTCAACATCTATTGGACGCATTTCCATAAAACTTGTTACAGAAATTCATGTCACTTTCAGGATGACTTGTAATTCTAACTTTGGTGATCCCTTAACATTTCATCTAGCACCTGCAAAACTAATGACATCCCCATCAGCCTCAGCTGTACTGTGCTTCGATTAATTTGCAACTGTTAGCATGCTAACGTTAGTGTTTAGCTCAAATCACCGCTGTGCAGTGCAGCCTCAACGCTGCTAGCATGGCTGTAGACTTATAAGTCTTGTTAATATGAACAAGACTGAATGAAACGTTCAATTTTCATTAATCTTACATTTCTTAATGTATATGGTAACATTTCTCACTTATTTTCTAAAGGGAACAGTGCGTCCTTTTCATGCCTTTTTAAATTTTATTCATGTTTTCTTTATTTGTAAAGTTTAGAAACTGAAAATAGAATCCAGCAGAGTACTCATATGCACAGAAGTATCTTGCCTTCTTTGCAAGAGAAGAAGATCTTTAGTGTTCCCTGAAGGGAAGCAGACAAAGAATAGTCATATAAGTTGGTGTTTTATTAATAAATCACATGAATAAAACAGTAATAAAGGATATAATGCAAAATAAAATAGATTAAAACTAGGGCATCGACATTACAGTCATAAAATATAGCCCTACATTGACTACAATAAAATTGGCACCATGATGGTTTTTGACAGATTTACAGGTTTGATGTCAGAATTATATACAACTAGTCGTCAGTCTGGAAACACAGAGGTCTCTGTGGTGGAGATAAGACTTTTAATGGGAAGCAGAAGTGACACTGAGGCCCTCATCCCTCTATCACCTCGGCTTTGCCTTTTATAGCCCGGCTGTTTAACACAGTCTGTGTATGCAGAGGCCAGAAGAAGTCAACGACCCTCATGGGAGGTCACAAGGACAATCAGCACTTTGTATGACCGAGGAGAGACACGGCATTCATCTAAACCTGAGAGAAATACTAAAATAAGAAACAAATATTCAACTGCTGCCGAACGCCGCGCAGCACTTTGAGATTTTTCTGTCCTAAAGCAGAATTACAGCCTGTCAGAAGCTCTGTGAGGAACAAACAGCCTCCGTCGACTGAAAGGCCTTCAGCAATAGGAGAGGGATGTTTTCTCTGTCAGAGGATCTGATGGTGATTTCTGCCCCGTCTTCACGGCAGCAGGCCCGCACTCAATGGCTGCATGTCGGCCGCTACTTCAGAAGAAGACGGAGAGGAAGAGAAATGGCGACGAGGAGACGTTCCGGCATGCATCAAGAGGGGACTGGAAGCCTCCTGACAGCTGGAGCGTGGATGCAATTATCCCCACAATGCCTTGCTCCATTGTGCCTTAAAGAGAGATGTAACAAGAAAATGATACACGCATGCAATTTTTCTCAAGAATGTTCCCCTCTCACCTTCTGTGCTTTAGATCTTCCTTTCAGCTCTTTCTTTTGTTCCTTCCTCCTCTGACTTCACTCCCCCCTGCATCACCTTTTCATCTCGCCTCCAACCCCCTCCCGTCCTCACCTCGTACCCACGAGAATCTTTGAAATCCTCTGAAATTGAAATGTGTCTGGTGTCCTGCCCTGCACCGAAGACCCAGGACAGCGTCAACTGACGACTATAGATATTTACTTTTTGTTGCACAATGTCTCGTCCTCGTACAAGCGTGTTACAGCAGTCAGCTCCCATGCTTGTGTTTTCCCTGCCGTCCCTCCATGCGTTTGCATTATACAAACACTATGTAAGTGCAATAAGAGGAGTGCCATTAATCTCTGTGTCCCGTGAGAACTGTGTTGTTTGCGTGAGTAATGAGCTCTGTACGTCCACGCTGTGTCTCTGTTGTCATTAATTGGTGCAGCGTGACTCTATTAGAGGGATCCAGTGTAATTAACGTCTTCTCTAGGAATCCAGCCTCACTGCTGCATACGCCTGACTTGTTTTAGCTGTTTTAATTGCTCATCAGGCCTCTGATCAGTGATTGATACCAGTGAAGTGACTCTAAGTGAAAGATTTTGCTGAAAAGCTTGACGCGACAGCCACTCTGTGCGTCAGGCCCTCATGTGTTTTTGTCCCCGGCCACTGCAGAAGTTTTCCTGTGTAGGAATGTGTTTGCTCTTTGTTTTCACACTCTACGCTACATGTGTGTATGCCTGCAGCGCTGTTATACGTGAACCCAGGTGTGTGAGACAAGCCATAAGGAGCTGATAAATAATAATGATACTCCCGTCTGTCCCCGCCTGCAGCTTTTCAATCAGTGCTTTCCACAGCCACCTCTCCGTTTATTTGCTCGTCTACGCACAGTCGGGTTGCCAATGAAAGCACATCACAAAGTGTTCAAAGCAGTGTAGTTGTTCAGCATCCATTTTGTGGTGCAGCTATGAGAGCCTGATGGTAGATGGCTGCTGCTGACCAACACTGAGTTTGTTTTTGGTCGTGCTGATTCAGACTGAAATATCTCAACTATCAGGTGGATCCACATTCATGGTTCCCAGAGGGTGAATCATACTGAGACAGCAGGTCCAAGTTTTCACTTGTCCAGTGATACATCTGAACATCTGCACGTACTAGATGGATTTGTTGAGATTTCAATTTTGTACAGACATTCATGATTCTCCCAGATGATCCTGCTGGCTTTGGTGATCCCTTGACTTTTCATCTAGGGCCATCAGATCAAAATGAAACACGGTAAACAATACCTGCTAAATCTTAATGCTAGCATGCTGATGTTAGCACCTAGCTCAAAGCACAGCTGTGCCTAAGTATACCTGCCAAGAGCCACTAGCGTGACTGTATGAACATACTTGAAGACATACGACTACATACATACTATTTTGCTTTGTTTGCCTAAATCATGAATTGGGGCCGCAACAGAGAAAGTAAACGTAACGATTTGAAATGTAATTAAAGCCTCGTGGATCCCATCCTAAGGCTGAAAAAATGCAGCCCTCTCATTCATTTGAATGGAGCCAGTCCGTCAGCACAGCTGGCTTTGGCAAAAACAACCAGCAAAAATATTTTACCTGGCTCAACTTTTGCTGCAATGTCGTCTGGCAAGGCGCACGTTGGCCAATACATGCAAGCACACATAATATGTAACGTGAACTGAGTATTTGTGCTGGAGATCCTGTCTGTGAGTATTACAAACCGTGGCTCAGTGTTGTGGCGTCTGATAGGCCTTTAAACGCGTTAATTTGTTACTCTGACTGGACTTCTTTCTGGATAGTGTTTCATTGTCTCACTGGTACCTTAAACATCATGCGCCCATCAACGCAGCCTCCTGTGCTGTCTGTAATTTGAATTGAAGGCGGCCCTGTGTTTGTGGCTCTGACTGGTTAAAGGCTAATCTACAGCCACTGATGACCCCCTGACTTCTGTCTGATTTGTGGGCTGCGAGGCTACTATCCACCACGGCTGTTGTTATCTTACAGGATTAGTGGATAATAAAGTCTCTAAAATTATTCAAACAGTTATGCTGGGTTACAAATGTGTAACTGTTAATATGTTTCTCCTTCGGCTTTTTGTCTACAAGTCCAGTCCAGTTTTCTGAATGAAATAAATAGATGAGTCACACTTTGAGTCTTTGGGGATTATTTTGGATCTGTGTGTGTGTGTGTATGTGTGTGTGTGTGTGTGTGTGTGTGTGTGTGTGTGTGTACACAGTATCCATGTGCAGTGTGATGACGCCCTGATATGTGATCTCCTTCCTGATCAAGGTGACTTGGATGGGTTGTGGATTTTGGGTGAGGCGGGCAGGCAGCCCGGATAAAGATGTCAGGCATCGCTGGGAGGTTTGGGACTGCTGTGCTCCCTGTGATATGACTGGCAAACACACTCCCTTGCTGAGCCATGCATCACACACACACACACACACACACACACACACACACACACACACACACACACGCACTGCTAGTTCAAATAGTCTTAGTCCCTCTGTTTGCATTCGTGTTTGTTTTTGTGTTAGTGTTCGTGCATGGAGGATCTGTGTGTCACCAGTGTGTCGCCAGTATCCTTTCACTCTCTCTCTCTCTGATGATCTGAGGCACAGTAGGCTTGGCACAGCCTTGATGTCACTGTCATGCCAGCAATCTGAAATCTGAACCTCCCTGTTGCCCATACCAGCCCGAGGAGGGAGGGATGGCTGGGTAGGAACTAAATAGAGAGCAACAAAGAAATTGAGACAGGGAGGAGAGGACGGAGAGACAAAAGAGAAGGAGGGATAAGTGCTTCACCTCCTAGATCTGATTCCTAGATAGGAGTGTGTGCAGATCAGCTCGCTCCTCCTGCCACTCTGCTCTCAGTTATTTCTCCATCCAGGTGACGACGGTTCACTACAGAGGATGAATGGCGAGGGATAATCCCCCAGCTCACAGATAATCAACTTACACCCTCTCACTGCCTGTCAGCTCGCTCCCCGTGTCCGGCCCCGCTCGTTGTTATTGATCAAAAAGCTTTATTCTTGTTTATTCTACTTCGGTGCTTCACTCAACCTCATTTTGATTCTTTTCTCGCACACACGAGATCTGCACGTCGTTCTCGACCTGTCGGCAGGTTTCATTGGGATTTCTCTCCGAGCGTCTTTTCTGCCTGTGAGGGCCTCCATTAAGCGTCAGGTTGTGGTTGAGTGTAAATAATAGGACCTGATATGTGGTTTGTGGGTTCTCTGTATGTGTGTGTGTGTGTGTGTGTGTGTGTGTGTGTGTGTGTGTGTGTGTGTGTGTGTGTATGTGAGGGAGGGAGAGAGAGAGAGAGAGAGAGAGATTGTGTGTGTCTGTGTGGTTGCTGTGTTTCAGATTCCTCCTTAAAGGGGTAATGAGGTGAGAAGATTTAGGGTTGTGTAACTGCATCCTCAGTTTTGCTCTAACCTTTGCCTCCTCCACACACACACACACACACACACACACACACACACACACACACACACACAACTATATGTATGTCAAGTAAGTCTCAAATGTACAAGTAAAAGCTGCTTCTGAATAAAGATCTAGTAAAATACTGCACTATAATGGTAAATTCAACATAATAGAATAAAGGTCTGCCTCTTGTATCAGCTGGTTTAAAGCTTCTGCTCGACTCTGCTGTTGAGGTAAATAAACACTCTGGTCACTATCTGAGAATTTACGCCTTCTACGTCGCCATTTGAATGAGCATACAAGCAAACGCCGACACCTGTGCTCATTCAACATGACACACTCACCCATGGCTACTTGTCACATTCACTTCATGTAAAATCTTTCGCTCCTCATGCACACACACACACACACACACACGCACGCACACACACACACACACACACACACACACACACACACGTGTCCTATCTCCACCCTGTGACGGCAGTGACGCCAATTCTCTTTGTCATGTACAGTCAAAGCCAGTCACACATAGTCCCTGTCAAACAGTGCCAAGGCTATGAACCACGTAACAACAACCGTATTAGTGTGTGTGTGTGTGTGTGTGTGTGTGTGTGTGTGTGTGTGTGTGTGTTTGAATGACTGTGACTGTTCCATTGTGAACTCATTGTGCAGCGGTGGAGTGTCTATAAAGCAAAGATGGATAAACAACTCTCCTTTGTTTGGCCGCTAGCGTTGGCTGCACACAATCCATCCAGCAAGTCAGTACAAACCCACACACACACACTTGCACACGCATACACATACACTTATACACACACATACATGTTTGTTGTCTATGTTCAGTTACCGTTTCTGTGATGATGGCCCTATTTTCCCCTCAACTCAGCATGGCCTACACTTGGCTTCAGAAACATCCCATTTACTACTTGCCAATTACAGATCGCACGGCCACACACACACACACACACACACACACACACACTCAGACAATACAGGTGGATTTGTTCGCACTAACAAGACAAGGGAAAAGACTTACAAAGAAAAACAATAAAGAAAAGGAAACTTGACTTTGTGTCGCTGGAGAACAAGTGTCATAGTCACCTTTATTTTTTTAGCCCAGATTTATTGAAGATAAATTGTTTTGTTTTTTTAAAGTGCGGCTATACTCTTGTGTATTTCTACTCTTTCACACGTGGAAGCTGCTGATGAAATAGCACCTTCACTGGCACAGAGACGTGAAACAGGAGGAGCTGCAGCAGCGCGATGCTACGATAGCCAGGAGCCACACGCGTGAGCGAGTGTGTGAGCGAGTGTGTGAGCGAGTGTGTGAGCTGTGGCAAACTCAAAACGCTTTGGGGTTGCGGTCGGGAACAAAACACTGCCGGAGTTGCCAAAGTAGTTCCAGAATCTGAAAATTAACTGATTGCTGAGTGTTTCATCAGATTTCAACGAAGCTTAGTCTTTCGCTCGGCATTAGACACACATTGAGAATTTTAGGGTCAGTGATTGGATGCTTCTCACTGAAATTAGTTGTAGTTAACTTCTCTCCTCATGTTGTGTTCACACAGGCTTGAAGTGTTGACTGCGGTTGCTCATCATTTGCACTGATGACTTAAGTGGGAGATTTTCACCCCCCCCCGAGTCATCTAACACTGTCCATGCCAAAAGTGAACGAGACTTCTGCAACACTATGTCCCTTTCTGCAGAAAGAACCATAAAGGTCAAGTTCATAACAATGTGGACTCCAAGAAGACCACTAAAGATTGAGTTCAGAAACCAGTCCATTGCCAGGACTGGGATCTTCTCTGCTATTGTTTCAACATGACCAACACCAACTGGAGGACAGATGGTAGCATGACTCAAGTTTACACGTCACACAGCATAGCTCATGCTAAAGCTGCTCTTCACGCACCATCGGCGGCTTTAGTGTCTGTTTGTGGATGTGAGAAAATGTGTGTGCCCACATTTGCTCGCCTCGTCGTGATGTATGCTCTCGAGTTTGTGTCTCAACCAGCCCACACATAAACAAAGTGTATACTTAGGGATTCTTTATGATTGCTGTCGCGGATCTAAAGGCTGCAGAGTCTTTGGAAGCGTCAGCGTCATCAGTATGCAAATACACAGCGAACAATAAAGCTTTTAAAGCAGTAAGACGTTACTGTCAAGACATCGGCTTCATATCATTGCTTCCCAACAAACACACTGATTAACCCTCTCTCCCTCAGTGTCTGGCAGAATGAAACAGACGGAGAGGGTCGCTGCCCTGGTATTTATCTGTATTTAAAATTACACACACACATGCGCGCACACACAGAATGGTATGTTAATCATGTGTGTTTTCCTCAGATCATCAGAGAACAGACTGAAGCTGCTTATTGAGATACAGAGCCGTATTAAGTCCAACTGGTAAAAACATGGACGCATATGCTTCAGAAATACAAATACCCTGAGGGTGTGTGCATGTGGGCGTGCATTTGTGTGAGGGCGTACAAGCATCTGTTGGTTCCTGCATGTGTGTGTGTTTGTGTGTTTCCATATCAGAATTATGCGTGTGTGTGTGTTAGTACTACGTTGTTTCCATGTATTTGTTTTTGCAAAGAAAATGCTGATGCTGGGGAAAGTTTGTTTTAGAAGTGCATGAATACATTTTTGAAAAAAGAGTGACGTAAGTAAGTCATAGAAAAATCTCTTTATATGCTTCAAAGACTAATTCCTGTTTTCACTTCCTGCACCAACAATAAAACATTCTGTAGAAGATAACCATTTTCTAATCAATCAAATTCCAGAAAGTAATAGCATGATTATTTTACATAAGCTACTGATTTCTTCAAATATTTCCTACCTCGATAATGTACCACATGATCCGAGATCCCTGGAGTATAATTTGGACCTGGTGCGACTTGGGTCCTGGATCGGGTCTCGGTTCCTCAGAATTGAGTGGACTGTATTTCGCCTGTGTTTACTGACCGGTGAAGACCTAGTGTAGAACTAATTTCTTACAATGATTATAATCATTTGTATAGTCTAAACTGTATACCTGTAATTTATGTGGTCAAATAACCGGCATGCTGGGGCTTTAAGCTCATTAGTCATTGGGAAAAAATGTGAACAGGAAGTGGTTCATTTCTTGGTTAAGTTTGAAATGATGCCAGGATGAAGTAGGCGGTAGACTTTTCAGTAGATAAGTCAAATCAATAAGTCAAATCACACTTTGAGCCTGTTTCTGTAACACAAGGGGATCCACTGCTGCATAACTTTACTGCTGCCCTCCATCCATAAGGTGGCTATCATCTCTCTGATCTGCATTCCCAATGGCTGTAATCTATCATCCCCACCTCCTTCTTTCTCGCTCCTGTGCTCGGACTCTACCTTGGTTCAGGTGGTGGTGAAAGCTGGGAGGTTGGATCAGAGGAGGCAGGTTAGCCCCTGCGATAAGAGCAGGTCCAGAGGTGAAGAGCAGACTTAGGATCCCTGTCAGCGCTGGCTGTGGCTGGCCGTTTGTATTTGGCCACACTGAGGGAGGGAGCTGGGAAATTGGATTCGGGCGTCCTCGCCGTGCTCCTCGAGATGTCTTACTTTCTGCTTGTTAGTGTCGGCGCCGCACTGGCACTGCGGTGGGCGAGTGTGTCAGCGTGCGATTGGTGGCAATTACGGTGAAGGAGAGGGTGTGTGCATCTGTGCTCGAGAGTGTTTGTGTGTCGTATTTACACAACAGCTCTTTTCCTTTGATAACTGCCCTTAAGTCACTGATGCAATCTTTGCAAGCCTCTGTGAAAACACACTTTTTCTTCTGATGCAGCGCAGTCACAGCTCGCAGAGAGCTCAGAGATGCAAAGGAGAAATAAGCAAAACAACAGCACGCTACATGCCGCATCACATCCTCGACTACTGAAGGCAAGGGGAGGGGATGAAAGCAGGTGTGTGAGTGTGTGTGTGTGTGTGTGTGAGAGTATTTGTGTATATATATATGTGTGTATGTGTGTGTGTGTGTCGGGGGACAAAAGGGCTGTGGAACATCTGGATGCCGGTGATAGCTCTGCTCACACGCGTTACGAGCCAAATTAATCAAACCTGGTGGGGAGACTGTTGAGTGTGTATGTGTGTGTGTGATGTGTATTAAGAGTCGATCCACGTCCTGGACAACCCAGTGCCGACATATAGTCATCCAGGGAGGGTGGAGGGATGGAGAGAGGAGCGGAGACGCAGGGAGGAGAAAGTATAAATCAATGAGTTGACATCGGCAGGGTGAGCGCGCTCGATAGTGGAGTTGTTCCCGGTGAGAAGAGGAGCAGACACATTATGTTGTCACCTTCTGAAACTCTTTTTAGTCCCATCGGAGGCAAACACAACTCATCGTGAACACAACTCAAGCCCAGACTGTCTTCAGGATGGCTGCTGGGAGACTGATGGTCACAGATGTACCTTGGTTACGTGGACATACATTGACTGTAAAAATATGTTGTCATTGCCCCACATCCCCTGGAGATATTTAACCAGAGAGAATGTTTTTGAGGCACAATGCTGGGACTTAAGAATAACTTCAGTGAAACGTTTTGGCCCTAAAGATTCCACGGAGTCCAGACTGAATTATCTCTACAGTTACTGGACGGATTACCATGAAAATGGGCACTCACTTCCCCCAAATTATAATTCCTTTGTTGATCCTGTATGCCTTTTCATCCAGCACCATCACCTGCTAAACATCAGCATTGTCATTATGACCGTGTTAGCATGCTGACGTTAGTATTTAGCTCAAAGCAACGCTGTGTCTAAGTGCAGCCTCACGGGGCTGTTAGTGCGGCTGAGATTAGACTCTTAGTCCTGCTGAACACTGAACTCACTAATTTTGGACCCCTGGGTGCCCAAGACCTAAGTTCGCAAATCACTGAGGTGGAGGAACCATGAATGTGATTAAGCCAGAGGTGTTGCTCCCCTCCTCCCCCTCCCCCTCCTCTTCTTATTGTGATGGTATTGGGAAGGCAGCAGCAGCGGACCACCATCACTTATTTCCCGACTTGACTCGAGGGTCGATAAGAATTAGCATTCCACTCGAAAGGAAACCTTTGGGCATTTACAAGCCGCCATTCCAGTGGCCTGTCTCACTCGCAGCCATTTGCAACAAATAAACTCTCTATTCTGGTACAAACACGTAGTTTAAGTTAAACAAAACAGTTTAAATAGTTGCTACTTTCTGTTTGCTTTGATAAAGATTCAACCTACAGTTTACCCAATTCCCTTCTTTAACATTTTACACCTCTTATCCTTTAGTAAACAGGAAGTGAAATGTTTGAGGTTTGTATGGAATAAACAGAAGAAGAACTCGGCTGTTATCAAGGGTTTGACCTCCACTCTGTTCCTGTCTCTTTCACACGCTACCTACATGCTAACTATGAAGAGGGGGGGGGGGTGTTCCTCTGCGGCCTTGCTGTTCTGCCCCATGTTAATGTGAGTGTATTATATCAGCATTGATTTTCTCCCCTGCATCCCGCTATCGACACATTAATATATCACGTTAACTGCTGAAGCGCGCCGGGTCAGGGGTTTATGCACTGGTCAATGCGGCATCAGGAGGGAGATAAAGAAACTGTACAGACTCCATTCTGATTAGAGGAAGAAGAGTGTTTGGCTCACGGCTCTTTTACGTCTCTCTCTCTCTCTAAAAAAAAAATCTGTTTTTTTCCATGCTGAAACTCCTTCAGTGTTGTACATCTCAATCTTGAAGCCTTGTCTTCTTTAAAGCAAATCTCCTCATTGAGTTTGAGGTGAAGTTATCTCTTTGTTTCTTTGAAATCACGCTGCAAGAAATGTCACATTTTCTTTAACATCTTTAAACTTTGGATCAGAAGCATATGATTTCTTTTCACTCATCTTAAGAAAAACGACATTTTCAGACTCATCACCAGACAAAGTAGCCCTGATTTGTACCGTCGATAAGCGTTTTTCATGTTGGCAGCTCTCCTCAGATGGATAGTGTGTTTATTGTCATTATTTATCTCTCTCTCTTTCACCCGTTCCCTCCCTCGCATTCTCTGTCTGCTGATGAGGGCAGGTAGCGCTGACGGCTGTGAAATTGAATTAAGCGTGCCTCCCAGCCCCCTTTCCTCCTCCTCCTCCTCAACCTCCTCTGACATGCAAAGGTTTTAATGATCATGAAGCCGGGAAGCATTCCAAATGGCAAACGCCTAATTGAGAAAAATGAAAGGGACAGCGGCGCGATTCATTCATCTAAATAGAGGAGCGAGGGGTACGGAGGGTCGTCCCGTCTTCCATTTCTCATCTTTTTCCCCCTTCAGCCACTTGCTCAAGAGGGAATGTGGGAAAATTTCATTAGGTGAGGTGTGGGGTAAATCAACATGACGAATCTCTCTGCTCACCTTAATTGTGTTTCGCTCAGCAGAAAGTCAGAGCGGGCCGCTGCTGGATGTTGTGGATGCTTTTGGTCATTTTGGTGATGTAGCATGTCGGTGACTGTGCATGATGTTTGTTAAGAGTTAAAGAAATGTACCAGTATGAGAGTAGAGTTATATCAGAGCTTTATCAATAGCTTTCAAGCAAAGGTTATTCATAGCAGAGTGAAGAGTTAATATGGCCGGGTCCAAAGGGCTGACCTGGTAATGAACCTCTCATTAGTGACATCATTAGCTGCCGCCTCCTACGGTTTGAATCACACCTCAGGGACGAGCCAGCAGATCTGCTTAAATCACCTCAGTGCTCCGTTCTTCATCTCTACTCCACTCTTTGGCTGAGGCTGTGCAGGGTTAATGTGGGTGACCCCCCCCCCCCCCCCCCCCCCCCCAGACCTCCTCTCCTGCACAGCCCACCATCTTGGCTCAACCCATCACTCCCAGCCGACCCGGCCTAATCTGTGATTATGTGTCAAGCAGGAGGCCATTTATTCCAGATTAATTTATTCATCTTCCTAGTGTGGCTTCCGCTGCGGGGGATTGATGGCACAATATATCTGAGGAGAAGAGAGCGGGAGAGGAGAGAGAGATCATCCATTTCCATCCTCGGCCCTGAGCGGAGGGTGGATATCAGCTTGTTTTACAGCTAATGTCTCTCCCCTCCCGTTCACGGTAACCCCTCGTCAGGCCACGTGTGACAGACAATTAATCAGACAATTAACCAAAAACTCCAAGAATATAAGTAAGGTTCAATGGCTGACGTCTTCATCCGAGTTTTAATTGTGCCTCGCAGATGGGTCATGACTTACTTGATAGCTAGTGTTAATATTTCTCTCTAATAGGAAATAGGGAAGTGTCAGAGAATCAAAGTCTTAATCTGAGTCAGTCCTCAGCTCTTCCTCCTCTTCTGCACTCTCCTCTAAAGACATGCCCCGAGGTTTCGGAAAGTCAGCCCTTTGATCAACTTCATGTTGTCCAACGAGAACATTGGTAGCCTCTTCACGTCTCAGTGTTACATTTTCTAGCGCTATGCTGCACTTGAGATTATGTAAAAATAGTTGGTTGCTTCAGTTGCACCAAAATATGGCCATGCGCTGCAGACCAAGCCTGTAGAATTCATCCTGAAACCAGATAGTCCTGGTTCAAGCCCTTGTTTCAGTATGAAAGCATGCATTTACTGTATGTGTATAAACATGCTGTCTGTGTTTCTTATCCACCATGTCCATGAAAACATAATGAGTGCAGAGGGGGCTGAGGTGAATACTGAACGTCTGAGTATCCAATAAAGATGCTTATTCATTCATCATGGTGCTGATGAACGACATCAGGCCATATGTTTCGTTTTGAAGGGTACCTAGAGAGTGGCGGCAGTTTATTTTTATGGTTTTTCTCTCCTCACCGCAATCCACAACTCTCCCGGTCTCACTCTGTCTGCCTCTCCCTCTCATATCGCTGGTTTTCTGAGCTGCTTGGTTTAAAGGTGAAGTGGATCTCCAAGACTGTGATGGCTCATTACGGAGCTCTTCCTCTTCCCCTCAGACATGTCTTAGCTGGCTGATAGGCATGGTGGTGGGCTCTCAAAGAGGCACACACACGCACGCAAAGACATGCAAGCAGTTCACTCATTATTCCACCTTGTGGGCTGTTGAAGCATGTCTGTGTGTTTGCACTTGTGTCTTTAAACTCCAGTAGAACCTTGCAGAGATGTCTATTCGAGGCAGGCTTGCTCGCTCTTGCCATTGAGGGCCCTCAATGAAGGTGTTAAGACCGAGAGACAGACAGACAAGCGGCGGAGAGGAGAGGCAGAGAGGTGGGAGGCTGAGGAGACTTTTAAGGTTGCCCTCTGGCTGCCTGTTTGATGGAGCTCCCAGGATAACACTTGAAAGGGGGGATAGAGGAAGGCCTTGCCTTGAAGCTGTGCTTTTGTAGAGGGAGGGGAAATTGGTTATGAATCTGTTACACCTATTTAATCCCATCTAAACCTTAACTCCTTTATTTGTGTTCCGAGCAGCGGCATCCCAGCGGTTGCTTTCAAGAAGAACAACTTTTCCCCACTGAAAAATGCACCCCTTCCTCTCAGTGTAATTGCTCTGTGAAAATGTTCACACGATCTGATTCTTCTTCTGAGCTCTTGCTCTATTTCTTGCTGCAATGCACCCCGCTGCAAGATCTCTCCATGGTCACAGGCATATTTGTCAAGGCTATTGCACTTCTTGTGGTGTGATTCAATTTATACCCCGTCATACATGCATACCCACTTATTGTAGGTTGCGACGGGTAAATGCATTAGCAAAATGCCTCAAGTGTGCCATGTAGAAGTGAGGTCAGAGAGGGAAGCCTGTTGTCCAGGTTATAATGGGAGTGCGTCTAAGTGAAAGTGAACTTTTTTTGAGATGAATAAAAGTCATAGATGAAGAGGTTCTTACAGGTGAGAAAAGGACAAGAGGGTCTTAAAAATCAGTTGCTTCAGCCAGATGCTAGAATACAAGAGAGACGTCAAGTGATGATGGGAGAGGCTTATTGAAAGTCAAGTCAAACATACCTCCTCCGTCCCTTCCTCTCTCTCTCTCTCTCTCTCTCTCTCTCTGTCTGTCTACTTCTATCTCTTCTTCATCACTCCCTCTCAGAGCTGCTGTCTCCTCTCTGCTCCATCCTCCCAGATGTGCCACATTAATTCCACAGCTGCTGTCCCCATTAATGTTCACCGTCACAGCTTGCACACCCTCATTTTCAGCTTTTTCAGCCTCCTCACCACTGCATGTGTCTGTGTGTGAGTGTGCGCGTGTGAATGTGTGTGAGTGTGTGTTTGAGGGAGAAGTGCAGCAGCTGTTAGCCCTCCACTTCTCAGTAAAACTATAGTAGCAGTGGTGTGAGGAGGGGAAAAGCAGCAGATTTACTCATTCATGGAGATGTCATCAACGGCAGCGCTCATGCTTGTCCGTGACTCGTGCACACAGGGACACACACACACACACACACACACACACACACACACACACACAGCATCAGCACCACCACTCCCCTTCCTATTTAAAACAGCACTGCCTGAGAAGATTTCAATAATCCCCGCTCCACAGTAGGCTGTTTTTCCAACACATTGCCCAGGCCGGTCGAGCCCGATGGACGATATCTGTTCTTTACCCCCCAGACTCCCCCCTAGGGGCCACAATGCCAGCCCCTTTTGTTTGTGGTTGGGGGCTGCAAGGCCACCACTGCACTGTGAACTCAAAATGCAAATGCACACAAATAAAAAATAAGGTTAAAATACAGCATCCACTAATAGTGATACATTTTGAAGTTCTTTGTGCAAACATTCATTAATTATGAATTTGTTTACTTAATATCTCTGCCTCTCTTGTAATTATGAGCTGCTGCTTGATATATAAGTGGTTATATCCCGGGGTCATTAAAGCCTGCGGTAAGTATTAAGGCAGTAACATGATTTGTGTGTGATTTTGTTGTTTTTCATAGTTGTATCTCATTGAATGTGGAGGGGAGTAATTGAAGGTCACACCTTTGTGTTGGCTGCCTGGCTTAATGAAGGCTGAAACAGTCTCCAGGAGGAGTGCAATTCAGAAGAGGTGCAAACACACATTTTCAGCCAGTGATTGCTGTTAGAGGCAGTCATTTAGTGTCTTGTAGACAACGCAGACGTTATCTTTGTATTATGGAAGTTGCATCTGTTCTTCGTCATCGCTTCCATTCATTTTCATAGCCGTATAAGGAGGCAATGCGGTGCCTATTTAAAGGGGCGCTCCACCAATTTTACACATCGCAGTCAGTTTATGATTCATGGAAATACTGCGCCGGTGAAAACAGTTGCCAATGGTCCATCATATTACGTCCAGGTCCAGCATGCTAACATGCTAAACTAAGATGTGTTAGCATTTAGCTCAAAGCACTGCTGTGCCTAAGTACAGCCTCACAGAGCTGCTAGCATGGCTGTAGACTCTTAGTCTTGTTTTGCCTGTGTTCCTAGCATGATTAACACTATCAAGTTGCACTATGGGAATTGTAAGATATCTGCAAATAATATCATGTGACAGCCAAAATATCCCAAATTTCATTAGATAGGGAGATGAAGTCTTGCATACTCTCCGCTCCTTCTTGTCCAAATAGACATCTAATGTTTTAGAGGACTATATGGTCCCCTTATTGATAATGGCTGCCAGTTCTGTCACATTGCTTCCTTGCTGTTAAGTCTTATCTCTGAAGGAATATTGTGCTGACCAGGGGAATCCTTACACACACACACACACACACACACACACACACACACACACACACACACACACACACACACACACACACATGTGTTGGTCATGGGGAATACAGGACTAAGGGGACCCATTGTATCTGAAGCCACGACCCAGCCCTGCCTGCCTCAGATTACACTTGAACTGAAACACAGGGTTTCCTCTCTCACTCTGCTTTTTCCTCTCACAGAATGACTCTATCTTTCCCGCTGCCTATTTCACCTGCTTTCTCTGGGATTTACGTCTTCTCGCTGTCCCTGAAAGAATGAGAGAGGGAGGCAGGGGCAGAGAGGAAGTAGGAGTGGAAGAGAAGAGATGTAGGCAGACAAAAAAAGCGATGGATGGCTGTTGGGCGGAGTGATAAAGAACAGGAAACAGACAAATAGGGAATGAAAGGAGAGGAAAGTGAGACTGATGTGTATGGAATGAAACAGAGAGGCAGCGAGGCAGAGGATGGAGGTAAAGTGATGGCAAAGGGAAGAAATCGAGTCAGGAAAAAGACTCGAGGGAAAGCTCTGCACTCCCCCACACCTTCTTTAATTAGGAAATATAATATTGAGAGAGGATTGAGGTGGATCAAATGTGGGAGATAATGGTTTTATCTATGGCCAACTCAGAATTATGGATACAACCTCCAAAGACCTTTCCAGGTTGGTTACCTGGAGTGAGAAAAAGTGTGTGCGGAAAAGAAAAGCCTCAGGCTGTGATTTGCACAATTGAATTGAACAGAATTGTATGGAATACTCTTGCATTATTAAAGTCCCCATTAAAGACAAAAAAGGAAGAGTGTCTATTAACACAAAAGTGAATTTGGACCCTGAAGCGACAGCCAAACACAATGACAGAAATTAATCAAACCAAATGCAGATTTCACATTGACATTTATTGTTGAATTGATGTATATGGGTTTATCTGTTTGCATGAATTAGTGAGTGTGAGTGAAATAAAACAGGGCCGCAAGTAAGGATTATTTTCATTATTATTAGTTCTGATTAATTAATTAATTAATCAGGTAGTCTACTTTTGTAACACAGATTTACTTTTAAATATTTTAAGTCTCAAGCCCGATTCAAGATAACCCTGATGAATTAATTCTTTCAAATTTTGAATAGCACTCCTCATGATGTGTAAACTGACTTTTATGTGTAAAATCGGTGGAGTACTTTAGTTTTTTCAACAACAAAAAAAAGAAAAACAATTTCTTCAAAATTTAATTTCCAAGTTCCAAGATCTAAATGTTTCCCAATCTTCAAATTGCTTCTTTTGTCTGTCCAACAGTTCTAAACCTAAAGCTATTCATTTCACAATGGCACGGAAAAGACAGAAGCAGCAAATAGAATGACTTAAACGATTACTACATTATTTAAACAGTTGATTCATTTTGTGGTGATCGACTGAATGATTTATCAGCACTAAAATAAAGTCTTGGGCCCACTTCCCACGAGTCAGTCACACCCACATGACCCCCAGCCTCTTTGGGGTTAAAGGTCATGATTGTCAATGCTATGTGTGCTTCTGGTGAAAGGGCGGAGGACAGTCTAATGTTTGATCCTGGTGCTCCATCCAGGGAAATCTCTTTTACGACAGCTTTAAGTGTGTCCTGTGGAGCCTCCATGGTCTGTTCCAAAGTATCCTCCTCTCTGATTGAATCCTAAATGGATTTCTCACCCATAAACCCTCAACATTCACAATAACCTTGAGTATTACTATGGTGTGCACACCCTTTTTATATATACATATCACTCCCCAACCTTGCAAGACACCATTAAATACAGCAGTTAGTATTATGATAGCCTCCTTGGAAAGGACTATTTGAATTCCACTTTTGGACCTGAAGGAGGAGACGAGTGGAATGCACATCACGTTGTGATATTTTATAGGGAGCAAAACACAGAAAAACACTCTTTGTTTTTCCCCGAGTTCAGTGAGGGGAGTTGACCAGAGTGGCATATCGCCCAGATGGGCGCACACCATCTTGGGTTCATTTTGAGGCTTTAGCTGCTATTTTCATTCTCCTCCACACTCACAACTCATTTGCTTGTTCCTCATTGTTTTTTAGTCTGCTCCATTTCCATCAGTTTCTGTCCTCTGCCAAGTGGGAAGCTGTTGTCATCGTAACCACGAGCGTCTCTGGCTTTTTCTCTCTGGGTCTCTGTTTTCCTGTTTTGCTCAGCCTGCCTGTCTGTCCGCCCTTTTTCTCTTTCCTGTGATGTGATAAATATTTATTTCCACGCCACTCTAGAAGAGGGTGGGAGGTTTGGGCTTGAGTGGTTTTTAAGGAGCTAACGGAATTGGAATTGGTGACTGGTACCCTGGTACAAGGACAGAGCACACACACACACACACACACGCACACGCACACGCACACACACAATCGTGCATGGGCTGAATGGAAGGGAATTGATTGTGGCGGCAGCCTCATGCTTTTTTACAAACCTGTCTCATTCACTGAGGGAGGCCTCTGGCTGCTCGTCCTCCCAGGGGGGTCTTCAATATCTGTTATGGGTGGGTGTGGAGGCCTACACCATGTGCCAGTCAATTTTAATCATATAAAGCTGTCTCTGCCCCTCACTGAAGGCATGCCGGCTTTATATTCCACTCCTCCTCACTCTGCTGTTGAGCTTAAATAGCGTTTTGAATCCTGTGTGGAAGTTTTATGAGAAAAAAGGGGAAGTGCTCGAAGATTCAAACCTAAAAGTCCAATCAGAAATATTCAGAAGAAATAGCTTTCTCTTTATTGCACAACATTGGAACATACTTTCATTCTGGAGTAATGTACTGTGTGTTATTACATTCTTGAGAGACATTTTCATGAAAACAAAGTCTGGCAGCTCTTTCTTGAGTTGTGTACCATGGATTCTTGTTTTTCTTTGGCTTTCTATTTTAAACTGAATGCCACAAACTCCTCAGCCCTCCCATACCGCTCTCTCCAACCTTGTCTTTCCCACTGTTTCCTCAGTGGGCTACTATTGCAAATTCTCCTCCCACCATATGCGCCAAATCCTATAATAGCTCGAACTGAAAGAGGAGTGTTTGCTCACAGTCTTCGTTCCTCATTCGCACAAAAATTACACGCATTAGTAGCTGTGGGACAAAGCAGGGCTAAAGAGGGGGACCTCTTGTAGGCTGCGATGTGAGATGGTGCAGGGCTGGAGAAGAAGCTGCTGTTTTGCATGGCAATAGGCTGCTAGTGTGTATGGATGAAGTCATGGGGCTGGCCGGCCATCAAACAGAGGCTGAATGTGAAGGAGGCCGGGCCAGGACGCTCCATGGCTAATTGTGTTACCCAGAGAAAGCCCAGGCCGGCCTGTTCTCAGCCATTGAGCAGTGGAGGCGCGGGTTTAAAGCCTTTCAGGATAAGGTAGAATGGTCCCCCGGTCTCTGAATGGACCCTTCCAGAAACTGAGAATGGCTGAAAGACAAAACGAGAGGAGGAATGTGATTATTGGATTTCCCAGAGAGTAAACTGTGTTGGCAAACATACAGTTGAAAGAGTTCACTGGTGCTTTTCAGAAACTGATACTGTCTCGGCTGAATGTGTGGTGGTGCAACATCCACACTAAACAAACTGGCAAAAGAATGAAACAGTTCAGCGCTCCTCAGTGCTAACACTTCTTAGCCATGGTCACTATTAACTTCTGATTACCTTGTATTGATCCCTGATAGGAATCTGTGTGCACTGCTGTGCTTTCATGGCTCACTTAGCAACGTGGAGCCAGACTTACCATAGGGGACTTTAGTTAATGACCTCGCCATCTATTCTGCACATATCGAATTACCTCCTTTTATACAACTACTCAGGATACAGAGCACCTGGACACGATGGTATTTCATCCTCTCTGTTCCGTTGTCCTTTTCCTTTCTTTCTTTTTGTGGTCATAATTTACAATGACCATGAAAATACTGAAAAAAGGAAGATTTACATCCATCATATAAAAGTCTTTGTCTCCCGGACAGGTTGGTGGTGTTGCAGGATGAAGCACCAATAACCTGCCCCGCTCCCTGTATCATCTCCTCCACCTTGACTTTGCTGACCTTGGATGCTGAGATATTTAACCACAGATACCCTTGAGTCTTCCTATTTTTATGTCTTTCCTAACCTTTTAAAAAATGGTCTACTCGGCCAATACCTTACTTTATAATCTCCATCCATCTCTGTCGGCTGGCGAATGCACCCCGGAAAGACATAATCGGATTTGGGTGGCATTAAACAGCGAATAGCTGCTGTCATTGGACAACCTGCTGGTAACCAGGTTTAGAGGGGAACACCACATTTGTCAAGTGTCAGGGCTCAGGCACAAACACCAGATATGGACATGAACGGTACACTTGCTCTGTAGTCTCACAGGAATTCACACAAGCTGTTAGGATGAGGGGGGAGATGTCTCATTTCATTTTCTGTCAAGCTGGACGTATGAGTTAATAGGGTTCCTTAATCCGAAATGAAGATTTTAAATGTAAGGGGGTCAGGAAGGTAACCTCTCAGAGGGTGTGAGTGTTGCTACAAGTTCATGAGCGTTCACTGACAAGCAAAACTGACTCATTTTGTGTCAATATAGCACAGACGCAATGCTGGGTTAACATTGCCCAGTACCCGTGGGTTAAAAACCATTAGGTTACCAATCAAAACCAAGACAATGGGTCATTTTGAAAAGTCTGCAATTCATTATTTTTGATTAAACTGCCAATTATTTTCTCTATTAATCTATTGGTCTTTGATTCATCAGAAAACAGTGAAAAATCCCCTTCGCAATTTTCCAAAAGCCCAAGATGATGTCATCAAGTGTCTTATTTTTGTCAACCAACAGTTCAAAATCCAAAGATACGTATTTTATTATAATGTAAGACAAGGAAAAACAGCAAATTCACACAAGCTGGGACCGAAGAAAGTTAAATTCTTTTGCTTGATAAATGACTTAAACAATGAATAGATTATTTAAATAGGTGCCGGATCATTTTCTGTTGATTGACTAATAAATTAATTGACTTATCGTTACAGCCCTGATTTTGACCCAATGTTGGATACAACAAAGTTTGTGACCACGCCATATTTTAGGTTGGACAACGCATTGTCTTGGGTTTTATCGGTATCGAATGGTTTTCTACACATGGGTACTGGGTAAAGTTAATCCGTAACGCGTCAGTGATCTCGACCCAGTGACCTTTAGTGTGAGAGGGATGAGAGCAAGTGTTTCCTTATGTACAAATTGTCACCTTCCTCCTGCCTGCCAAGTGAGTTGTGTTGCCTGTGTTCCTTCAGCCGGCGATATTCATTTCAAATGTCTGCATTGTTTGTTCTGGAAATGAGAAATATGTATCAGGCGCCGGGCGATGTCTCATTCATCACTGGCTCCCACTGTCCGAGTACCTCTGCGCCGAAGACAGATAGATATGGCAGAGTAGTGTCTGTGGCTGACACTGTTGTCAGAAACGGTCATTGTGGATGTGAATGCATCTCATTCCCGGGACAGATAAAGCTGAGCCCTCTCTCTTGCCTCTGTAATTGTATTCTGCCTCCATGCACTGGAGATGTAAGTATCAGATGATATGAGTAATGAAAGTTGTGAAATGAGATGCTTTCCTTTTTCAAGTGTCACGCAAAAAAACTTATTTGTAGCGGGTTGAGAGGATGGATAGATTATTTGCGTGTATGTGTGTGTGTGTGTGTCTAAGGAGGGGGAAACAGTGATCGGTAATCATTTGGAAGGGAGAAATGAGGCGCCTCATCAATCACACGGTATTCGTTAAAGGTTACGTCGCCACATCTGAGGGAACGTATTCGGCCTTAGCAAGGGGAATAAAAAAGTAATTATCCTTTATCATCAGCCAGAGGAGACTTGACATAATTAGGTTTTTTTTTTTGTTTGAAGCTGATTTGGACTTCCTGTCCTTGGGGATTAAATATATCAGCCAATCATTCGACTGTTCACCTGCCATCAGGCCGTACAGTCGCTCGTCTCCTAACAGACCCTGAGACAGGAAGTGGTCCATGGCTCCGTCTTCCAGCCCAATTGTTGATCAGCCATGACGATCTGTGTTGCACCGCCGCTCCTGCAGCTTGTGTTGTGTCTTCAGGACCTGACATACAATGCCTCCGTCACGACAGTAGATTTTTTTGAATGGCAAGGAGAAAGAATTTCCCCTCAGGCATCAATAAAGTATCACATTGAACATTCATAAGGCGGTGTTATTATTGGCAAGGCCACATTACTGACCTCATTTTCCCAATGGCTCTTCTCTGTAATTGAATATTACATGTCCATTTTGAAATGGACATGTAATATGTCCTGATGTCTGCTGCTCTTAAACCCTGAGCCCTAAATCCTGACAAGATTACATCCTAAAAACTTATCTTCCAATGGAAATGCTGCTGTTTTTAAAAAGGGTTCAAGATAGCTTGCAGCTTCAATGCTTACTCAATACTGAGTTTCATTTTTTCACATTTGTCAGATGGTAAAGATCTCATTTTACACAGTTTCTATTGCTCCCTATGAATATGGAAATACTAATAAAGTATTACAGTGCATTAAATGCAGTCATTCAGTGCTTTTCTTTTTCTTTTTTTTTTAAAACAGTGACATATTATCACCTTTTAGATATCCTTGCTTTTAGTCCCTAGTATGGGTCAAGATCCAAAAATGCTGGATTTCTGGTAATGCAACTCAACAGCCTCATGCTTTCCCTGTCTCCAAAATGCCCTCTTCTTTCAAACTTCGACTATCCCAAGTCTCAAGCCTGGACAGAAATACTCCTGATGATCATCACCATCCTGAGGAGTAAACTGAACTCCATGTGTAACATTGGTGGAATGCCCCTTTAGAGGCGACTCATTTGGATTGTTTGACCCTTGCCATGAATTTGGACACAGAAAGGATTTATTACATTGACTGTTAGACTGCTTTGAAGGTATTTCGTTATGACAGGGTGCTCCATTGACACATATAATACATGTTTATACAGTATCCATGTAACTTTTCATCTTTGAAAGTTTCACATATTGAAAGATCAGCCCTAGGTATGTTATAAAAAGTCTTGTATTAGGCTTTTGGTTGCAGTGTTTTGCTCTTATTGTGGAGTATTTATATGTCACACTGTCATTACAAACTTTACTGTAGACTGTAACTTTACAGGCGACTACTACCTGAGGTGCTAACAGCAGTCCTCTGACATCCTGGCCACCGAGCGAGCTGTAATGATTTAGAATTAGAGGAGGACAAGGACGAGGTGGCTTCTCTTCCCACCATCATGAAGCTTCTAATTACCTGCCAGCTTCCTTTGTCTCGTGGACTCCATGCTGGGTTGCAAAGGCAGAGAGAAAGAGGTGGGAGAGAGGAAGAATTATAGAAAAGGGGGCAGAATGAAGGAAGGGGGGTTGAGAGACTGTAAGAGAAAGAGAGAGTGAAAGCCAAGTGAAAATCCATATACATGATTTATACCAGTGCGACTGTGCGCGGTAGGCAGGAGTTATCTTTTATTTATGAGGGCATCAGCGGCAAAGCGCCCAGATGTTAAGCTGTGCGGGGATCTCATCTACCCAGAGTCGCTTGCTGGCAATAAAGCTAGAAGGTAGGCTGTTCGGAGCTGGGCTGGGGGGGGGCAGCGTAAGGATGTGCGTGGAAGAGAGATGACGCTTTGTCTCCTTTGACATAAAGCTTCAGGCTAGGGCTGGGCGTTATAGCTTAGAAACGTATCACGATAAAAAGTTTTAAACCTTTAAAGACCTTTTTTCTTTTTTATAAAGACGTGTCTATTGCCGGTACATATCGCTATTGTTTTATCGCCCAGACCTACTGCAGGCCGGATAGTTGTGGCTGTAACTGGCAGCCTTAAAACCTTGGTTAGATTTGTAACAATTTGTTAGATGGGAAACCCAAGAAAAGAAAAGAAAAACTCAAGTGCTGATGGAGTCATTTACTGGACTGGCTCATTTTCCACTCTTCCATTATTTATCTGTGGAAGACAAGACACTTGTTGTTTTCTCCTCTGTCAACAGCTCATCAAAGGGGCGCTGAGGATTCATTATGGAAATGAAGCCCTCATTGTCAACCTCTACAAATCAGATGCAAGATCTCCACGCCGAGCATCATCATCATCATCAATCTAACCTCACATTAGCACGGCCGGGATATGAAAAACACGCCTTGCATTCCTAATAGCACTAATAAAGATGGTGGCTAATGTTATGCTGCAGCCACCCGAGGGTGGGGGTTGCTGACAGGGCAGCGCCTCGCTCTTTATATGTTTGCAGTAGAGCAAGCGTTTTCATAACATGGCAGCGTTGGTGACAAATGCCTAACAGCCCCGGGTGCAGAGAGATTTGTGAACTGTAACAGAAAGGGAAAGGTTACGCTCTGACCGGGTCACCAAAACCCTCCAGCAACTCAGCATGTCCAGCAGTTGTGGGGCTTCTTTACAGCTCCAACAGCTTAGGTTGGCAGAAAAGCCACATTTTAAGCATCATATAACCAGACTGTGTTCGTTTTTCTAAGGACGCACAAGTCCTCTCAACCCTAGTGCTGCTTTTAGGGCTCCTGTGCATGTTTAAAACATGTACTATGTGGCTCTGGATTAAGATCTCATCCACTGCCTATGATATAAAGTAATAATGGAAACTGTGTAAATGACCTTGAGGAGCTGCTGAAGACAAAATGAAAATGGTCAGCAACATCTCAGGAAAACAGGTTTGGTGTCTTTGCAGGGAGACTATGGGCTGTGATGGCGGCCGTTAACTTGCCCCTCCACCTCTGCTCCATTATCTCAATTGAAGCAGTTAGTTACAGTAAATGGACAATATTAACGGGACACTTCTTGGCTCCTGCAGCAGGTGCTTACGTTATAAAACGCATTCAATTTCAGTGCCGAGCTGCAGCTTCTTAATAGCTCGTTCCCTATTAGCAATTACTGAAAATGAAAAAGGTTTTGCCAAAGTGTTCTATACTGGCAGTTTGGGATTTCAGAGTATCTTACTCTACCTTAAAGAGATCAAAATGGGAATGAAGGGATCCCAAAACAGTTTTCCACCTGAGTAACCGGGGGCATCCTGACCGTTTCATGTTTGATAACAGAAATCCATAAAGCCTTCACATCAGCTTTGCGCTGCTGCTGATGAAAGGTGTAATATCAGTCACTGACAAACAGGGAGTCTACTGTCTGCAAGAGGAGCATTTCAGTGTGTGTGTGTGTGTGTGTGTGTGTGTGTGTGTGTGTGTGTAACACAGCAAGCTGAATGCAGGCAGACAGACAAAGAGCCACTCCCTACTGGTTGTTGAAGGCTGTTGTGTAGACGCACGTCACGTTGAAACACTGAGAAAGGGCTGCGTCTCCTAAAATAACATAATATTCCACAGCACAGGGGATGTAGAGTAATATATGATATTTTATTGTTTATCTTCTATCATGGGACTGTTTTTTTTATTTTATTTCAGAATCTGTGACGCACTATTTTCTAGTCTAAATTAACATGGACAAATCTGTCTCAGAACCACCAACAATGAAGGTTTCTGTTTGACTTCTCATTACTGTACCTCTGAAATTTGTCAAACCTAAACATATATTGTTACACACATAAATATCCAAAGGTCTACCAGTTATTAATGTCTCCCAGTCAAAACAACAGCCTGTTTTAAGAGCACATTTGAAAGCTCAGAACCAGGTCTCCACAAACTAGCCGTTTTGTTTAAGTTAACATTTACATCTAATCATCAGTGGACGTCTTCCCTCTGTCTTCAAATGCACGGTGCAATTATAAGATAATTGCACCGTGCATTTATACTACTTGTTAAACCACTGATTTTAAGTATCATGAACAAGACATAATTGGAATGAAAATTGAATGTACTTATCAGACACATTTACATACAAGTTTACGGGGGGGGGGGCGGTATGTGTTGGACTATTTATTGGCTGGGAGCAATGACTTCCTGGAGTCTCCACTGGTTGCCTGGCAACCTCACAGTGACGACACAAACATTTTTATAGAGAAAAGTGATTTATAAATATTAAATTGAATGATAATGGCGTTCAATTTCAATAGTCAAATGAAATTCCATTAAATTATTCAATCTTTCATTGGACCTAAATCAACAGTTCAGTATGTGCATGACAAATTCAAATGTGTGTAATGCATATAAAATCTGGCATTAATCTCTTTTCTTCGGTTTCCTACCTGTCCTCTTTTTGCTTCGCTTACTTCCAATAACAAATCAGTGGGAAAGACAAACCATGAGAGGCAAATACGCTGCTGAGGACATTAAATCTGATAAGAATGGAAGAAATGTTTAGATCAAGATGCAGCGAGCCAAGCCTGTAGTCAGACTGCTGTTATTGTGTCACCAGAGAGCACATCAGCCCGTATAGCATCTACTCCCCATAGAACCTCCATTATCATAATGTCCCTGGGCTTAGCACCTCGTCCCAAAGGCCAATGGGGTCTCCATTTCACCGCTCTAATAATGGAAAGTGCCTCAGAGCCTCACCAGACCTCATGGTTTAGCCTGCTTAGTGTTGGGCCATTAGGAATATTGTGAGGGAGTGTGATACATGTGCATATATGTTTTTAGTGTGTGTGTGTTTTTTTTGTTGTACATAAAGGCAGGGACGGATGTAATATGGGAATAATTCATTGGCAGTTAATGGGATTTCAGTAGGAGCCTGTGTTGTTGACAGTTTACTGTAGCCGCCTACCTCCAGTGTGAATTATTAAACGGCTGTGAATTCCTATTAGTGGCTGTGAGAATGGAGCAGGCCAGACAAAGAGACACACACACACACAAAAGACAGACAACAGAGGAGCGGCTACTCTTTCTCATAATCACACAAAATCTCATTTTTATTCACACAAGTTGAAAGAATTACAGGAGTGAAATAGGGCAAAACAAAATTTAAAGAAAAGCGTCCTCACAACCTACACACACACACACACACACACACACACACACACACACAGATGCACCAAAAACACATGCACACATATAACCAACAAGACTGAGGAAACAGTATTTCCCGAGTCACAGGGCGCCTTAATTTAATTTCCCAGTGTTTGCTTCGAGATGAGACACGGCCATTTGCATTTCCTCTCCGAGTATTTCTTTAAGCTGCTGCTCAGCCCACAAGCAGAGCAGAGACACACACAGGACAGGGGGGAAAGCACAAGAAAGCTTAGGCTTAAGTAAAAAAAAAAAAGCATTGTTTTGGTCTGTGAGTGTGTATGTGGCGACCGCTCGAGGTTGTCTGTGTCTGCGTGTTTGTCTGTCTCATTATGTAGATACACAAGGTTACAGTGGCTGCCTGCTGGGTGTCAGTGCGTGTTGGTTGCAGTGTTTTACTGTCTGTTCTCAGCTCTCCACATGGACATGGGCATCGCGGGCAGCGCTATTAAACGCCAAGGTGTGCTCTCAACCGAGCTGTCTGTCAGCATGATTGGTTGGCTGTTTGTAATCGATGAAGCCTGGCCCACAGGCCAGCCACCTAAATCCATACAGACGGCTGGGAAAGACGAGATGGCAGTGGGAACATAGGCTGCAAGAGGACTGTCACACACACACATGCAAACACACACAAACCCCCACTCCTTGTTTAAATGGCTCCCCGCTGTTTAAGACCCCATCGATCAGTTAGCGAGCGTGTGGCATTTTGACTTAAACCGTGCATGGATAATGGGCTTGGCAGGCACCATACTGATAGTGGGACGGCAGCCCAAAGAACAGGCAGAGGGGGGGCTCATTAATCCAGGGGCATGCCATGACATTGCCAACAGGCTGCAGCTGGATTGAGGAGCATCTGGAGCAACCCCACATCACCGGCCCACCCCTCTTTGGAGAAATGGTCTGGCCAGGTCTGGTGCAGTTGACTGCCAAGGCAGATGGTACATTGGGTGGGTACAGGCTGGGCAGGAGATGTGCATGAGCAGTGATGTGGGTGATGGAAGCACACAGACATGCTTTGGCTTGCACTGGGCACGCTGGTCATATTTACTTAGTGAGGGAGTGTAATGTAGGATTCATGGTCGTGCATTTTGGGGTGCATTTAGAGGGCTGGACATGGGGAGGCTGTGGGAATTGGTGGCTTGTAGAGACTGCATAAATCTGCCTGAATATGGACTGATCCAACAGATGATTTGCACTGAGCATAACAATTTGTCCTTTAGTCCTCTGTAGTGTGTCATAGACAACAGACTCTTCTTGAAAGACGCCCCATAAAGCCCACAGAGTAGCATGTCATGTGGACTTTTTTTGCCTTCTCTCACCTGGTTTGACAGCATCTACAATGTGCTGTGTGATGCTTCGGCTGCCGTGGTTGTCGACATTCCTGATCAAGTCGCGGCAGGACAATGATGAATCTGACATGGTGATCACATCGTAACTGTCGTGCAGTCTGATCATGTCATAAGATACATGCACCCTCAGAGCATGCAAAGCTTGGGATACTAATCTGTCCACAACTTTTAAAGCGAGACATTGTAACTTTTGAGACAACAAATGGCACTTTCTTCTTGACACTAATAAAAAGTTGAATTCATAAGCAATAAAATGCTCCGTTGCTCAGTTCAATACATTCAGGAGTTTGGCTGCTGCTGCCTCACTTGGTCTGCTTATGGTGGCTAGCATAATGTTTGCCATCTTAAAGCTAGATATTGCTATATAGCTGAAATCACTGCTTGCTGACTTTATGACTCTTTTGTACTTGTTTTACTAGTTTCTATTGTGTCACAGGTAACAATAGTTTCTTCACTAAAGTAAAACAAGAAGTTGGCACACTGTACCTCTCTAGGAGACACGCTTGTTGTTCCGTGCTTTCAGTCAAGTTGACTAACGATGATATCTTTAAAGCACCTGACTCAAGAGGATCTTTAAGAGGGTACCTGTACTCACCACAGTGTACGGTATGACTGAGCTCAGTTGGCGAAGAGTCCAGCCAGGCAGTTATTGGCTGGTCATTCACAGTGAGCGGCTTTACAGACTGTTTTATGGTAATATTTAGTTCACACATTCATCATGCTCTGCAGTCCAGATCTCTGAGTGCAGGTCTGCATATTCAGTTTGTCTTTGCTGTTCAATCAATGACAGAGTCTTTCACCTTTGATGAATCAGTCCTGCAGCACCTCTGTCTGGTTCTGCTCCTGCAAAATTACACCGTCATTACAGCCTAAACACACACTCAATGCTTTCCCAACTCAGACATCAATAAACTAATCACACACCCAGTAACAAGCCAAACGCCACGTCAATGCGCCACAATCGCAAATGTCAACGCTAATGAATGTAAATGTATTCAGTGTAAACCTACACACACCAGTTGAACCAATGGCAGAGGGCAGAGAGGTGCAACAGTGAGCAGGAAGATGTACTGTCCCTCAACCAGATGGCTCGGATTCAGTTTGACAATCACCCTCGCTGCTGAGGTGTCCTTGGTGCTCCAAGCCTGACCTTTGACCTCCCCGTGGATGTGGCAAGCAAATAAAGAGAACTTCTCTTTTGGGCTAACAATATTATTTTGACTCAGTAGTAGATTTGTGTTGTCTTTTCTAATTACACAGATTCATTTCTGCCCATACACAGTCTCAGCACATCACCTCTCATTAGCCAAGATGGGCACCAAATCGAGCCGCGTAATTAGCCCAAAACAGAGGAAGAAGAAAATTGCTAATGACAGGGAACACAATCCACATTAAAACAGAGCATGCGCACAAATGTTTGTGTGGGATTTTGTGTGTACAAATATATATATATATATCTGTGTGTTTAGCTGAAGCCCATCCCTCTGAATATTATGTGCTGATGAGCGTAAGCTGGACTACATATGGCTGCATTCTTGTAAACAGCAGACAGCTTCGCTCTAATTAACCCACAAAATTAGAGGAACAGGAGGCCTCAGTTTGTGTGTGGGCGTGCTGGACCAGAGTTATAAAAGAGAAACCTTATCACGGTCTCATTGCTGGGACCTGAACTGTGGAAGGAGACATCTGATAGGCTGACTGTTCTCCCCACAGTGAGGATCCTCCGAGCCTGTGCTGTATTGTATCAGCTCAGTGGGGGATTGTGGAGGAGAGACAGTGATGGTCTCATAGCTGCTTTTTAGTGCATGCTAATGGCTAATTAGGCATTTCATGACTAAAGCTGCATGGTTATTCTCATTACATGCTACTCAGTACTCCCAGAGTGCCATAGCATTATGCTGAGGACGGGGGAGAAGTCCTGCCTCGGTTTTCACTGTCTCCCTGTGAATTTTTTGTATTTTTTGTATTTTTTGTAACCTAAGCACTGCCTGTATTCGCTGGTTATTCATAGCTGTTGGATTTATTGGTATGATAATAGCAACACCCCCATCTCACTCTCCATAGATGTTTATTGGACTGTTCAAAGTCTTCCTCCCTGACATGATAGAGGCCCTATAGATGCCTCTGTCAGCTTAAGTCCTCACCCAGGCTCTCGGTCATTAAAATGCTGTCCGTCAAACACCCTCCGAATTAGACACAGCACCATTACATTTAAAGGGACAGTATGTGTGTGTGTGTGTGTGTGTGTGTGTGTGTTTGTCTCTTGGTGTTTGTGTGTAGGGGGTGGGGTTTTTCTGCTGTTGCTTAGTGATAAAGCAGTTGATAGAGTAGCCACTGAAGATGTTAACCAGTCTTTGTGTAGCGTGATGAACGCCCCAGTTATCATGATAATTTGACACAAGGGAACCCAGCACAGTGTTTATGTGGGTTGGGGATCATTGTGTGTGTATGTGTGTGTGTGTGTGTGTGTGTGTGGGTAGAGGGTCACAGGGGCCTGTAATAATAGAAATCTGCATCTTTCATGTTTTGCCGTGTCACCATCCTCAAATGGAGGGGTTTTCCAGACATGCATGAGATGCTTTTGGGATGAGGGAATGTTTGTACACAGAGAGGAGATAAGTGCTGATTTAAGGCCTTAATAACAAGGACTACGCCTTGTTATTAAAGTGTGACCAGTCAGTTTTGCACCTGGCTTTGTCTTCTGCCTATTCATTCTCCCACAGCCGAGTGGCTCTGCTCCTCCCTGTGGTTGAGCGTCGCTGCAGCTCCAAAATAAAGCAGAATGTTTAACAGCCTTCTGATAAATAAATCTTTAGACTGTTCAGTTTTCCTTCACAGAGAGGCTCGAGGGACTGTTTGAGCGGAGATGAAGCCGTGTTTGCCTGTGTTCACAAGATTTTTGAAATCCTAGATAGATGCATTTTAAAAGATCACTTATATCACAACTACAAACATATCACTTCATGACTGTGTTTTGAAATGTACACCAGAGAGTGTTTGCATGAGTGTCTCTATGTAGAAGAAAATCAAGTGGGGACACTTTGCCTTGTGTGTGTGTGTGTGTGTGTGTGTGTGTGTGTGCACTCACACAAACACATACTGTACCAGCCTCTGGAGATAACCGCTCTATTTATGCTGCCCTGCTTGCCTCACCATTCTCTTGTGATAACACTTAATAGTTGCTCACTAGTGCGCGAGCACCTCACAGTGTCAGTTGTGAGTGGCCAGCACCAGCAGCAACTGTAGTAAAATGTTGGCTGATTCAAACCAAACCTGGACTTGGAAGATAAGTAGGAATATGACTTGTTGAGTGTTGGAGGAGGTTGGAGTGATATTCTGCAGCCAAGCTGATGTGTTTGATTCTCAGTGTTGCACCCGGCGACCTCCCCACCAGACCCCCACCCCCCCGGTTCACCTCTCAGACCTCACCTCCCAGAGCGATGATGATGAGTTCCTCTCCTGCTCCTGACAAATTGCTCAGTGGGATAAGTGGAGGTGTGAACTGCAAAAATGGCATCCCTCTCCACACCAGATATGATATGATAGTGGTGGATGTATATACCTCAGTGTTTTGTCAAGATTTGTATTCTTGTCAGGTGGAAACTAAAATACAGACAAATAAAATAGTTTTATGGTTTGTTAAGAACTACTAATATCCCTAAAAAGCATTTGATCCCCTGTCATTGTACACTGACAACCTCTTTCTTGCACCTTGTTGTCACGATCACACAGCCATTACACCCTCCCATCCTCTCACAGTGAGTCCACTCCACCTATCAGCGTGTGGTGAGTGCTGTGATTGAAGGACAATCAACATGTCTGTGTGTGTTTGCAGGGGAGGTGGTGTTCACGTTGAGCTTTGAAACCATGCAGAGTGGTTGCATTTACAATTGGTGCTAGCAATTATACTGGACGTAAAACCTTGTGTGTGTGTGTGTGTGTGTGTGTGTGTGTGTGTGTGTGTGTGTGTGTGTGTGTGTGTGTGTGTGTGTGTGTGTGTGCATGTTGACATACAATCCTATAAATGATTCATGATGCCATTAAGTTCTGTGAAACACTTGAGAAGAATAAGCAAGGTGTCAGCAAAATTGCAGATCAGGATACTGAATCTGTAAACGGTGTTTCAATGTTCATAATAACACAACGGCAAACTTCAGCTATGTGGTCTATAAATAATAATAATCATAATATACAATCATGTATTTCAAGCTTTATCTCTGAATGAGCATTTCCTGAGTTGCCTCCATTTCTAGACACTTCCCCTCATGTCTTTCAGGCTGTCAGTTTTGCCATGATAGATGCTCAGAGGGTGAAACAATAAGTATGTGTGATTAAACCCCAGAGTCACGTCTGAATGACGAGAGGTCACCCTTTGACCCTGACCACTGACACCCTGCGTGTGTGTGTCACAGAGAGAGGACGAAGATAAAGGAGACTGAGGCACACTGTTGTTACCAAGCCTCTGCTCCCAAGAAGGGCCAAATGTTGCGCAGCCACACACAGGACAGTGTGTGTGTGTGTGTGTGTGTGTGTGTAGCTCAACTACCCCTACTCTGACTGCTTTCATGAAGGCTGCTGTAACCAAGGAAATGCTTTCACCGCATTAGCGCTCCTCTCCCTTGTGTCTCGGTGGTCTTCTTGATTACCTCTCTGGCCGTCCTTGTTACCTAAGCCTTCATTTACAGATCTGAAAGCATGTGATCGATTGAGGGAGAGACGGAAGCCATTTATCAGCATAGAGAGGCTGAAGGTAGATTTCTAATTGTCTCCTCGGATTAAAGAACAGATGTGAGTGATTAAAGAGCCCTCTTGCTTTGAGCAAGAAGCTTCAGATGTCCAATGAGATGACACAGGGTGAGTTTGAAGTCCCTTACTACTCCATTAGCATGGCCAGCGCTTTAAGAGATGTCATTAAGATGTGCATAGGCGTGTATTTGTTTGTGTGTGTGCACCTGTGTGTCACACTCGTGCTTGGCAGAGGGAGGAAGGGAGAAGCTCATTAAACATGTACGAGATGCAAGAGCAAAGTCTAGGAGTCTAGGCGAGACCACCTGGTGTATCACATGATGAGACCAGAAACCAAAATCATCGACATGATCCTGATAAATCATTGCAGTGCTCCATGCTAGCTATATATTACATACGTAACATGATGGAAGGGTAGTAGAATTGTCTCAAAGTGAAAGAAATTGGGACTTGAAGTAGCTCTAAAGATAGTAAATCATTTATAGATTGAATTTCCCATTTACAAACAATCAAGGCCACACTCACAATGTCATGTGATAGCTGTGATAGCTTATGTGTACATGTTCTGCGTTTCTAAAACTAACCAAAGTTAGCTCTAGAGGTAGTGAGCAATGAAGTGTGTGTGTCCCAAACCATCAACAGACAGCGCAGGTTAAAAGCATGCATATAGAAGGAGAACGGGGGGAGACGGGACCCTGTTCATTCCAGTGAAAGTTGCTCAGTGGCACATGAACCCAAAAAAGATAAACTTCCCGGATCTTCCGCATACCTTCCACATCATGCGGCTCAAAGAGCAAGTGCACTAGCGTCTCCTTTAACCCAACCGCTCGGTCTCAGGCTCCTCTCAAATGAATGGAGAAGGAATTAGCTGTGGATTCGGCTATTAGTGAATTTTACAACTTAATGACAATGATTGACAATGATTAAGGGCTATTTAAGTGTTGAAAAAAATGGCTTCAAAGCCCGGCGCACTTCCTACGGACTTGGCTAAGTCTCGTCCCCCTACACAAGTAATGTTAGCTTAAGAAACAGCGTGAGCGTTTCTTTCCCACCACCTTCTGTGTAAAAACATCCGACACCTTATTAAAATCCAAGACTCTAACCAGACTGCTAAATGCTAATAGCTAATTCTAGGTTAACAGGGAGGTTTACCTCTTGGGACTGAACCTTTTCCACCCTTTAGGTTTGGGATTTGTGCAGTTTATGACACAATAACCACTTATGTTGATTTCCCCATGAACTCTCAGTCAATCTGTTTTCCACTCTCTGCATGTGCACGCAGTGGGTAGAAAACTTAAGATTCTTACGACTTAAGATTCACACTAAATATATTCCTTGTTTCCATACCAAGTAAATGTGGTGAACTGTGTGCAACTGTGATAGTCCAAAATAACATTACTAACAATTTGGATATTGCTAGTCACCTGTTAACCAACTAGTCATTCTCCAATTCCTTCATTCAATCTTTAAAATAATAACAGGAAGAGGACAGGAGGAAAGGAAGACTAATGAAAAGATAAAGAAAGGAAGAGGGAAAGAAGCCCATCTTATCTACAGGGTTCATCTGTGGCCGGCTGCTGTGGTGCTTCATCTCTTGTAATGAACTTGATCCCAGAGATCTGCTGATCTGCTGATCTCCAGCCAGTGGCACTCCAATTTGAGACAGCAGCAGTGGAGCATGCAACGGCTACAGCTGACTCGTCCCCTCTGCAAAGGCAGCCCACGAAATATCATTTGTAGAGAATTAAGAGAAAGGCCCCCCTTTTGTTCTCGTTCCCCTGGGGTGCCGTGGATTTCTACACTTCTGAACAATGGCTTGTAGATGCAACTGAGAAACGTGATACAATGGACTGCAGTTGGAAACCAAGTGCACAAACACTCACACACGCGCACACGTCTGGAACGCATGGTCTGTTTACCCTGTTGGAAATCCACAACAGTGACACTCTATTCCTAATAAGATGCATTCAACCAAGGATGAGATTAGCGGGGGAGTACTGAGACACACGCGTGCACACAAAGCTGTTAAGATCCCTGGGCACTTTTACAGACTTCTGCTGGAATGTGTCTGAGAGGAAACATTCAGTCTTCTTGAAAACCCAGTCCTGTACGTCTGCCATGTTTGTGTGTGTCTGAAATCAAGTATGTTGAACCTAAAGTTGTTTGGATAGTTGTTAAGATACATTCTTCTCTTGGGCGTGTTTGGCGACTTTACATGGCACACACACAGACACCTGGGTTGGACTATACCCTGTCAATGTTGAGACGGACATATTCAGTAGGAGTCCTGTCTGCTCTGGATCCCCTGCTGTGCTCCATCTCTACTACCTCAACCTCATTCCCATTCCTAACAACCACACGCACACACACCTATGTCTGCTCCCGGTCCCCCACTTGGTAGGCTGTTGAGGTGAAGGCTGAAGGTAATGCTTTCCATTTTTCCTTAATGCCAGTAGGTCAGGGAGCGATGGCAGGGCAGAGCTTCATTACAGCAGCCCAGCAGGGCCCCATGTCTCCTGTTGGGATTCATTATGTTGCTGCCCCCCCTCCCCCTCTCTACACACTACATGCTGCACTCTTCATAAAGGTTTCTATATATTTTCAGATAATGATCCTCCAGGTTTGTACCACCGCAGGACGAGGCTGCAACATCCACTCCTCTCGCTTTTTGTTGCCATGAGGACCAATCTTACTTTTCCTCCAGAAAACATAACAAAGCGCACAATATTTGCAAACTGCCATGCCTAAAAGAAATTAACTCGGCAAGTCTGTACATACTGCTGAGTCCACAGCCAATATCAGATTGTGCTTTTCACTGTAAAAAGCCACAATTCAAGGTTTCCTCTGTCACTGTGCTTAGATGGTTCCATGTACAAAGAGCCTTTTTCAGCACCGTAAAAGTCCCTCAATACTGTATAAAACAGCCCAAATCAGTAGTGTTGAAAACAAATTTAGATTTTTTTTATTTTAACAAATCAAATGATTCTTTCACTAAATACAATATATCAACTACTGCACAAACTACAGAAGACTGTCTATCCTCTCTGCCCCAATTCAACACTACCACTAGAGAAATACACACACACACCAACACACACACATACACACACTCAGATAGAGATCAAGATTCATAAACAGGGACACGCATTTATTATTTTCAGACGTTCTGTGTGCAGACTACACAAGCAACACAAAGAGGCACATTTGCCACACACACACACACACACACACACACACACACACACACACAAACTGATTAATGGGAGCTCATATATAGTTACTTTGCCCAGGTGCAGGGCTCCTGTTCTTCTTTTGTGTGCAGCAGCCTTGTGCACAGCACATTCATACTGATCCACTTTCTCTCTTCCACTGCTTCATAAACAACACGCTGCCAAGGTGACACTTCTTAAAAACTGTCTATGGATGCAACATTAATTTGTACCACAAAGGTGAATTCCTGTAGCCGGGCTTTTCACATTTTCTCACTTGAGTTACAGGGTCGTCTATATGCTGAGTGAGCCCTGTAACCCCGGGACGTAGGAAACCCATTCAAAATACACTCTGCAATTTGAAAAATGTGTGGCAGTCAATTTGAAAATAAGTACCCTGTTCTTAACCCACCTCATGAATTCATGCATTTTGCACTTTTCATTATACCTGTGGTGTTCTCCAGTATATTGTATCAAACAACTGGCGCGGTTACTGTGTTTATGTATACGTGTATATTTATTCCACAAGATCAACTACACCCTCTGTAGTGTTTTCATGCATGTGTAAGTCGGGATGGGTTTAGAAACTTTTGAATGGGGGTGCGGACTGGGACACAGTTTTTAAGACTCCCAGTTTGAGAGCCCAGGTTCTTGGTAATAATAAACTCTACACTATTAATAGCCACATTTACATTTATTTAAATGTTTAACTTAAATATTCTAATGTGAAATAATGTCAGTTAATAGCTGCAGCGTTTGTAGCCTTTTTGCGTCTCTCTGTCAGTGTTTTGGGAATCTGTCTAGTCACTTTGTGTCTCTTTGTGTTTTTTTTGCGTCTCCCAACGCCTGGGGTTTAGAAAGATGTTTATTTAAAACATATTCCTTTTTATGAAAATTACTTTGTGGGGACAAATAAAGGGGAACCAGGTCCTCATGTAGTAGCTGCATAATACATACAAGACATGAAATCAGGGTTTGTATCACATTCATTGTGGCATGTTCTGCTCCACCTGAACTGTGATGCCACAGCACAGCTGGATATACAATGCACCTACCAGTGTCACCAGTGTCACCGACTTTCATGGCTGACCCTGTCTAGCTTAAGGGTTTAGCCTCAGGGCCAAAGGCTGTCAACACAATCACAGGGTTAATGTCAGACACACGGCTGTATACACACACACACACACACACACACACACACACACACACACACACACACAGACATCACCTTTAGCAGCACAGGGACAGACCTTCAGGTTTCATCTGATAAACCATTGTTTCCTCGTTGACTGTTTCCTCACAAGACACACCGTCGTCACGGTGAGCGCAACTTTTCACAGTTGATTGATGTCTTCAATCTAGTCGCAGCTCTCTTCCTTGTATTATTGTTATTTATTTTCCCATTCATTCATGTGAGGTAGTTTGTCTCTGGCGCTAATCCAATCTTCGAGGTGGGATGGATGGATTGAGCGACAGATTAGGTTTGGTTATGCTGTACACTGACACGTGTGTGCTGTGGGTTCCCTCACAAGGGATAAGGAAGTCAAGGACAAGCAATTTGTCTGAGGTGTAAATTAATTTGCAACATTAAAAAAAATAGATGGCGGTATGGAAATGGAAGTAATTAAGATGACAGATTGGATGCAGCGTGTGAGATTCATGTGTCATCGCTACCGTGCTCCCAGGATGGAGATTCACAGTCATAAGCATGAGTTCAGATGGCTCAGCATGCTCTGGGAGCTGAGAGACACACACTTGAAGTGGTCTTTGTTAGGAGGCAAAAATGGTGTCCAGCTAACTGCATGCTGTGCTGTGCATCTTTTTGTATTACTTTCATTCTTTTATTGTTTCTTTATTTTGCTTTCTTCTGTCCTCAATTGACATTTTGCATTTAGATGATCCTCTTGTTGAAATTCAGCAGCAATATCTTTGTCCCTTTCACTAAGGACATGTATTCTAGAGGTAAATTGGAATATATGATTATTTGTGAACTGGATGAACCAACCCTACCAAAGAAATAGTTCTACATTCTGGGATATACACTTATTTGCTTTCTCGAGAGTCAGATGAGAAGATTGATACTGCTCTTACACCTGTATGCTAGGGGCAGCCGCTTAGCTTAGCATAAATACAGCTGGCGTGGCTCTGTCCAAAGGTAAAAAAAAACAAAAAAATGCCTATCAGCACATCTAAAGCTCACTAATTAACACATTATATAAGTGTAAAAACATATGAGTTTCACAGAGGGAATCACTGCACCCCCGCCCAAGAAATGTCAAGCACATACCCCTTGTAAAACCATGCTGTTTTTACATTGTGTATTTTGCTTTGTTTAGTGAGCTTTAGAGGTGCTGGTAGGTGAATGTCCTTACCTTTGGACATAAGAGGCTGGCTGTTCCCCCCTGCATCCAGTCTTTGTGCTAAGCTAACCATTCATCTTCATATCTAATGGACAAATATGTTTTCCAAAAATGTTGAAGTATTCCTTTAAATGAATTTGTAATCTCTTTATAATGCCATCTTTATTTGTTTATCTGTTGAGAGCATTCACAATATGTTCTTATACGGTAACTGCTTGTCTTGTCTTATCTTCAATACTCTGTATTTGTTTTCGTCTTATCTGTATCATTGTATTTGTTGCTGCAGTGCCGTTCGGGGGAATCATTCAAGCTTTACTTAATTATCTGATATAATCTCCAAGATGCAAAAAGCTTGTACAAGTCAAAATCACTCAGAGTCTATGAGACTAAACAAAACATTTACATGCCCAAATGCACTCTGGACCAGGCTCTTTACCCACCTATGCAGTCCTCTGGATGAGCTTAGAGCCGTCTGAATGACTCTGTGATAAACAAACCTATTACTGAGCTCTGATTGACCAGTCCACGGGCTGGCCTGCTCACTCTAAAGATAGCAGAAGCTATTTTATTGCCCTGCTAATCTCTCCCAACTCCCTGTATTTTATTTCCTCATCGGCTTTCTCTTTCTCTCCCTTTCTTTGCTCTCTCACTCTTTTATCTCTTCTCGTACAGCGCTCAAGGTCAACAGGTTTCTGCCTCCATTGACAGTAGTGGACCATTTCCACTGAAAATGGTTTGATGTTCTCTTTAACAAGTCGCTTTCACATGGACTCCAACAAGTAACTCCCTCGTGGTTTCAGACCAGCTTTATGAGCATGCTGAGCACGCACTCATTGTCTCACCTCTGTGTGGTAACTGAAAAGCCGGCGTGGAACGAGTACTAGAGTACTTTACTCAAGTTTTACTCAAGTACAAGTGAAATTACTTGCGTAAAAATGTACCGATAAAGTTAGAAACAGGTCAGTTAAAATGTACTTTGGGTAAATGTTACTGAGTTACATGTGATGATGTTGTTATATGATAGACCTTTTAAATTAAAGAACACATTGGGCCTGCAAAATATAGCGCAGCATGTCAACGTCTACACGTCAGACCACTCTGGAGTTACAAGCCTCACAGCGAGTTTGTTGTGGCGCACACCGGTCTGAACAACGATCCGTGAGACTTGAGCACTGCGAAGTCCTCCACAGTCTGCTCTAGGTTCAACTTATTTGCTTGATCATTCTCAAAGCGCAATATGACCCGTCCGTTCAGCCTCTATGTCCCACTGCGCTTTGCAAAGTTTCCAGACATTTTGAGCTGAATGAGAGCTCTGCAGTAACAACAAGTGACAGGAATAACTGTCAAAGACAACAGAGAGACCTCACACACCTCACTGAAGGTAAAGCTTCCTGAGTGAACGCAGTTGGAAATGTCCTTTCCAGTTGGTCCGGCACCCTTTCATTTCCTCCCTCTGTTTTCTGTTTTCTTGATTCCTCTTTTGCACACACATAAGCAACTACAGGTCTATTTAACAAAGTGCTTCACTGAATCCTCCGTCCATTCTCTCTCCACGTTTCCTCTCTTCCTTAATCTTTTTCAGAAACATTTATTTGGGAGTCGTGTTTTAGTTGCTGCGTACGTGATCACCTTAAGCCACGCGTTTCGAGAAATGTAGGTAGTCGGAGGAGCGTCATTAGCATAATTTCCCAGAGGCGCACTGAGCTTAATTATCAACATGGCTGTGTGCAGACTAGAGCACAGCTCATCACATTAGGATGGAGTCCCTGCTGTTTATGCCCACGCTCCGCCAGGTCCCAGCTGACTACCTGGAGATTCATGGCTGGCACAGTTCAACTCCCAACAACTCCCAAAGTTTTATCTTCCCCGCTACGATTCCTCACCTTGAGCACACCGAGGGGTCGAAATAGTGGATCAAACTCAATGCACGTTTGGATACGTAATGCTGGAGAGCCTGTTGGACCCTCGGTTGTTGTCTGTGTACAGAGCTGTATGTTATTTCACTCATTTTCAAGGAAGATTGCTTTTTTAATACAGAGCAATCCATTGTGTCTTCTCAGTGAAGCTCCATTCCTCTGCTGTTCCTTTATCTGTCACGTCCGAGGTTTGGACGTCCCTCTGCTTCCCCAGACTGGAGGTCGAGGAAAAAGTGTGCGAGAAGCAGAAATTATCCATCCCCATCTCCATTCGCCTGTAGATAGAGGGGGAAATGGAAATACTCCTTGTGTGCGGCCAGTGAAAAGGCAATTTCCTAGAGACACACAACTGTTATGCCCTGCCCTTTGTTATGCTTTCATTATTGGACATGCACACACACAGTCACATTTCCAGCAAATACACACAGTGATTTAATTATGCAGTTTAGACCTTAATCTTTTGGATTTCTTTGTTAAACTGCCCTTGAGCCAGGTACTCACTCCCAGTTGTTGTAGAAGCAACTCTTTACCAGGACAGTCATGTATATATGTGTGTATACTATATGTGCCCATGTATATACACACTATAGCGGTGAGTGTATGTATGCGTATGTGGGTCACACTCTGTGTTTACTGCTCCAGGCTGTTGCTGTAAATCAGCACCTCATTTACATCAGCTCGCCTGATCACATCTGGGCTATTATAACCTACATGGGACGAGACAGAGATCAGATCACTGGCTCTCTTCATGGCAAATGCTCCCTTATAGTAAAAGAAAAGGGGAGACACAATGATGGAGAACATGGCGGCGGGAGACGCCATAGAAGAACAGCAGTTCTGATGTATAGCTTTGGGCCTGCATCTGTAATTAAGCAACATTTTTTAGCATATGTTTCCTGTCACTGTGTTTCATCAGTGAAAAACATGGCCGGCAATACAAACAAATGAGGTTTGTGTTGGCATATCAAGATTTATTAGATGAATTTTGTTCTTTTTGCAATTGCCTACAACTTTACCTGAAGAAGGCAGAGAGAAGAAAAAATATGTTTTTTCCCTCTCTGGCTTGCGCGTTGATGCCTTTGCTGTGCAAGGTAATGTGACATCAAACAGGTTTGTGGTAATGTAAGGCCACAGTCTAATGTGTGCGCTCTTTCATGAGTCTTTGAAGTGAATGGTAGCAGCAGATAATGTCCCTGAGTGGACAGCAGCCAGATAAGAAGTTTCTCTCAGGAGTGAGCAGTGGGTGCCCGTGACACAGGGGATATAAGTAACACCCAAGGGTGCACAGTGGTTCTGTGCTTCTCCTTTTTAATGTTTTTTGTATTTACACATCTGACTGCTCTCGCCCTGGTGGAGCTGGTGGTCTCCACCTGACTGTCTGTCTGGCTTGCAGGGCAGAGGAGATAAGCAGGGCGTTAGTCTATTTAAATATATTCTAGTCCCCTCTTGCTGGCTGCAAGGCTTGAATGTATATTGTATAACCTGCCCTGTCTTATTTTTCAGTGTCAGTGTCTTTCTCTTGCTGAATTCTCATTAGAAACACTTTGAAGTGCCCGTCCCCTATAGAAGAGCACACAAAGACAGCATGTTAGTGAACTATGCTGCCGTTCAACTGTGAATCTTCCCCTGAACCTTACAAAGGTTTAACAATACCATACTGTTTAGACAGCGAATCACTCTGCTTCAGCACATGGCCACTGCACACCGGGCTTTACTGCATGGTAGTCGCCTCTGCAGGCGTCTTTCTGTCTGCGCTGTGGTGACAATCAGTGCACTTAATATATTTCATGTAACTGTTTGCCAGAGGGAGAGAACAGACAAGATGACACAATGGCAGGGAAGGGAGCCACCCATTTCCTGCTTTGAGTGGAGTTCAACCCTTCCCATCGCTAGCAGAGTTATGACAATCAGCACAGGGTGGCAATAGAGATCCAAGGCAGAGGTCTTGGCATCGGAATGAAAGGTGCCTTGAAGCTAACAGAAGTGAGTTTTTTTTATTAGTAATATCTTGGGAAGAATAAATATTGAGGAATTCTAAAAAAGCAGATGCAAGAGTAGATTCCAGACTTCAGCAGATTTCTACAGCTGGACTCGGACGTCCACATGAGTAATCCTATGATTTGTGTGTTCCTAGACTTGTGTAATAAACTAAGCCAGTGATTTCTGTGTCAGAGGTCTGTGATGAAATTGATTCAGTGTCACGCTTGGACGGCAGGTTATCACACACCTTCCCGCCCCACAAACCCATTCAATTTCTTTCTCTCATTGCTGCTGCTGTGAAGCTGTTCTGCCGTCTCTGGGAGCAGCTTTCCATTCCTCGCTGCACCGCTGAGAAAGAGATTCAAGGTTAATTTAGTTCATTTAGCTGTTAAAAGCTGCACAGTCTTTGTATGGTAGTACAATGCTTTCTCCTCTGTTTCATTTAATTTTGCTTCTCTCCTCTACTACCCTTACCATGGATGTACACACACACACACACACACACACACACACACACACACACACACACACACACAAAAAGAGAAAAGCAAGCACATAAAGGTATTTGCCATTCATTAGCATCCATAAAGGCCTCAGCAGCCTTTCAGCTACCTGTGAAAACTACCTGAGTTGATGAACAACAAACTCTAGTGCTCCTGGACGCTTCTGGCTGTTTAGTGTTTCCAAATCGATATTTCACTCCTTCAGTCTGAAGTCTGTCTGCATCTCAAAGCTGCTGAAGCGTGCTTTCAAACAAGTTGTCAGTAAATAGAGAAACACAGCAAAGTAATCCACGGACATTTCTCAAGATAAAAAGGCTGTAAGTATGTTAAATGTCAAATATTGTGAGGGAAAAAGTCATTTAAGAAACTCAAAATCATGTAGAACGTTGGAACTATTGGTCAGAACTGCCTCTTCTGCTTGTAAGCACAAGCTCAGATTTGTCCCTTTAGGTTGAAATATGACACCTGACAAATTAATACACGTAAAACAAGGATGGGCAGTGAATTTACAGTCAATCTGAGAGGTGTAGGTTTGTTTTTGCCATCTTTCCCATGAATAAACACACACACCATAACCCCCTTCTTTGGCACTGTGTGTAAAATTTGCAGTAAAACTGGGACACATTATCAGCACACTCCAGGTCTCTCCATTATTCACTGTCTCGTCATCTCTGAGCCATTATGATCGCCTCGTGTACTCGGCGGCACTCATCTGATTGGGGCTGACACAGTCTCTCCGCACCTCTCCACTTTTATTCCTCTCTGTGGAAGAAGGTCTGGCCAAGCTCGACCGCCTTCCCTGTTTTGAGTTCTTATACATGCCGACCATTGATTGGAGGTTGGAAAGTTAGTAAACTGTGTGCTGCTTGGGTCTATTAGGAGGTAAATGATGGAAGCACTCGTAGCTTTTTACTGCCTGGTGGCAACTGAGGACAGCTCTTTAAAATCCCCATAAGGAACTGTACCAAAATGAACCATATATTTGTAATTTGCAAAAAGTAAGACCCTCCCCAGTGTCATTAATATTTTCTATTTTCTATGACCTAGAAAAAAAAAAAGCAATACCCTCCCACCCAATATCTCAAACAGTTATTACAGCCGCAGAATGAGTGAGCGGAGCAGTAGCATCAGATGGTGCTATAACCTGATATGTATGTCACCAGGTATCTGTTTATGCTATAAAACTCATAAGGAAGAAGGAAAGTGGGATGAGAAAAAATTAAGAGCCTCCCCTGCTCTCCCCAAAAACAAAGATCCCGTCCCCTTCTCTGACCCCCTCTCCCCTGCTAGTAATTTTCATACAGTCCCTAACTGTCAACTTTCTCAGTGGAAATTAGAATGCTTTGTCACAAAACATAGACGTCATTGATGCATCCCGTATAGTATGGCATACATGCAGTCAGGCATTAGGTCGTTAAAAGAGTCCTCCATCAGTTTAGCTTTGCACTCCTGTAACATTGTGAGGACAGTACAGTTCCACACATCGCTGCTCCTTGTCAAAACCGGGTGCCTACATTACCCAGTCATTCATCAGATCATTTATCATTTATTAGTGAGAGACATTTATCAGACTTCACACAGCTCCCTCTGGAGCCACAAAAGGCTTTAAACAACTTTTTTCCCCAAATTTGTTAGTGCTCCCCAAGACCTGTAAACAGCCTTTGATGTGTAAAATGGGAGTGGAGTCCCCCTCTAAGAGCAAATGCACTTTGGTTCAGTTTCGTCGCTCTCAGGTTTGAAGGATAAAATTGATCCATTTCGAGTTAGCCTCTGATATGAGAGGGTGATTTTACAGTTTTTTCGACGGACCTGCTCTCATTAAAGTCAGAGATCCAGTCAACCCGAGCTGGAGCTTATCTGATCCAGACACCGGCCCGCCCTGCATACCCTCCTGGTCTGATTGATAAAATCCAGCCCTCACCCTGCTCACCTCACACTTGTTAGAGACCGCTGCCTGGATTTCTTTCCTGTGTTGATTATTTGGGGGTTATGTTGTGTTGTTAATCATTTAATCATTCTAGTTTTGTGTCCAAGTTTGCTTTAAATGCCATCATTTCAGAGTAGTAGGGACATGGCCTTGGGTTGCGAGTGCACGCCTGTGTCTTTGTGTTTCTCCCACAAAAGCCGGTGATAGTTTGATAGAGAAGGTCATTAAAGTGTCATTAGGCAGTGAGCTTTGAGGCGCTGGGCCCCTGCAGATAAACATGCTTTGAGAGCTGGGAGGGCTGGGTCCAGGGTTGGAATACGCGAGGCTGAGAGGCAGACCCTCAATGAACTCCATAGAGAGCCACTACGGCAGGCTAGACACACCACACTTGAGAGATACCCATTCAGACCTCTGTCTCCCCCGTCATTCTGCCTCTGTCTTCCTAACAGTCAATCCCAAAGCCCCCAGTGTGCAACTAGAACATCAGTGAAAGCTTCCTACCTCCTCATCCCTGTTCCACTAACCCAGTCCTTCACTGCCCACACAAACCATTGATTTGATACAGCTATTGCACTGTAGCTCTCACACGAGCACTGTTTCTCACTGACCATGAAGCCGCTGCCCTTGAAAGTAGGAAAACAGACATCTCCTGAAATCAATACAGCGTAATAAAAGATATGTTTGTTGTGTTTTCTAGAGAGCTACTCACTATAACGAGTTCAAGCTTTTCCAGTAACTCTCTCTTTAGCTCTTCAAAGCTAAACAACTGTGACACCTGGCATTGTAATGGAAACCCAGCCGGCACTCAGAATGACTAAGAGCAGCAATGATAGCCAGTAGCGTAGTCGATAACTGCTTGGCAGCACGGACTGGGAGACTTGACTCAATTTGTAAAAGTGCGCCGCTCTTTGGCAGCATGGGCGCTGAGGACAGTGTCTGAGAAAGCTGATTCCTGCACAAACACAGGGGAGGGGTTGTTTTTACGAAGCCCCAGACTGGAATCATTTTGCATTAGAAGTTTCTGTCAATTCCAGTTAATCAGAGCTTTTGTCTCTGCCCTGCCAATGTTGGACTTCTAAAACTATCTAGGTCGCGATTTATTTTTATATATGTGACACAAGGCGACAAATCATAAGTCACAGTGCAAAATGGAAGTAATTCAGCACAGATGAAGTATCTAAAATACACCCTCAACTCTCAGTCACTGTTCTGTTTTCTGCTAAACCTCTACTGCCACCAAGTGGCTCTCAGTTGGCACACCACGCACAGTACACAGATCTGGCCATTGGGGTGTTGAACGGTTGGCCACACACCACTAGACAAAAGAGTTTGATATATTTTACTGTAACTAAAACAGAATAAACATGTAATTGTAGCTGTCCAGCTTGTGTTTTTGTGTTAAATCTTGCCTCTAACTTGCCGTCTAACCCACTCTGTCTTCTCTGCAGTGTTCATCATGGCTGCCGGACTGCTGGTCTACCCCTTTGGCCTGAACTCCTCACTGGTCAGGTCCTTCTGCGGGGACTCCGACATCTACTTCGCTGGCGAGTGCCAGATCGGCTGGGGCTACATGCTGGCTATCGTCGGAGTAATGCTCACCGTCTTCTTGCCCTTTTTTGCCAAATATGCACCGAAGGAGCAGCTGTCCCCCACCCCTTTGCCCACGCTGTTATAGTGCACTGATGCGATGTCTTGTTTCTTTCCCTCCTGACCACTCTCTCTAACCTGGGCGTGATGTCATGGAGAGACACCTGCATCCCGTTTTTTAAAGGCGATGCTGTTTGGGAAGCCTCACTCAGTGACAACTGAAGCTGACACTCAACAACAAACACTGTCTTCCTGCATCTGTTATGTAATTAATTCAAACTCAAGTTCATTTAAATGGAATGTTTTATGTTACAATAATACTCTGTAGTTATAATTTCTACCCTCAAATCCATCATGTGTTTTCTGCAGTTTGACTTCTGCTTTCTTCATGTTAGTTGTGGAGATGATGCAGTCGGAAAATTGGACTGATAACCTGATTTCACATGATTTAAGAAAATGACCTCAAACATAACTTGCTAAGAAGTACTTACAAACTAGTGTTTTATTTTCCCCCTTTATTTCGTGGGTAACAAGTCAACATGTAATAACATTCCAAAACAGGCTGCATAAAGAGAGTGGACGCATGAGACTGTGTGGCAGTATGACTCCAATCAAATAATGTTTCAGTAAGAGGTTTTGAAGAACGTTTGACTCAACGACAGAGCGCCCGAGAATATTCATGTATCCAGACCCATGCATCTCAACTCTTAAGGAGTTGCATCTAGTGACGATGTTTTGTGCTGAAGCATTTGGACTGTACATATGGTCTGGATTTAACAGAGCTGATGTTTGAGGTTTCAGAATACCACACTGAAAAGAGAACTCTTGACGCTTTGAAGGATTTTGGCTCCCCAGACTTTCTCTGCCTTACAGTCTTGTGACCAGGCAGTGAACCAGAGGGAGTCAAGAAGACGTTTCAGCTTTCAAAGACAGTGCATTTAATAACTGTGGCAGAGAGAAAGGACAATAGATACAGCATCAGACCTGCCGAGAGGACAAATGGAAATCTCTTCTCATAACAAGGAAGTGACTCATATTAATAAGTAGTGGTTTCAGAGCAGTGTTGTCAAAGATTTTGTGTTGATTTGTGTTTTGTTAACCTTTTCCCCAGAATTGTTTGTGTAATGTAACTTGCTTGTTAAACATACGCATTTTTTTCTGTCTAAAACACGCAACACTAAACACTCTAATTCAGGAAAAAAATGATTGCAAAAGGCAGGGAGATGTAGGAATTTTGTCAAAAATGCATGATAAGATGGGCTTTGTTAATGGTAGAACAATTGATCTAGATTTTAATTGTGATCTGACCAACTTGTGCCTTTTGACATAACCAAGACAAGTGTTTAATACAATTATCAGGTTATCATCTTTTCTGCTGAAAAACTGTGGGTCCTGTTGTGCGGTGTGCTTTTTTTTTCTATCATATTTTTTCCTCTCAGAGGTAAAGGGTTTCTCCTGTACTTGATGCAGTATGATCTCATTAACTTGAGAAAATGTTCTGGAGGATAAAAAAAGATGATGTCTTCTAATCCTTGGAGGTAATGGCAGAGAGAAGGGGGGGAAAAAAAAGAAAAGCAATGTACTTGTGTTCAATTATGCCCTGAGACATTTTTGCCAATTATCTAGAAGAGAGGTAACTTGAATTTCTACATTAAAAGGTTGTGACATGCAGCTAACAGATTAATTCCTGGCATCCTTGTCTTATGTGATTTAGAAATTGAGTGGTAGAGGAGGGAGCTGTACAAATTGAACTTCGCCTTTGGTTATCTGTGCTAAGCCGACACATTATTCACATTATGTGTAAAATGTGGCTTAAAATAATTAGCTCCTCAAATAAGCTAATGTGTTGCTGTGTTTTCGTCAACCCACTTCTCCTTTTAAGCGCTGGCACCATTCCTGTCATGTTCCAAGGACAAAATGTCTACTTCTCCACTTACTGTCCCTGTACACTGCCAATTTCATCAAGCTGGACTCCCTTTCCTAGTGGGTGTTTATGTGCGTATTAGTGTTAAATAATGGGTTGGATTTTGCTAATGGGTTAATCTTTAAATATTTCCCAAATTTGTGTTCCCATAATGACATGTCCTGACATTAAGAAAATTACTGTGATTATGTTGCCATATTTGGAAGAAGGTCAGGAGAGAAATGTTGGTATTGTATTGGACCTCATACTGTGCTTGACTGTGGGAATGACTAGCGTGACTGCACTGGATTGTTCCCAAATTTGTTGAACCATTGTGTGTAAAAGTCTCAGCACTGGTGAAACTGTTTTGGTAGAGTAGAATTATTGTTTTTTCCATTGTGATGTTTGACTGTAAATAAACTAACTGTACTTGATATCACGTTATTCTTAACTGCCCCATTTTTCAAAGATATATTTTGAGATATTACCTCATCGTGTTTGCTTTACCTGAATTAACCTCGAAACAATGTTTGCTGTTCTGTGAATTTTCTTTGTAATAAAAATATTTCAGAACTTACAAAAAGAGAGGCTTTACTTTCCGTTAAAGTTTTGGTGAACTTAAACAAGTCTTTATATATTTGTTTCACAAAGAAATACAAAAACAATACGTGCCAGAACATGCAAGTGAATTCAACTATTAAAGCTCAGTATAACAATTTCTTTGCATTCAACAAACTAAGCTCTTTACAGGTCAAAAACTGTAACAATACCTTAAATACACTTTTTAAAACTACAGAGACTTCTACCCATAACAAGGTTATCTATTACTATATATCACTAAGCTTGGCTTCATGTGCCCTCATCAAATACTGGTATACTTTCTTCCTATCAGTCTTGTACTGCTGAAGATAACTATTTGTGCTCAGACTTCACTGAGTAATTTGACGAGCGCCCTCATTTCTGCATCACAGGCTCTGACAGCCTCCTGAGCGTTCCTCAGCTCTGAGGGCAGGCCAGGTCTGACGGACACACACATCAGGACATCTCTACTGCGGTCATAGTTCCCCACACAGCGATGAACTTGACCACGGATGAGTCGGGGAAGTTCCTGCTCCTGTTGGACAAGAGGCGGAAATTAAGATTAAGTCAAATCAGACTACAGTGCTATTATAAGACAATACCTATATGAATATTTCCAAAATGCCAGTGTTGGGCCGCCACCCCCTACAAAGGGCAGACGATGTTGCAAGGGGAGGTTCAAGAAGCAGGTCAATAGGTCAGAACCAAACATCACACACACCCGTTTCAACAGACCATAATCCTGCTAAACAAAAATAAAGCAAACAAACAAGCGTGTGTTATTTATACACTGCGTGCACAATTGTTAGGCAAGTGAGTATCTTGACCTCATTGTCATTTTCATGCATATTTTCCAACTCCAAGCTATATAAACTTGAATGCTAATTGGATTTAAGCATTATCAGGTGATGTGTATTTGTGTAATGAGGGAGGGTGTGGCCTAAAGTGATCAACACCCTATATCAAGGTGTGCATAATTATTAGGCAGCTTCTTTACCTCAGACAAAATGGGCCAAAAAAGAGATTTAACAGACTTTAATTTAACAGATTGTAAAATGCCTTTCAGAGGGATGCAGCACTCTTGAAGTACCTAAGCTATTGAGGCCTGATCACTGAACAATCGAACGTTTTGTTGCAAATAGTCAACAGGGTCGCAAGAAAAGTGTGGAGAAAAAAAGATGCAAATTAACTGCTGAAGACTTGAGAAGAATTAAATGTGAAGCTACCAGGAACCCATTAACCTCCAGTGCTGCCATATTCCAGAAATGCAACCTACCTGGAGTGTCCAGAAGTACAAGGTGTTTGGTGCTCAGAGACATGGCCCAGGTAAGGAAGGCTGAAACACAACCACCACTGAACAAGACTCATAAGTTGAAACGTCAAGACTGGGCCAAGAGATATCTGAAGACAGATTTTTCAAAGGTATAAAACCTTTGAAAAATCTGTCTTGAAACAGACGGATGAAATGAGAGTGACTCTTGACGGACCAGATGGATGGGCCTGTGGCTGGATCACTAATGGGCACAGAGCTCCACTTCGAGTCAGACGCCAGCAAGGTGGAGGTGGAGGTGGGGTACTGGTATGGGCTGCTATTATTAAGGATGAGCTAGTTGGATCTTTTCGGGTTGAAGATGGACTTAAAATCAACTCCCGAACCTACTATCAGTTTTTAGAAGATACTTTCTTCAAGCAGTGGTACAGGAAAAAGTCTACATCATTCAAGAAGGCCATGATTTTTTGCAGGACAATGCTCCATCACAAGAAACCAAGTACTCCACTGCGTGGCTAGCCAGCAAGAGAGTAATGACATGGCCCCCTGCCTCACCTGACCTAAACCCTATTGAGAACTTGTGGGCCCTTCTTAAATGTGAGATTTACAGTGAGGGAAGACAATACACAAAAAGTTGATCATCAACAGATCAAGAAACTAACAGACTCCATGGATGGAAGGCTCATGACCGTTATTGAAAAGAAGGGTGGCTATGTTGGTCACTGAATATTTGTTGAAATGTCAGAAGTGTTTATTTGTTAATTTTGAGTTGTTTATTTGTTATTCTTACTCTAATAAATGAAAATAAACAAGTGAGATGGGATTCATTTAGTTGCCTAATAATTCTGCACACATAGATATTCTCCTGAGAAAGCCAAAACTCACTTTTCCTTTGTTAAATACTCAGGTTTGAGGTTTATTAACATTTTGGATTGACTGAGAGCACTGTACTTGCTCAAAAATAAAATGAATCCTCAGAAATACAACTTGCCTAATAATTGTGCAGGCAGTGTATAACCTGATTGATAATTTATCAGATTAACTAAATCATTGGATTGAAATCAATAATTTAACAGACAAAAAAAACCCCACTGTTAATGTTGGGGAACAGGGCCTAGTGAAAAGGAGGAAGAGCAACCTTTTCACAGCCAGTATCAAAATGATTAATTAATAATCAGTAATTCCTCAGGATTTTTTAGTTTGATTAGATGTGAAAACCTCAAAATTCAAACCAAGGATAATGATGATGGTAACATATTCATACATACTTGCATACATACATACTAACAGGTTTGTTTGCACAGTAAATATACAGTATAACCAAAATGTATCACAATCACAATTTATTAGCCCAATATCACAAATCCCAAATTTGCCTCAAGGACCTTTACAATCTGTAAAGTATTTAACACCCAGGTAAGGTAAAACTCCCCCAAAGAACCTTTTAACTGCCATTATTTTATCTGACTGAAGCTGAGGAGACTCAGGGCAAGTTAATGTGAGCAAAGTGACATTGTCCTCTGATAGACTCAAAGACACATTCATTCAATTTACTTTTTAAGAGGAAGATTTCTTTTTTTTTTCTTTTACCAAACTCACATTTTCATAGAAGAGACACTGCACAACCTCCTTCCCGTCTCTCATGAGGAAGTTCTTGGCACCGTAGCGACCCAGTGTGACCGCAGAGTCCAGAGTAGCTGAGGGAAGAGCACAGCTTTATGTCAGTTTATGGTGTTTAAAAAAAAAAAATTAACAATACACATCAGAGACAACAGCAATTCCTCGTCAACTGACCAAATATCTCAAATAAGTATGGGACTTTGTCTTTAAACTGGCTCCAGTGTCTCATGCCACCAACAACTGCAGTCAAGATTCTCAGTGAGTTCTCAATGGCTGGCTTCATTGGAAATGTTTCCTGCTGAGCACAAATACAGTTGCTGCACTGATCACTAACAATATCATGAAACATTAATGGCAAATTTTGAAATCTTCGTATTTCATTATATATTTTCCACATATTTTTCTACCTGAGTTTGAGTTTGCCGTGCACTCTGAGGTTGATTTGTGCTCCTGTTTCCCTCAGAAGGGGATCTCTGCGGCCCAAAGCTGTTAGTAAACTTCCAGGAGTTGTTTTGTGTCTGCGCTGCACGCGCAGAGGGCCTGCTGGGTGGTGGGACCAGAGCAGGTCTGGACTGCTGGGAATACTGATGTGAGGGATTGGGCGGTCTGTAAGATGACTGCTGACCCATCTGAGAGACCCCAGTGTTGGGTGTTGACTTGCCTTGTGCATTCTCACTGAAGCGGGGGGCTTGATATTCACTCTGTCTGGAGTTAACACTGGGGCTGGAATCCTGTTGTCTCACTGGGTTGCTGAGCTGTCCCATCTTGAAGCTGAAAATGCAAAAAATTCTCTGGTCATGAGCAAATCAAATTACAGTAAAGTCATGGCTCAGACAGACACCTAATTTGCTGCCCGTTGCAGCTAGGACCATCATACTAATGGTCAGAAAGTTGATGAAACATACCTTGTAACTCCAACTTTGTAAGGATGTGGTATGGGTGCATGGGTTCTCATAGCAGGGGCAGGTCCAGGAGCAGGTCTGTTGCTGCAATACTGCTGGGGTGGAGTAGATTGTGAGTAGATGCCCTGTCTCTTCCACTGGTGGCTTTGTGGAGCACAAGAGGACGGACCTGAGGCCTGGTAACATCCATGGGTACCTGAGGAGAGGTACATTCTCAGCATCTTATAGCAGCCTCCACTATTTGTAGCTGTGAATGATTATCTTAATCCATGGGAAGACGTTTTACAGTATTGTCCTTTGTTTTATGTAAAATGGTCTCAATTGTGTGATTCAGCAGATATGGTGATTTTGAGCAGTCAACATTCATCAGCAACAACTGAATTTTCAAAATATATTAAAATACCCTGTATAATTCACACTGCTGGGGGTCAATTAGAAAGATGACTTGCTATTTAAAGTGCATTTATATTATTATTTGGCTGTATTGCCACCTAGTGACTGAAATACAGTAGAAGCTTAAACAGCTGAAAAATTGAATGATTCACCTGATGTGCTGTGAGATGCAGCTGAACTGGTGCTTGCCATGTATTCACTATGGGAAAAGAATTCATTCTCAGAGGGAGAAGATGTCAAAGGCACTCTGTTTCTTTTCTTCTGGTTAAAGAGCGGCACAGACAGGCAGCCTGATGGAGACAGCAGAGGAAACACATCTGAACATGTCAGGCTGCTTAGTACATGAGACAGGACAGAAATTACTCCTTGACGATTCCATAAATTTACCAACATAATACTGTGTGTCTGTATGTACTATGTGCTTTTTCTTTGGATATGGTACCACACCACAAAAAAACTAATTAGAACCACTATTTTTTTGAAATATTATAAAACAAATCTAATTTTACTTTAATCTTTAAATTGTATATAAAATTACACTCGAGAACAAGCACAGCCCCATTTTGTTTTGGGGCGTTATACCACAAGACACTAATCACTGACCCTGGAAGAAATTAAATCAACATTTTAACATGAGGAATTGATTATAATAGTGTGCTAATTGTTAAATAATTCTCATTTACAAACCTGCTGTTGGCCTGGGTGGCTGGTTTTCCTGTCTCCTCATTGTGGCTGCTTAGACAACGCACCTCATCCAACAAGCGGTGCTATTGGCTCCACCAAGAGAGAGAAAAAAACGGAAAAGACCTGATAACTGCTGTCCCGGTTACTGTTGGTCACTCACTTGGTTCTAAAAATGTGAAAAAGGTGGTAGGTTAACTCAGTTGGACAGACTTAAAAGTTAAAAGCCAATTTATATTGCTTTGGCACTTTGTTCCTTTAGCAACAAGTGTACTGTTAGCTAGAAGTTAGCTAGGTTCATAGATATGGCTATCCAGTATTACATTTTTAGACAGCTCATCTAGCTAGATACCATTACAGCTGTAATGTACAGCTAACAGTTGTAACCGTTTTTGCTTTTACTAGCCCAAGTTGTTTTCTATGAACAGTGTATATTAAAAAATTACAAACTCTGTTTTGTTGGTGAAAGTTAACAAACGTTACAACAACATACGACAAAATGTCCTTTCCAGTTCAGCACCTTGGAAAGCGTCACGCGTTAAAACCTACTGCTGACGGATGTTGCCTTCGTGGACCCCAAGCAAGCTCGGAGGTCTTACATGCTACTCAGAGGGGATTCTTTTGGTCGAAAATAATGACAACAATGTTTTTGACTCACAGCGCTTGTTTGTGGGGAATTATTAGTATGAGGGGAATATATATATATATACATGTATATATATATTATTAGGCACATGTCACTGATGTTACTGTATGCCTCATAATGCATCAACTCCATCATTTGTTGACATAACTTCAATTTTCGTTTCCCCCTACAACTCCCAACTTCCCAACCTTTTTACCGCTTTGTTTAAGACGAAGAAAATGCAGGTTAGCAATTTTTATAATGTAAGAAGGTAATATCTGACCATCATCATCATTATGGAAAAACATATCCCTTACATAATACAACGGCATTTAATTTAACATAACCATAGGACCTGAATCCTGTTCAGTACAGTGAGAGCTGGCTTAGACTTTGACCAGCTGACCACCCAGGTCTCAGATCAAAATGATTGATGTGACCAACTCTGCTCATATGTGGACCTCACTTGACTCCTCGTGGTGTTTCAGGGGATGAATTAAAATAAATGGAAATGGGGGCATCTTGTTGGAGAGCCTATAAGGAAAGACAAGGGCAAAGGTTACAGACCTACTAGCTCTGCCCTTCATTTTGCACAGAGCCTGAGGCTAATTTCATCCTCAGTGGGTCTGTGACATCCTTGCTGAGAGTCCGAAGGCCATTCTTTGATCTTGACGCTTGCAGCTTTTCTATCTTGTGTTTCCGCTGCCTGTGAATCCATGGCAACAGCAGCATTTACGGTCTATTCAGGATGGCCTCCACTACATCATTTGCCTCTGAGAAACTATCAGCAAACAATGTGTGTAGTCAGTCAGCTGCTCCCTGCAACACTCTGAATCTCTTTCATCTCTGCTTTGGAGTCCCAAACCAATTATTCAGTTACTGAGTCATGATTACTGGAGCACCACTTATGTTATGATGTCAAAACTTTCTTTATACAGTGCCTGCTAAAATGAGGTCATGCTATTACAAAGAAAGTGTTCAGATGTGTAGCATCCTGCAGTTATAATGAGTTGGAGTAAGATAAGGGTGGTGAAACTCCTCAAAACCTGGTGATGGGGCCTACATCTGGTAAATGCTTGTATTTTCAGTAAATAAAACACATTTATTAACTTTCATAGTATACTGTATTTGTTCACACATAGTTTTGATTAGGACATTGTCCACATAACGTTCAAATTTGCAGAGTCTGCCAATGAGAGAGATAGATTTACAAACTCCAGAGACCACTGGCAGTTATGGGACTAAAAACAATGGGACACCCGGTTGTGATCCTCACTGGCCACCTGCACCCCATTTTGTAAGTGACCTTTCTGTACATTGAATGATGGAAATGTAACATCATGCTATGTAATATAATGATGGCATATAAATAAGGGTCATCTATTAATGATGACACCATATGATGACATCATACGACTTAATATATGTATATTTATATAGAAGTTTCCATAAAAGCCCACACACTTTACAATCTATAGGTTTTACTCATGAATGTATATTACCATGAGATTATTTGTTTACTTTCTACCAGGCAATGATTCATTTAAATGATCATAACTCTCAAATTAAGCATAAAAGACTTAACGGCTGACCTAAATATTATATTTTTTATTATTATTATATATTTTGTCTCCAAAGCATGATCAGCCATCCAAATCGCCCGCTCTGCACAGCTTGAAGAGCATTTAACACATCTTGTGTAACACATCCGTGGGTTTTTCCATCATCTTCTGGAAGTTTCAGTTTGTGGGCTATATATTGTCCCTCAGAATACCCCAACGGGTGAAACGTAAATCTCAACGTTGATTACGGATTTTCTACGTCCCAAATTGGCAACCTGCATGTTGTTCAGGGGGAGGCGCTAGTCCGCAGTAGTTTCTGGAAGGAACCTCATGCTTGCACCATGGAGAAAGTGAGTGTCCTGAAACTATCTTCATAATTATTTTCAAACCTACATATTTAAGAAATATCGATGTATTTCTCTGATTTACTTTAATTTGAAGTCTCTTTACAATAAGAATTCGTAGGTTAGTGTAGTTAACCACCTCTTTCCACTGGGACTTCACTGTTTGCTAATATCAGATAGCTAGCTAGCTTGTTAGCTTAGCTTCAATCCAATGTGTTGTAGCAGTTTGGCCGATGTTGTCTGATTGGCTTAATAATGTTATCCCCCACACATTTTGACAACGCTAGTCTGCAGTGTAACCTTCCTAAACTGAATTCCAATATGTGCAAACGTACATAGGTTTGTTCATTTGTGTATGGATGTGGCTAATTTGTGATTGCTCACGACAAGGTTAGCTAACGTTAATTGTTAAGCTAACATATATGACTTAGACTTGTCACAGCTGCTTTATCGTTGAAAAGATCACGGTAAGGTTTGCCTGCCACTGCATCCCAGGTCCGTGCCTCGATATAACAAAGCGGCTCGCTAAACCCTAGCATATCACCGGCAAGATACTCCTCAGTAACTCCCGAGTTAGCTAGCAAATCGCCGTTTAATGGCTAACTAACATTAGCTCACACCGTGAACGCTGTTATTAATAAGGTGACGGACACAGAAAGGCGTAATTTGGCCGGAAATCCCTTTGTTAAAATATTGTGTCAGAACTGCGGCATTCAGTCTGTAGCACATGCTGCAGGAGTATTTTTGGATCGGCTTCAGCGTTGTCCTCAGTAGCCTGCACTCAGACCGGAGGATCATTCTAGTTTGATGCACACGGCGCCGCTGTCATGGCTACAGCCGCATTTTGTCGTCAACTGTCGCGTTCTCTCGAATGTTCTGCAATTGGGCAGTTCAAGTGTATGGGGCATGGTTTGGGGTGATTAGTTCACTCTGAGACAGAACTTCCATATTTTACAGAAATATTATAATGCCTGAGTTGGCCAGTCATCATGACTTATCTGGCAACGCCACCAAACATCACAGGCATTACGTGTTGTGCACCTTACATGTCAAAGGAGGGCACGACATGGTTAGAATTGTACTGACTGAGGAATCCTATGTTTTACATGCTTATTTACTAAGTAATTCAATGAGAACAAACAGTCCTCCAGGTTGTTTCTTAACTTTTCACTGCCTCACTGTATCATGGTGGTTACCTCAACATTTTAACTTGTTTTAACTAATAATTACTGGTCACATAAATTATTTAAATGATCAAAATGGGGTAAGACTTTTTGCACACCTGTCTCCATCGCAGACATTTCTGCAACTGCTTTCTCTCATCAAAGCTATAGTGTACTGGCCTTACAGGTTTCATTTTCATTTTTGACAGTAGATCTATTGGTTTGTGGTTATGTGTTATGTGTGCATTTTGTGCATGCAGTTATCTGGCCTGTTAACAACGTTGACTTCTGTATGCAGTTGCTGGGCAAACTGTCTCTCAGTTTAAAATACCCCAAGCTACCAAATTACTGTTGTGGTCTGAACAAAAGACAGTGTTTATTTTCCGGAACTGACATTTTAAGGTGTAGGGTCATCTTAGGCAGATTCAAACCTTCTTGCTGTGAGGCTATAAGGCAACCACTGGGTCTTCTTATTTCCAGGCTAATAGAGTGGATTTCACCTGGAGGACTGTGAATGTGCATTAACAAAACAAAGACATATTAACTCTCTGCGTCACTGCTGCACTGGTCTGACATGAACAGCTGAGTGGTTGTCAATTGCTTTCTTCAGTTCTGCCAGTAGCAGCTGCGAAAGATATCTCCATTGTCAGATCTATATTGGGGATTGTGTGCAAGTACTTTTGTGTAAGAGTGATAGAGAGGTTAGAGGAGGAGAGCTGTAGTATTGTGAATTTGTCTCTTAATGCTTGATTTGATTATATCTTCCTGACTCATAGGTTTCAGCATTGAAAGACCAGGGAAACAAGGCGCTGAGTGCAGGAAACATTGATGAGGCTGTACGTTGCTACACCGAAGCTGTGGCCCTTGACCCTTCAAACCATGTCCTGTTCAGTAACCGCTCAGCTGCCTATGCCAAGAAAGGCAACTATGAGAATGCTCTCCAGGATGCCTGTCAGACCATCAAGATCAAGCCTGACTGGGGCAAGGTGAGATGTCATTTTTTTCTGCCATTATTCTGTTTATGTAGGAATTAAAATGGAGAAGGCAATTTACAATATTTCCCTTGTGATCAACCAGGGCTACTCCCGCAAAGCTGCAGCATTGGAATTTCTTGGAAGATTGGAGGATGCTAAAGCAACTTACCATGAGGGACTCCGGCAAGAGCCAAACAATCAGCAGCTAAAGGAGGGGTTACAGAACATTGAGGCCCGGCTTGCAGGTAGGATCTGTTTAATTTGTGGTGTCTTATATTCATTGTATGCCGAAAAAATGGCCTTATGATATGAAAATCCTGTGACTCAGTTTTCCCTCCTCGGTGGGTAGAGGATTTAGAGATGGCTGCTGAAAGCTCACTAAAGTAAAATCACATTGTGAATGCTCAAGTTTCAAAAGGAGAGTAGGCAGTCCACTTGAGTTTTGAGTGTTGTGATTCATTCAAACAATGGATAAGCACGGGTTACAGAGGAGAGAAGGCTCTGGTGAATTTTATCCAAGACCAGTGCAAGATGGGTGGGCATCCTGAGTGCTTCTTTGTCGCCATATAAATTGTAACATGAAGTTTTGCTTTCCCAGAGAAATCAATGATGAACCCCTTCGCCATGCCCAACTTGTATCAGAAGCTGGAGAATGATGCCCGGACCCGTGAGCTATTGACAGACCCCAGCTACAGAGAACTGCTGGAGCAGCTCAGGAACAAACCATCGGAGCTTGGCACGTATGTGCATTTTCAAAAATGTGTCACTCTTAATAACATTCACTGAATTAATACTAACCAATTATGTCTTGTGGCAGGGCTGAGAAACAAAAATATAGTTACTTTGGGTAGTTTGTGAATTGCACAAAAAGTCTGGGAAAGATTACATAGTGTTTGTAGGCCCATTGTCATTCCATATATTTGTTTGATATTGTGGAGTATCCTCTTCTGTGTTGTTACTCAATCATCATTAACATGCATAATAGTGAAAAGGGGCTTAAATCTACAAAATTCTAGTAAAACAGAATCAAAAAGAATTTAAGTTCTGAAAATGTGTAGCCCTGTAGCCCTGAATACTGTGGCATTAGAAATGCATTTGCTTGCCTGACTGTTTTGCAGGAAGCTGCAGGATCCCAGAGTGATGACGACACTCTCTGTGCTGCTGGGACTGAACCTCTCAGAGATGGAAGAAGAGGAGGAGCCCACTCCCCCTCCTCCCCCAAAACCCAAAGAGACTCAGCCACCTCCTCCCAAAGAGGAAGACCTTCCCGAAAACAAGAGAAAGGTAAATCAGTTCATCATACATTATACTGTTTTCAGCCATTTTGCCTCTTGTGATGAATTCTTATTCTGAGTGTTTTTTTTAAATCCTATAATTTCCATATTTTAACAGGCCTTGAAGGAAAAAGAACTTGGGAATGCTGCATATAAGAACAAGGACTTTGAAACAGCACTGAAACATTATGAAGAAGCAGTCAAACATGACCCCACCAACATGACCTACATCTCTAATCAAGCAGGTACATATTCTCACATGTTGGAAAAGAAATCACACGTTGGAGTCGACGGGCCCATATAGTGAATAAAACAAACAAATAATTCAGAATCTCATATAGAATTAATCTGGGTTGTCCACCAAGAAAAACATTCTCGGACAGAACCCCCCCCCCCTCCCCCAATCAGACTGTGATTACTGACTAAATCCTAAACTTGCAGAGAAAGAAAAGCATATGTTTACCAGCAACACAGTTTTTAAATGCACATTTAAATACATAGGCTGCTCCCAAATGTGGAATGCACTGAAATGTTGACCCAAAACTCACACCAGTTTAGCTTATTTCAACCAGAATTGAAAACTGACATGACTCTAACTTTTTTAATTTATGCTGTAATTGTTTCATCTGTACTTTTGTTTGTTTGTTATCCCTTCAGCTGTGTACTTCGAGAAGGGAGATTTAGAGAAGTGCCGAGAGCTGTGTGAGAAGGCCATTGATGTTGGCAGAGAGAACCGGGAAGACTACAGACAAATTGCAAAGTGAGTTAAGAAGACACACACTCTGTCCCTAAACTAGAGGGCAGGACTGGTATTTTGTGGGTCTTGCAGGACTCTGATACTTGATCTAATTTGGATGGGAAACAACATGCAGCTAACCAGCATTTGACAATAGACATTGTGTTGCACAAGAACCAATGGGTGGCAGTGTTGCTCTAACTTGCCACTACAAACTGGCCAAAGATGACGTAGTCATGTTGAATTGGGAAACAAAATATCTGTCTGTCCAGCTTGAGAATTTTCTGCACGAAGGTGGTTTGGTCCCATATTCTGAGTTGTTGGCGGTTTTTTTGTTGAGAAAACAAGAATTATGTCAGATCATTGCATTCTGATGTAATAACATGTTTATCTTCATCTGTCTCCTCCTCCTCTTTTTATAGGGCCTTGGCTAGAATTGGCAACTCATACTTCAAGCAGGAGAAATACAAAGAAGCAGTTCAGTATTTCAACAAGAGCTTGACGGAGCATCGTACTCCTGACGTGTTGAAGAAGTCTCAACAGGTGCAGTGCAAGCTGATGTTCCTAGTTTCCCACTGAAGGGAACTTTATTATTCTGACTCACATCGTTAGACAGTATTAATTTATCCAGACTTTTTACATTTGAAGTTGTCAGACCTGCATGTGTACAGGGAATGAAAAGTGCGCACTTCACTTATACCTTGATACTGTAATTGGTTCTGCAGGCAGAGAAGATATTGAAGGAGCAGGAAAAAATTGCCTACATTAACCCCGAATTAGCCCTGGAAGAGAAGAACAAGGGCAACGACGCCTTCCAGAAAGGTGTGTGTGTGTGATAGTTGTAGTGCTTGTTGGTTGATCATTGTCATTTGATTCTTCTTCTGAGAACTTGTAGAAAGATGAACTCCTCTTTTCCTTCCCACAGGAGACTACCCCTTAGCCATGAAACATTACAGTGAGGCCATCAAGAGAAACCCCAATGATGCTAAACTCTTCAGTAACAGAGCTGCCTGCTACACAAAGCTGTTGGAGTTTCAACTTGCCCTGAAGGTACCGTGCATCTTTACCATGTATCTCTGTGAGTCGGGATGTGATGTATGTGATTGTAACCTGACAAAGAAGTGCTTCTTGATTTTATTGCACGTTAAAAATGACCTCATGATAACATTGTAATCTTTTTTTATTTGTCAGGATTGTGAAGAGTGTATCAAACTTGAGCCCACCTTCAGTGAGTAGGAAACTTTGTATTTGTTACCATTTAATTAACATTTTGCTTGAATAACTTTAACAAAGTAGTGTTTTATATTCTTAACTGTAAAAGTTTAGATTCAGGACAAACCGTGACTGATTTAACACCTATTTTAAACACATCTGTCCACAGTAAAAGGCTACACGCGTAAAGGAGCTGCTTTGGAGGCCATGAAAGATTATTCAAAAGCCATGGATGCGTACCAAAAGGCTCTGGAGCTTGACTCTTCCTCAAAGGTATTTAACAGGCTACTACACAGTTCAGAAACGTCTGGAAAAACATCTTTGAACACTTTATATATAAGACAAAAGACTGAAAGAAAAATGGACATACACAAATGTATTTACATGATGTTACAGTTTACAGTAAGGCTTAACTGTGCCTGGTTTAGTACTTAATCTAGTTACCGCTCTAAATAATAGGTCGTTAACTGAATTCCATTTTTTTTAAACTTGACTCTGGTATTAAATGCAATTAATGTAAACGACTTAATGAAGGAAATGGTTCAGTTATGTCTCCTTTCTGAAAAGCAGTAACGTGGTAGATTTTTATTGTAGTTATTTGTAGTATCAGTAGGGGTAAGATGACAATCAAAGTAAAATCTGAGCTAATACTGAGCGCCAAAATCCATAAAACAAATCAAGAAGTCAGAAAAAATTTGACATTTTGAAATACTCTGTGTTGATGGTGTATTAAGTCATATTTTCTGGGTAATAATGGATTTACTTCTTTTTTTTCTCCATCTCCACATTCAGGAAGCCACAGAAGGCCTGCAGCGCTGTATGGTCAGTCAGGCCATGAGGAATGACAGTCCTGAGGATGTGAAGAAACGGGCCATGGCTGATCCCGAGGTGCAGCAGATTATGAGTGACCCAGCCATGCGCATGATCCTTGAGCAAATGCAGAAGGACCCTCAGGCGCTTAGCGAGTAAGTTTGACAACTTTTGTGTCACTCTGTGTCTCTGCATGAAGAATTTAATGATTATCAATGATATATATTTTTTTCGTTTGATCCTCAGCCACTTAAAGAATCCAGTTATTGCTCAGAAGATTCAGAAACTCATTGATGTCGGACTGATAGCCATTCGTTAATGAGTACCAAGATCCAGATGTGTGCAGAAACTCCCAAGACAACAGTGGAACAACATGCAAATCCCTCCAAAATATTACATCCTCTTTTCTTGCCTTCAAATTCAAAATTATATTGTCTTTAGTCTCACTGAGACTTTGTGTGTATGTTTTGTTTTTTTAAAATCAGTTTCACAACTTTTACAGTGTATTTAAGAAAGCAACTTGTATGTCATCTGGAACACCTCAGGACTCCAGAAAACTTCATCTGAAAAAACTGCAGTCATGTGTACAGATGCTTCAATACATCTTAAAGTAAACAGCACAATTCAGTGCACCAGCACGCTCTGTGTTCAAAGGGTAAATCCACCCTAAAGCAGTTCACATATTCCTATTGATCGATGGTTTAAGGAAGTGAAACAAAAAATAGAAGAATTTCGACACTCAAAAAATCAAGATTGTAATGTAAATCACAAATTGAAGTTGTCAACATTGGTCACTGTTCATCTGTAAGGCTTAACTAAACATGGCGCTTTAAAGTCGAGGTGTTGGGTTTGTGTTTTCTCTCTTTTGGTCTTCTCCCACACCTCAGGTGGAAAGCTGAATCTATCCTATCTACTGGCCACTTTTTAGCATGTTGGGTATTATTTTTGTATTTATCCAAAATATTTTAAATTAGTTTTTAGGCTCTGCTGTCTCTGGCTTAATGGTTGATATTATTTGTGTACAGCTAATATCAGGAAAGCGCTGAGCGTGTCCTTGATTGTGGTGGAGGGAGGTTGGAGCTAGACAACTTGTAGCTGGGACTGGAAGAATACTACTCAATGCCTTTAACACTCTAGGGATATTTTTCCATGATAAAAGATTGAAGATACTTAACGGTTTATTAAACAAGTTCATACAGAAATTAAGGCCGCCATGTTATCGTTTCCGTGTTGGTGAAAAATTAAAAACTTGGAGGTAAAGCTCTTGTGCCAGTTGAAATATCAGCAAGACTCTCAGTAAAAGTCACAAGAATTCTGTGGAAATGAGCTGCTCTGAACGGCACAGCAGTCCTCGCACAGTGTCATTATTTGGTGATCAGGTTTAAACTTTGTTCAGGCAACAGGAGGTGCGTCGATAATTGAAGTAAATGGGTTTGGCTGACCTCAAATTTTGGTTTCCCAGCCTGAAACTAGAGGGCTGCAGTACAAAATGTGACAACATGACTGGCTTGAAAATTTCAATATAATGTGAATAATGTGATCAGGGTGGATTTACCTTTTTAAGCTGGCAACTATTGGTTGAGTAATGGGGGTCACAATTATCTCACTTCATGATGCATCTTAAATGTTTGTTGGCTTGTCTTAGAGTACTGAAGCTCCAGTACAACCTGCCACTACTTCCTAATGTGTATTTCACCCAGCAAGGCAATTCTTTTGGTTAATTGTGCCAACATCCAACAGCGGCAGACTGCTCAGCTTGTGTTGTCAGAGAGGAAATACATATGATAAGTGTTAATATTGCTGTTGACCATTCTGCCACACGTGACTTCAGGTACCTCAGTCACCACATTGTCATAGTATCTCTGCTATGGTTTCCAAGTGGGACTCAAATATATTAGAAATGAACTGTGACACCTTTTTCACATTTCTGAATTCTCTATAACTCAGCAGAAATGGAGGTGTGGGCATTTTTACCATCAAAGTCCTGTTGTAATCATTAAGTACATGCAACAAGTGTGGCACTCTCACATGATGTAAAGGAAATTGTCCCAAGAAGTGTAATGTACTAATGAAAATCAGTTCTACTGTGAAATATACAGTATCTGAATGTATTTAGGAGGTCAGTGGTGGCTTTTTTTTGTTCTAGGAGACCAACGATGACTTTGACTTAATGCAGTAGTAGACCTACATTTTATAGTAGGGTCTTAATCACCTTACAGTACACACACCAATAAAAAGTACAATGGAGAGATTCTTCATACAAACACGTAAATATTTATGCTTGTTAATGTTTAAACACTTAAACACAAATACAAACAAATAAAGCGTTAAATAACATCTTCAACATAACTGTTAATACATATTTGTAGTATATATTGGCAAATATCCCCCTTCAGGGTGTAATGCAAGACAAAGTGTACATACACAGGCACATACAGTATGAATGTCAGCTTGTTGAAAGGTGCTGAAGGCCCACTTCTATTCTCTATGTGTTGCCCTAGACAGCCATTTGGACATTCATGTTGTTAAATTATTTAGTTATACATGGTGAAGAAATGTACACCTATTTTAATACGTATGGGAAAAAAAATCATCTGCCATTATTGAAACAGGATCTAATCTAACCTCATCTAGTTCTCTTGTCTCGAGCAGCGTCGCTCCGCCCACATCGAGAGTTCACGTGACTGACCGTCGCCCAGGTTGTGTCGAAAGCATCCTGGTATTAGCAGTTAGCTAGCCGCTGACAAAAAATATAAAGTGAAGAGTAAATATTTTTTATAATGGCCGAATTATTGACGTGGCTCTAGTGGAGACAAAGAAGATAAGGAACTATCCAAACTGGCCTTATCCAGCATGGTCTGATGGCTGATATCTGAAGAGGCCAGTTAACATAGCTAACTAAACATTAGCGTTAGCTAACGTTCAAACTTTGACTGGCAACAGCAGCAATTCGCTAGCTAACTGCTAGTTTGCCAATTTACTACTACTACATTCCAGCTAGCTAGGTAACATGTTTTGTTATTGTGGCAATTATGCTAACTAGCGTTGTAGGTGGTTACGCATTGATCAGTTGTGTATGTAAAATTGGCTTTAACGTTATTACTAAGTAACGTCAGCTAACTAATGAATAATGACTACTGTTAAGCAGCTAATGCTAACGTTAGCCACTTAAACTTTACTGTAACTAGCATACACAGTTACTCAATAGCCGTACTGATTTCTCATAGCGAATAACAGCTAGTAAACAGCTGTAATCTGAATAGCTACACGTCTGTGTTTTCTGACTGATTTCGACCAATCACATGAGATAAATAATGCGGAACACCAGGATGTCAATCGCATGGGGATTAACGTTAAGGCAGCAGTATTGTCTAGAAAACACAGCTGTCCGGTCATTTCGATAATCCTTGTATCTTCCAAAATGCAGCTACAGTAGACGTTTGTATTTTCTGAGCGTGAAGTGTAACATCTCGTAAATACGAAAACATTTGCCTACTCAGTTCATCTTAAACAGTCTCTATAGGCTATAGTCTACTTTTCTTTAAGTTATGCCTGGGGACGCATCCGATAGTAGTGATGAGTCCGATTCAAAAACAAATGAAAAGGCCTGCACCGTCAAGCATCAAATCACCAATGGTAAGTCCAGTGTACTGTTTGTAACCAGGCACGTTATATACACTGCCTAACCAGAAAAACAGAAACCCTTGCTCACTGTATTTCATCATTTAATTAATACAACATTATGATTTTTAATTGTTGACGCTTTGTCAGACAGGTGTTGATTCATTGCTGCAGATAAAAGTGACCACATGTGGTTATTTATGAGGCTAGAGCTTGTGGTGATGTTATATTGGATTATATTATATTGTAAAGTGTTTCTAACAATGCTTGCTTCTCCATATATAAATACTAAACATCAGAAACACTTCTCACTATGATGTAGTGCAATAAAACACCAAAATGTACCACTGAATTCAATTAACACACACACTTGTATTCTCAATAAAATAATCAAAAGTCAGCTGGTTTTTACTGTTGTTGTATTGTGTTGTATAACACCATACAGATGTTTCTATTTTTCCATAACTTTATGTATGTAGATCATGGATTTTATGTCCTTCAATTACATTCAAGTAATTTGTTAATTTGCCAAGCTTTCAAAGGATCTGTGTGTCTCACCCGAGGAGCTTGTTAACAATGGATCTTTGCACTCCCATCAGAAAGGAATCTTGACTCAGTTTGTTTTGTGCTGTGTTTACTCTTAATTTGGATCACTTGGTCTGGACTCTGGACCGAAGAAAAAAAAGACTTATTGTTGCCTTATAGTTGGTTTATGTATCCACACAGAATCACATAAAGCTCTGCCATACCATAATCAGTGGTGTCACTGCATGTTTTTCATCAGTTGTCACAATCTTTTAATTTATACTAAAGAGCAGTGCAGCAGGCAGCATTCCTATTAGTTGTAATACAGTAGCAGCTAAATAGTAAATATTGATAAGATAACCGAATACATATTTATATTACATGTAGTTTGTCTTTCACTGTTAATATACTTGTAAAAAGCTCTAAAAGTATTACTACTTTGTCATTACAGTTTTTTGTGTAGAATGCTGAAAGTCAAGCACACAGTTCATCATGTGTTGTGTTAAATTAACTTGCTCAAAATACAAATCTGGCTACTCTTAAAAGTTAGACAGCTGTTTCTGCGTATTTTAAGAGATGCTAATGGATGTTTGAAATGTGTCTGCCTGTCCTAAAACAAAAAAAAAGTCTGTCTTTGCAGGGTACAGAAATTGAGCATATATACTGTATGTTTTAATTGTGGTGTTTTCCTTCTACCACTAGCAAACCTCACAGGTCACACCGAGAGGGTTGGCATGGAGAACTTTGAGCTGCTCAAAGTCTTGGGCACTGGAGGTAAGTGTCTTCATGAAGCATGAAATATATGAAATACAGATACAGTTGCTGTCAAACCTGAACAACTTGAGTGAGATGTCAGTATGAGGTATATGCAAAGCAGACAGAATTTATTTTCCTGCCATGGTTAATATCTTGAGGGCAAAGTGTTTATAAATAATTTTCATTGCCTGTACGAGAGAGTGTCTCTGAGGACTTAAATGCTGTGGTAAAACATTTTTTTACATTCATATCCTGATTTGGGAGTTGCAAATCATCAAAACAGCACAAGTGGTATGTTAAGGTTTAGAAGGTCGACCATATGCTGTAGATGTCTCTGTTAATAGATTCCATACATAATGAATACCTTTGAGATGTCTGAGAGGCTGTTCCTGTCAGCAAAACTGATAAATTATGGTGTGCTGTAATGTTTTTTGCATATATTCCAGTTCACATTCACTTTTGTACTAGAAGTAATTTTGACTGGAGGAAATATTTGTTTGTCTTTGTCTAGCCTATGGAAAAGTGTTTTTGGTCAGGAAGAACACCGGTCACGATGTTGGCCAGCTATATGCTATGAAGGTGAGACTATTAGTTTGAAATTTTGAACTACATGTGATCACAAAACAGTTTGTTCAGTTTCTTTAGTTGCTGTTCACTGAAAGTGAGCAGAACTTTATCTGGTCTATAAAATGAATTCTATTCAGGACGTCTAGAATTTCCTGGTGTTGACTTAAGATACTTATGGAAAATCACAATTAGTCAAAAAATTTTGTTAAGTTTATTTTGATTACAACCCTAGGTGTTAAAGAAAGCAGCTATTGTTCAAAAGGCAAAGACAACAGAACACACTCGCACTGAGAGGCAGGTGCTGGAGCACATCCGCCAGTCTCCCTTCCTGGTCACGCTGCACTATGCCTTTCAGACGCAGAGCAAACTACATCTCATCCTGGGTGAGTGATGGGACTACAACCAAATATGTGACTCTGTGTAACTCTTGTCTCTTTGGTCTTGAAAGTACTGAATAGATGTTCTCTTTATGTTTCTGTCTATTACTGTACTGTTTGCTGGCATTTTGTGCATAATATGTGTTTGTGTAATGTTTGTACTATGTCTATTCAAGCTCCCTGTGTATTTGTCTGTGTGTGTGAGTACAGACTATGTGAGCGGCGGGGAGATGTTCACTCATTTGTACCAGCGGGATCACTTTCCTGAGGAGGCGGTGCGGATTTATATTGGGGAAATAATCCTGGCTCTGGAGCACCTGCACAAGGTGGGTGTCGCTCCTTCCAGCTCTATAACTTAAAGTTACATTTATTGATTTTCGGATACGTGGAGGCAGAAGAAAGACAGAGCAATCTTACAGAGACACAGCACCAACATATCTCCTTATACAGTATATTGTTATGGCTGACGTGTTGGCAAGCAGTTGCCTAAGTACACAACTTTAGCAGACACACAGCAACATTATCACCCTATTGGAGTCTTGTTTCTGGCCACCTGACAATAGAAGTCCCATTTTTTGTGATCTTTTTAGCTCTGGTTTGGTTGCCACCAGCTCCTTGGTTAAAGGTTGGACCTTTAACTTCACCAGATAGTTGCTAACTAATTGTTAGGTGCTGGACAGGAAGTCCCCTCTGGCGAGATGCTCCCTAGCTCACTAAAGTTACATAGTGATTACCTAATAATGTTTTCAAAACTGCTGTAGCTGTACATTTTGCTCTAAACCAGGGTAAGTAACTGTCACATTAAAAGATCCTTATGTCTTTTTAAAGGATGTGCACAAACCCCTCTATGGAAGGAATGTGTTCATTTACAAGGTAGTTTGGACAACATAACAAGTTTTTATTAATTAGAATGAATTAATCTGTAACTTTCTAAGTTGTGGCTTTCTGCAGGCAAACTAGATTCACTGGGCAGCATTTAAATAAATCAAAATGTTGACATTGGAAAACATTTTTTAGATAGAAGATTCTTGCAGGTTGTGGAAAAATCACCTTTCACACAAATTGTCCAAATTGTTGGAAAACCATAATATTGACTTTTATGAGTTGTTCCTTTGGATAACATCAGCACCTTTGGTGACTAGTTTCCTCATTTCCTGAGGTATTGTTGCAATTAATGGTTGTGCTTCAGTTTGTGTTTGCTCTTGTTTAGGTTTAGGGTTTATAACATTAGAAGATTAGAACTACTGAATGGGGTGATTACTGAAAATAACCAGTAGATAATAGGTCATTTTTGTCTTCTTTGCTTATAAAAATGTTTACTGTGTACTGCATGCCATTTCTGTTCACAAATTACTGCACTTACCATGAATGTAACTGGTTTTCACTGTGTTTTTGTACAGCTGGGGATTGTGTACCGAGACATCAAATTGGAAAACATTCTTCTAGACAGTGAAGGCCATGTGGTATTGACAGATTTTGGGCTCAGCAAGGAGTTTCTGGAAGAAGAGGTATATAAACACGATACCAAACTCAGTGATCTCACTCATAGCAATATTTTGTTCCTCATAAGATTTGTTTTTACGGTTGTACTTTATCTTCCCTTTCTCCTCATTACAGAAGGAAAGGACCTACTCTTTCTGTGGCACCATTGAGTACATGGCCCCTGAAATCATCAGGGGGAAAGCCGGGCATGGCAAGGTAAATACATGACAGTAACACAGAGAGCAATGATGTTCAGTTTTCATATTGTTTTGGTAATGTTTAAGATTTTAAGTAGTCACACATGTAAAGTAATTGTTCAAATGATCCAGTTTTTACATTCAGGTGTTGGATGACAGGGAGATGAACATTTAGATATTTGAATTGCAGTTAATGTAATTCACTTTACATTAGATCAAAGATAAAATTGACATTTTTGGTCATGGAAGGCAGTCAGTATCAAGACAGACAGCCCACGTTCCACTGACTAAATACATAGTGGGTGCCTTATCTTGCCTTATCTTGCCATATTTTGTTCACTTTTTATGCAATGTTTTTTTTAACCTGTCTTCTCCTTCAGTCGGTAGATTGGTGGAGCCTTGGGATCCTGATGTTTGAGCTTCTGACGGGAGCATCTCCTTTTACCTTGGAGGGAGAGAGGAACTCCCAGAGTGAGGTTTCAAAGTGAGTGCTGCTGACTACCATCTCCATAAAACATGTATTCAAATCTTAAACCAACCTTTCTTAATTTGAGTTATAAAAAAATGGCATTATTTGTTTCCTTGACCATCTTTTCCACACGTCTTCCATTAGACGTATTTTGCGCTGTGATCCACCGTTCCCTTCTATGATTGGACCCACTGCTCAGGACCTGCTGAGGAAGTTGTTGGTGAAAGATCCACACAGGAGGCTGGGCTCTGGACCGCGAGGGGCTGAAGACATCAAAGCACATTCCTTCTTCAAGGTCCTACTTACTTCTTCTGCTTACCTTCCCCTGTCACCTCTTGTCATTCATCCATAACTCTTCCCATATGCTTTTTGTTTTCTTACAGGGACTGAACTGGGCTGACCTGGCACAGAAGAAGCTGCCAAGTCCATTCAAGCCAGAGCTGAAGAGTGAACTCGACGTGGGGAACTTTGCTGAGGAGTTCACTGGGATGGATCCCGTCTACTCTCCAGCGAGCACGCCCCCAAGCACTGACCGCCTGTTCCAGGTTTGTCCACCACTGTCTCAACCTTATTAAAGCTGGATTTCCAAAATAAAATACCTGTAACCGCCATCTGGAAATATTAACATTCTGACAAAGTAAATGCTAGCCTAATAATAAGTCAGATTATGGTATATGGTGTTTAATGTCTTCTCTATTAATACTGCTGTGTGTTTGGGGTAGCCTGATGTTTTTTTAACTGTGTGATTTTAGGTATTCTGCTCTGTCTAACATTACTTTTCCTTTATTTTAGGGTTACTCTTTTATTGCTCCCTCCATCCTGTTCAATAAGAACGCGGTCATGGGAGACTTTGTAGAATCCCAGGTTCGTGCTGATCGACCAGGTTCAGCCTCTGTTCAACGCAGTGCAATGTTAGAGGTACGGATCTTGAAGCAGTGGAACGTGGCTTATAAAGCCATTTTTGGTTTAAAGTGATTTAGGCGTTAGTTGTTGTTCTTTACTTTATGGTAGAGAGGCAGTTTTGCTACAGTTTAATAGCATCTGAAAAAAGGCTCAGCAGTGTTTGTTAATTAGGACAAACAGCGAGGAAGAGAAACTAGTTCATTTATTATTATCAAGTTGGCTTGCCTTATTTCACTGTAGTATTGAAGAAATATAACAATTATCAGGAGATTTTGTTCTGATACCATTAAACAGTATTATAGTATCTGTTTAGGAATGGAAAATCTCAGGTCAGCTTGTCCAGTTGATGTTTATCACATTAGACTGCATGGTGTAAGGCTACATTGTTACAGAAATCAGAGATATCGGACCTAGACATTTCTTTGTATTGGTTATTTAACAAAACGTGTATCACAACTTGTTAGATAACAGAAAATCCCCCAGTATGATTACAATGAGATATAATAAAGAAGAGATGTTGATATACGGACCAGCACGGTTTCAGCCGAGTGTAAATGCAGATTGTATCTCTGTATATAACCAAGCATGTTCCTCTATAGCAAACCCTTATCTATGTGCAATGTATATAAAGTCAGATCCTTTTTACACTGCTGGAAGCTATGTCCTGTTGTACAAAAAAAAGCAATTGCAGCTCAATGTGACTCATACCATCCCTTCTTTCTTCAGGAATCCCAGTTTTTTCAGCACTATGAGCTGTGTCTTCACGGGCCACCCCTAGGTGAGGGTAGTTTCTCTGTGTGCAGGAAATGCAGACACAAGCAAAGTGACAACGAGTACGCCGTCAAGATCGTCAGCCGCAGGTGAGTGGATAGCTTTAAGTTTGTGTACCTAACTATGCTTTACAGCAGGGGTATTCAACTAAAGTTCGAAGAGGTCCAGTTAGAAGAAATGTCCTCAAGCAAAGGTCCGGAACATCATAATGTCTGACTTGCATTGTGATTTAGTGTGATATATATTGAAGTAGCCTAGTAGTTGTATCAACGTCTGCATGTAATCAATCAATGTAACAACTGACTGTCAAATCAAATAAAGAAAGTACAATTCAAAAACATTTTGACAATATTTATTGTCATTTAACGTTGAACTATATAGAAATATAATACTGTAGATATGTATAATGCTCTTCTCTCATTAAGTAAAAGAAGGGCTGCATTTAAAAATAAAAGACAAAATAAATAAAATAGCTTTAGAAAAATTGTGCATCTTAAAATAAAGTGCTTAATTTTAGAAAAACAAAATAAAGTGTAGCAGCAGCTTGAGTTTCCCTTTTTCTTTGTTAATTGTTTCACATCTTGACTTCACAGTCTCAACCAATTTCACAATAAATAATGTGTCTTCTCTCCCTGTATTGTTCACTCGCCTCTCACCTCTCTCGTCTGTCTGTATTCAGAGTCGCAATGTTTATTGCCTGGAATGCACAGATTTGATTGGCTGAGTAGCGTCACATGGGCTGGCGTAACTCGTATGCAATTGGTCAGTGAGTGTCTTGAGCCGCTAAACCAGCGCCGCAAAGACTAGAAAAGCTGTGCCGGCTAAAATAGGAGCGCCCCGTCAAAATTTAAAATCCCTTAATAATTTATTGATTATAGGTCTGGGTCCTTATAGGACGGCGTCTGGGTCCGGACTCGGACCGCGGTCTGCCTGTCAGTGACCCATGCTTTACAGTATCACTGTACCATCTGATGGAAGTCTCAGAATGTCCTTGTTAACATTGAATTGAATTGTTTCTTTTGACTGTGTCAGAATGGAGGCAAACACCCAGAGGGAGATCGCTGCTTTGAAGCAATGTGAGGCTCACCCAAACATCGTCAAGCTGCATGAAGTGTATACAGATCAGGTACAGTGGAGGAAACCCACATAGGATAACATGTACAATTAGTGACACAACATTAACACAACAAATAGTGACTATAATGTGTGTACTTTCAAGAATGGAAACTTTGTAATGCTGGATATTAAGCAATGTGCAACAACAGAAAATCATGGCATCAACTCCTCTCTCTCTCTGTCAGTACCACACATACTTGGTGATGGAGCTCCTGCGAGGTGGGGAGTTGCTGGAAAGGATCAAGAGGAAGAAACTCTTTGGCGAGGCTGAGGCCAGTCAGCTGTTGCAGAGCCTGGTCTCAGCTGTCAGCTTCATGCACGATGCCGGAGTCGTGCACAGAGACCTCAAACCAGAGGTGGGCTGGGCTTTGACAACTTGATTGACTCGACTCTGATGACACAATAGCGCAGAGCCTTTTGCACACACATGTATATATGATTCTGTTCACATGAAAACACCAGTCCAACATTATTACAACCATAATTCTACTGCATCAAATCATGTTGAAATTAAAAATGTATTTCAATAATTAGAAATTTCCCGAGAAGCTAGAAAGGAAGCCGTGGCGTGTGGAATTATTGGCCCGAGTAATGTGGTGAGAAAGAGAATTAGTGGGAACGAGAACAGTGAAGTTTTAATTGTCTCAGTATTTTTACACTGTGAACTGCATGTGTTCTGCGCGCCCCTCGGATGTCTCGCATAAACTGGCTGAATGCAGAGTTATAACCGCCCAGTTTAATGCGTGGGGATATTAGTGTGGTTATTTTGCAGCATCGTTTCTACATGATTTAATCGAGGTAAACACAGTGTGCAACAGTGCATAATCCCTCTGTGCTGCGGCGCGACGCTTTTCAAAATGAAGGCTGCAGATTTATCACGCACATATCCTGCCGTCTTCAGATGGCTGTGGGATTTAATTAACTGAAGGAGAAGGCTTTCATATAGCATAAAGCAGCTGTGAATGACAGATAGTGGTAAGCATCACCCATTAACTTTAAGTTCTGCACAGTGTTTTACTGAGACGCCCGTCATAATCGCATAAACTTCTATTTTTGATGCCAATCTAAATGCATCTACTGGTTGGAGAGTGTTTGATTAAAGCTGTTTATCTGCATTATTCCACTATTCCTCCACATTTTTCAAGAGTTAGCGATGAATCATGGTCAGATGAGTGATGTGGAAATACCTCTTGTCCTATGGGACCTAATCTAAAATAATCCGATTTTCACAAAAATATCAACAACTAATTTGGCGGTGCCTCATTTGAGTGAAACTCCCATCTGTTTGCCCTCTACTCCCACCTTTGCACCATATGTGCTGCACTGGCCACGAAAATACCATACACCCAGGCAAAGCATATATCAAGGTTAGGAACATACCATTTTAGTAGTCCTTGCCCTGTCAGGAAAATTAGTGTAAAAAGTGAAGAAAAATAAGAGCGAGTGATGATGGATTTTATTTGTTTATCTTACAGAACGTGCTGTTTTCAGATGAGGGGGAGGACTCAGTGCTGAAAGTAATAGATTTTGGATTTGCCCGTCTGTGCCCTGCAGGCAGCGCCCCCCTGCAGACTCCCTGCTTCACGCTGCAGTACGCTGCACCTGAACTTTTTGAGAGTGCAGGATACGACAAAGCCTGTGACCTCTGGAGTCTTGGGGTCATTCTGGTAATTTAATCTAAACCCGTTGATTCTGTCTCGTCAGGAAGGCTAACTGAAGTACTAATGACTCTCATTTACTATGTACTCATTTCCATCAGTACACCATGCTGTCAGGCCAGGTGCCGTTTCAGAGTGAGCAGCGTGGGATGACCTCATCACATGCTGCTGACATCATGCAAAAGATAAAAGAGGGCGATTTCTCATTGGATGGGGAGGCCTGGAAGGGTGTATCGGATGATGCCAAAGAGCTTGTTAAAGGTATGTGATATAGTACGTTTTTAGAGACCTGTTGGAGAGTGTGATGTTTTTTCCTTTGCAAGTCAGCTTGTTTTGTCTGCGTTATATCTAGTTCTCTCCTCTTTGTGTATCTTTGTCTGTTTTAACCCCTCCTGCTATGATTTAAGGTCTGCTCACAGTGGATCCAGAAAGTCGTCTCAAACTCTCTGATCTGAAAGAGAACAGCTGGCTGCAGGGCGGAGCATCCATGTCCACCACTCCTTTGTGCACTCCAGATGTGCTAGAGTCTAGTGGTCCTACTGTCCGCACCTATGTCAATGCCACCTACAAGGTAATACCACATTTCTTAAAGCTCTTAAAATAGATGTACTTAATGTGTTTCATCTTATGTGTCTCTTACTTTTCTCTCTCACCAGGCTTTCAACCGTGGTAAGAGAGAGGGCTTCTTTCTGAAAAGTGTCGACAATGCTCCCCTTGCAAAACGACGAAAGCTGAAGATGACAAGTACCGGTGTTGAGACCCGATGGAGTTCATCTTCTTCCTCCTCCTCGTCTTCTACTTCCTCCTCTGCGTCTGCAACAGCATCCAAAGCACAGCCAAAGCAAACTGTGACCCCAAAGCAGAGCTAGCCTGAATGGCAGGGTAGAGAACTGAAGGAAAATGAAGTGGTACGTACTTATACTGGCAACACCGTGTCCTCCAGTGGTGACCCATAGGGTCACCCAGTTCCAAAAAAACATACTGACAAACCAAAAGACTGGTTTAGGTTAGTGTTAAGTTTTCAATACAAAATTGAATTCCACTTTTTAACTGCAAAGCAGCTTCATTCATCCTGCCATGTTCTCCCCAAACCAAACATGTATTTCCCTTGTGTGGATAGAAGAAAAGATGGTAGAGGTCTAGTTTGGCACCTTTATTATGTACAGAAATCTGTGGCCTTCATAAAAAATAATGCTTATTCAGTATTCACTCACCATAATATGGTGATATCTCACACTAAAATTTAGAAATGAGACATTTACCTATTTTCACTGTGGGTAAGAAACAGTGCCTGGCTATATAGGGATAAAGGGAAAAAGGAGCCATAAATGAGCAGAAGCCATATATACAGCAAAGCAGTGAATTTATTAATTGAGCCGTTGGGAATCCACACAAATTTGCACATAGCAGATGAGTAGTCCTTCCAGGAATTAGCAGGATTAATCCTTTGAGTTATTTTTAACTTGTACTGATTTGCAAAAAACAGCAAACGTTTGGCCACAAGTGCTGTGCCAGATCTAGGCACTCTGCTCTGTAAAGATGGCAACTTTGTGGAAACTTACATTTTTTGCTTTTCTCAATTGTTTAGGTTGAGCAAAAATCTATCTGTTTGCACTATTTGGAGAGAATGTAAATGATCAAATGGTCCAAAAAAAAGGCTAATTGCTGGAAGGACTGAGCACAGAGGTAAATGCCTGTGATATGTATGTCCTTTGAGATTGCAGAGGAGGAATAATGCTCTAGTGGAAATCTTCTCTATTGGATGCATGCTGTTTTAACTGCCAGTCCTAACGGCACTGACTTTGCAGAGCAGCTGCACCTCCAATACACTACCAACTCTACAGATCCCATTGAACACAACGTGGAGCGCATATCTTGATTGATGGCTCTGATATTTTGACAAACAATCAGAGTTTGAAGTGGTCGCAGTACTGTGTCCAACAGTAGCACCTGTAAAAACCCATGAAGACACAGAAGCAGTCCTGAAATAGATTTTTCTTGTCATACTTGCTGTAAATTACCCGCATTATTGTGCTGGTCTGAAAATTTCTAGCATGCTAATCTGTTGTGATGATAAACTGTAAGAACCTTTTTCTATATTTTGTTATCTCGGGCTCTCTAAGGAAATGTCACCCAGAGTGTTTTTATGCTACCAAGTGCAGCTTAAGTGTTTGCATGTACAGTAGATTGGAGCAAAATCCATTTTGGTGATTTTGAGTGTGCGTCGCCTTGGGCTTGTGAATTTTAAAAGGGTATTACAGCCTTCTGTTGCCCTGTCAGACCAGCGCCATATATGGCTATCACAAATACAATCTGATTTCATACAGTGAAACATTTTTGCCCCTCAATTAAGCTCAGCTAGCTGTCACCTGAGCTGTAAGGATCTCTCAAATATGTCTTTTTACAAACAAGGTTTTAAAACATTGTATGGCTTTGGAATTCAAATGATGTTACAGAATGAGACACTGACTTCAATGTGGTTCCTGTGAGACCATCTGGTGAGATCTGTTGTGTATATATACTCACCCTTGATTTAGAGCAAAAAAAAAAGATGTATGTAATGATTTCAATTTCGACAATTGTTTTAATGGTGTATTCGTCTCCTGATGTAATTATGTTTTTATTGGACCTTTTCTTTTTTTACATGTTGCACAGTCAGTTGATCAATTAAACACATTTCAGCTTTAAAGGTGCTTTCACTGATATTTATTACCTGTAATTGATTTTAATGCTGTGGTAATGGGATTGATGAATAAATTGGCTCTTGTTGTGTACCAGAAATGTGTGTGTGTGTGTGTGTGTGTGTGAGAGAGAGAGAGAGAGCACGAGTGGCGCTGGGATGTTGGTTGTACTGATATTTCTCTACCAGATGAAGCATTATTGCAAGTTACTGTATTATTTTCTTGTTGTTTTTTGCCGCCTTTGTCTGTTTAAAGGTAACTGGTTGTTTGTGTTTGAACATTTTTACTTAAGAAACTGTGCTTTTATTGGAGTTGATATTCTTTTGTTGTAGTAAATGATAATTTTCTTTTCTTTCTTTTTTTTGAGCATTACTATTTTACTGAGATGCACTGTCACTGATGTCGTAACTGGGAATTTATCTTTTGCACCAATATTTTTTGGTTGGTGCAAAATAAACATTACTTTTAAATAGATGCTTGTGTGTTTTGTCTTTTGCGTGTTGTAATTGTTCTGTAAATGCTTGTGATCAGAGTCCTCATTAGTTGTCATTGTTAGCACCAACTACTCTGAGATTCATTAATACTGAATTATTGGAGCAAAGTGCAAACGCAATTAATTATACAGGAAGTTTGATAACCTTTCCATCTGACGAAAGCCATTTTAAAAATATACCTATTTCATAAGAGAAATAGGAGAGCTTTAATGTCAAAACAATATGAATAGTTATCAGTCAGCTCCTCCTGAAATGATGGTCTCACCGGCAGGATGAGACATTTTACCACAATAAGATAAGTTTATCTCCTAAATTGTGGAGCCACTGCCATCTATAACTTAAAATTTCAGTAGTAAACTAAAGTAGAGGAGTGGCGACAGACACAGGTCATAGAGGCTTAACATTTATAGTTACCTTTCTTCAGGCTCTTTTGTTTTTTTGCATATTGCACAAAAAGGACAGGACAAAATTAGGGGTCGAGTGGATCTCTGATCTTCAGCTGGGTTTTAGAAAAGCTCGTCTCTGGATGTGGCTGTCTTTCATCTTTAAACACTGCTGCTTTTAACAGCACTTAATATGCTATAATTACTTTACCAACCAACCAAAGACACGTTTGCGGCTGACAATGGTGGGGACATCACCAACACATTTTTCTGGAATTTTGAAATTCTTCTGTCGTCTTAATCATATTGTTTTCAGTATGGAATCAAGTCCCAGAGAAAAGGACTGCTTTATTGTACTTGTGTACAAGTACACAGGCCGATTATTACTTATGCATCTGTTATTTAATAGGCAGAGTAGCATGTTTGATCTTGATGTCCTCGTGACTGTTGAAACCTTTGTAGTGACAGCATGTTCGGTGGCATGAGCAGGGGAGTAAGTGGAGTGATTTCAACCTCTTTCAACACTAATAGTTTCTTCTCACACAATCCCTCTGTCCTGCAGTTGTTTCTGTTCCTACACAGCTTCCAGTGGTGGATGATCACTTCTGATTGTCCTATACTGCACTGTGCTGCTGCATATTTTGTTCTGTTGTATTTTCACTGTACATGGTATTAAACCAAAGATGATATCCTAACTGTCCTTGCACAATAAAGCTCCCTTCTGTTCTGTTTATCTTACTGAACAGCCACACATGCTGATGCTTATTTTATTTCCTTGTTAGCCTCTCTGTTGCTAGCATAGGGCTACAATATCCCATTCTGTGTAATGAGTTTATAGCACCATTAGGTGGCTGCTGTGTGCTGTCCTGTGTCCTCTGTGCCCTGTTTTATCTGTCCCTTCATCTCGTCCCATGTCAGGTGTTCCCTCCCTCGTTTGGTTTCTTCTGTGAAAGATATGAACATGTCACTGTGCTCAATAAAAATCAATTGTAAGATACTTTAAACATGTCGGATAAATGTTGGATAATATTGGATTACTTGATTTTTCTATGAGTCATCTAAATGATGGGAAGCATGACAGTCAGTGGCACTGGATTTATACTGTGCGGTGCTACGTTTCCCCCATTAGACCACATGAATGTTTGAAACATCGCTCAGGACAAGACAGCAATTAACAGCACAGGACACAAGAAACAGGACACAGCCGACACAGGGCATGACGGAAAAGGACACGGTGGCCACCTAATGATACAAGACCTTCATTACACAGGACAAGACACTAAATTACACCTTCTCACTAAACGACACCCTTTCTCATGTACCACCAAGCCAGGAGCCTGTGAAGGACATTGTACAGTAAAGGGTTTGTAGACCTAAAGACAAGCACTGATCAAAGAATCTGCCGACTTTCTGTTGGATATAGATCTTTTTCTTATTGGTACAAAATGTAATTGTTTAATGGAGGAGCGACTTATCCTTTCAATGAGACATGAACAATGGAAGTGGCTAGAGCCATGCTAGCAGCTGTGTGCTTTGTTGCTCATTGCTTTGAGCTAAATGCTCACGTCAGCATGATTTTTAGCAGGTATAACTTTTACAGTGTTCACCATCTTAGTTGCCAATTAGCACTGAACACACAGTACAGCTGAGGCTTTGTTTTGCAGGTATTTGGTCATAAACACGTGCCAGATGAAAAGTCAGGGGATCACCGGACATTAGGACTCATCCCCATGGGCACCATGAACATCTGCACCAGATTTCATGGCAATCCATCCAATAGTTGTTGAGATATTTCAGTCTGGACCAAAGTGTTGGAGCCACAGATCCACATTGCCATAGAGGCACAAAAGGTGATATTATATTGGTGGTGATGATGCATGTGATAACACAAAAGCAAGGAGAAACCAATAAAAGTGATTGGCATGCTTTGCAGCCCGCTCATTGATCGTTGGCAGCAGATGAATTCCCCGCTGAGCCTCTGGGCTAATCAAACTCTTCGCTTCACATATTCTACAGACTGTGTGTGCTGCAGCAAAGGCCGCTGTTATTGGCACCGCATCGCTTACAAACAGCTGCACTTTCTGAAGGGCAAGGCCTTTGTCTCTGCAGGAAGAAGCAAATGTTTACTCATAAAACTCACACTTTCATACGGAACAAGAATGAAAGCCAACAAACTGTTGGGGGGAAAAAACAGCTCTGTTGGCACGATAAATTGAAACTATGTTTAGATTTTGTGAGGAATAAAATATTAATTAGAGGGTAGAATTAAAATGTCATCTTAAGCATATTAACAATTGCGCCTTTGAAAGTGCTATAAAAGCTGTTATTAGCTTCCCAGTAACAATCTGCAGTGTACCAAAAAATAAAAGTCCTTCGAGATGTGATACATTTACAGTTGTGGACAACAACATTTTGTAATGGGTTACATTTCCTCGTGGTGTGAGACCTTGCAGCTTTATTGAGGCAATGAAATGTAATGTTGCACTAAAAACAGTTCTGTCCTGAACATGGGAGAGTGGCTGCTCTTCTGCAGCTGTCCAGTGTAGTCTTTATGTTAAAAACTGCACACTAAGTGTTTTAACTGATGAGAGTGCTTAATGAAATATTTAACAGGCTATTAAAATATGTGATTTGTGACAATACATATATATAATCACAAAATGTTGCCCACCCACGACCCACAATGCTCTATTAGTTCACTGATAAGTTTCATGAACTCTGACGCTGTCCATGGTCCTAAGCGCTGCACCATAAATCCCACACCACAGGGGGTCAGTAGGATGCTTGGCACTGACAGCACAAGAGCCAGTGAGCAGCCTGAGAAGCGATGGATAACATGAATATAATGTGTCATTGAGTCATTAATCAAATCAATCCCTGGGTGGAAGATTTACACGGAATAAATGTAATATATTGAGCATGACAAAGACGGATCTGAAAGGAGCGCTTGCTCAATATCATCAATTACAGTCCGTACGGCTTGGAAGTGACCCAAGAAAAGAGTGCACCTCCTTCAAGTCGGCAGCGTACACACTCACAAAAGAGGGAAACATTTACCAGCAGCACCATCGTGCTGTAGGAATTCTCTTATTGATGAGTCTCCAGAGCAGATCACACATACAGATGCGGTCTTAGATTCCAGTATTAAACAGCTCAGTAGTCACGAAATGTGTTGGGTTAGGGGTTAGTATATGGGTTCCATAGGGAAGCAAGACACTATGTTGACTAATGCCATATGATGTAAACTGTACAGTATTATTATTATTAATAGACTGGAGATCAAATGGATTAGAATAAAACGTTTGTGTGACAAGTACATTTAAAGTTTGACATATAGGTCAGTTTACTCATCCTCAGGAGTACTATTCAGCCTGTTAAACAGTTGTATAATGTCTTCTGTTTTCTAAAGCCTCAAGAAATTAACTCTGATGATGTCACAGTGATGTCATCAGGGTTGTCTTGAGTTGGGCTTCAGACTTCAAATACCGACAGAAAACCTGAGTTATAAACAGAGGACACTGGGTTTAAAAAACAGGGAAGGCCTAATGAAAACTACTATTGAGTTGCATTCTGGGAACTGTAGGAACAAGCCCTTTGACGTTTGACCAATACTAGTGACTAAAAGCATGGATTTCTCAACCTCTGCTGCACCAACTCTGACCATTTTTACTTTCACTCTTTCTCACAGAATCCCTCAAACTTTATGGATTTGCAATATTAAATTGGCAGAATACTTTAAACACAAAGTCATCCTTTTGCCCTACTTACACATGTGCCAATGTTTTGCATTTTTGTTTGAGTTTATGTCATTGCTTTGAAGAGGTTTCATTAACCCAAGGGTCAACACATTCTCATAGCATACAACTTCCCTTAATTTGAAGTTTATTAAAATTAAATGACGTTTGTAAATGAACAGCTGCATGTAAATGAATAGTTCTCAGCTAATGAGTGAATCCTCTTTCACTCTGTGTTGTGGGTGAAAGTGTTAGCTTACTTGTGCTTTATGAAATTGCTCCATGAGTTGCTGAGTGCATCACTGGCCTACAATCTTGTGCTGGAGGCTGAGCAGGAACGATCCTTTGTCATGTACGTCTGCTTCCTTCCTCTTACCTTTGTCCTCCTCTGACTCAGTGGCATTTACACAAGCAACTTTAATTTTGCAGTAGCTAACATCTGTGAATACATCTCAGAAAACTGACTCATGCAATGTGCACAGAGCTGCTTTCATTAAATCATGCAGGTCAACCCAAGAGATATTGGAAGGATAAAGGCACATATTTCTCCAGCAGCATGTTTCTCTGCTAAATTGGCTGGGATGGGAGCAATGTAGCTGACATGTTTTGAGTAAAGTTGAGATGCCTTATGAATATGTCGACGTAATGGGATTTCTGTTAGGAGTGTGTAAGAGGGTTAGATAGAAAGGTCTTTACTTTGCGTTTCCCTTCGCCCTACACCCTCTCACCTCTGTAGTAAAAGAGCCGTCACTAACCGACAGCTACTCGGAACAGAGAACTGTGTATTGATTCAGCGGCTATAAAGGCATTTTCAATTCACATACCATTTAAACAGCCTTCCCTGCACTTTTTACTCCACCATTTCCATTAACCTCACCCTTCCCTCTGGCACCCATCACCCCTCTCACTGTCTGTTAACCCCCATCCGCTTTATTCTCATCCCATCATTTCTGGTTCAGCTGAGATATGATCATTACCTTCCCGCACACGTCCATCTTTAGCCACGGTTGTGTAGCGACACAACCGCCAGTGAGTGTGTTGTAAAAATGTAAAATCCCCAGTGGTAATATCCACAGGATAGTTTCTCTGCCAGTGATCCACTTTAACAAGCCCTGTGCAGACTGTTATAGATTCAGTTGGCAGCGGTGATGCCATGTACAAACAAAATAATCCAAGTCTGTTAAAAAAAGGTAAACATTATTGCAGCATATAAAAAAAGGCACACCAGAGCTTCAGCGGGGCTAACCTGAAAAGATGATGAAGCAGCTTTAAAACATGTTGAATATGTCAAACTATGTTGCATGAAAAGAGCTTTCACAAAGAGGAGGAAGGAGCAGAGCAAAATAAAAAGGGGGAACAATCTTGGAGGGTGCACTGGTATGATTTCCTAAGCTTTTGTGCAATATAAATTATGAGGCATATCTATCTCTCCGGCATTGTTAAGTGCACCTCCTCTGTATCTGATCTGCAGGGCTGTGAGCAGTTTATTAAAAATGGAAGTCATTCTAAATGAGCCTGTAATGCTCAACCCTTTCAGGAAATCTTAATGGATCCCAGCCTATCTCTGACAAGGTTAAACGCTTGAGGAGACAGCAAGAAATGTTAACAGACTAGATTATGGAGAGAGATGAATACTAACCAGCACACAGATTCAGATGGAACATTAGACACCGGGTAAATTCAGTGAGTATGTTTTCATGCACTTATGTCACTGTTGAAACTTACAGGAAAGCCGCTCCTACAGTGGCCTTGAAAGCTCAACACACTAACTTACATGCAAATGGACAAAACATCCTCATCAGTCACATGCACAGCAAAAAAAAAAACGCTGCAAAGAGAGAAAACACAACCAAAAACAGAAACCTCTACCAAAAACAGAAACCTCTACCAAATACAGAAACCTCTACCAAAAACAGAAGCCTCTACCAAATACAGAAACCTCTACCAAAAACAGAAAACACAGCGTAAATTACAGAAATGCTGCAAGTCGCTCAGAGCACAACAGAAAACAACGGAAGTTTCCAGGGGACACTAAAGTGAACACACACTCTTTGTTGCCATGGTTTGTGGCACATGAAGTCACTGAAGTCGATCTTCGTTCCGTGGTGTTCGACAATGAGCAAACAATGTATGTTTTTTTGTTTTAACACCGTTTGCATGATTCAGATATGACTGCACATGTCTGCTGTTAATCTACTGCAGTGTTGCTCACCAGTGTTAATCTAGTGTCTGCTTGTGTTTTCTGTTTTTGCAGTGTTTTTTTTCCTTCTAAATGCCGTCATGTTTTATGCATTTGCTTGTGTTTTGTCTATTTGGATGTGTTACGATGCGCTGAGCTCTCAGGGCCACCGTACTTGCACTTTGAATGATTTCACGTTAGCAGCAACGCTTTCCTCTGCTCAGCATGCTCACTGTATCTTCAGGAAAGCTGAGGCGCTTTACAGCCTCCTGTGTTAGCTGCCCTTCAGGCCTGCCGTCACTGCTGGTGTTTCAACATTAATAACTGCACAAAATGAAAAGAAGTCAAATCCTGTTGACTAAAGATCATCAGAGCGGCCAAACTGTTGGATTAACGTTCCCGAGGTCACGTAGAGTTAAAAGTCGTGAACTACAAAATGCAAATGTTCCACCAGGATGAACTGTCACTTCCCCTCCACACGGAGTACGTGTCCTTCAGATGACACCACTCAGAGGATAAATTCAGCCTCATTAACTCTGAATAACTGAAAGCAGAGGAATTTGTGGTACAGTTTCACGACATGAGATTATTTGAATTATGCATTATCTTTGTTTGTTTGGTGGGGAGCACCCTTAAAGTCTTTGTGATAAGCTGTTCGTATGCATCTTTAATGTCACGCTGACATGTCCCCATGTATAATGAATAAATATAATCAGAATGTACTCGCAGATGCCATGGAAACTGTGCTTAAATTGACATCCCGCTATGTGAGCACATCCTCTGAGTATTTTTAGGGCTTCTTGTTACTGGAATAAGATCATGGCTGGGCTTTTTGTGAACGTTATGTTTACATGTCCAAAATCAAAGCTGCAAGTCTCCCACATTAAGGTGAGTGCTCAATCTGAGGACCTATATGACCTCTTGAACTCTGCTTTGTTTAAACCTAGTTTACTTTAAATTACATTAGGGATCTTAAAGTTTCCAATAAACCAAATATGTTCTGAATTGGAGGATAATATGTATAAAATGATACACAAGAATTACTTATTATTATTTTTTAATAAATAAATATTATTAAATAAATATTTCACTCAAAGTAGGCATCATATCATATCAATTACTCAATATATATGTGATTAAGTGTGGATTTGTTATTATAGATTTAAATATTGAGTCTATATGTAAAGTGTCATGAGATAACTTTTGCTGTGATTTGGCGCTTTGTAAATGAAATTGAATTGAATTGAAAATAATCATACGGTGACATTTAAAGGGAATCTCAGACGTTTGTAGCAGACTATTCGTCAGGGTATCAGACACGGAGGCTGTGAATGGCCAGTCTGCCTTTTAGGACACAGGGCTTTCAAAAGGACAACCTGTCATGCATTATCATGTCTATCTGTGATCTGGGTCAAGCCCTTGTAATGCATGAGTGCATTTACAGGCGCACACAAGGGCAACATACAGCACACGGGACCGCCATTTCGGAGGAAACACAATCAACTATTGTGGAGTCTGCTCTGCTTTTATTAACACTCACTAAATCGCTCTTAGCTGATGTGTGTATGTGTGTACAGCAGCTATCAGAGCGCCTGCAGCTATCGCTCGAGCCTCACAGCGACAGCGCATTCATGGGCCACATATACGTGCTGAAACTGGCACAAGCTGCTGGAGGAGACATGAAATGCATTCCTGCCCTTGTGCTCAAACAGCGAAGCATAATAATTACCAATGAGATGCTTCATGCGCTGGATGCAGGAGAATGTTATTGTGGTGGCAGTGTGTGTGTGTGTGTGTGTGTGTGTGTGTGTGTGTGTGTGTGTTTGTGTGTGTGGTGGGAGCAAGGAGGAGGCTGGGGGTGTGGGTTGATCATGCACGATGAAGGAAGAAATCTGTGTTGTGGAAGCTTCATTACTAATTTACTTCCTCCTCATGCGTAGACAGTGCAAACTGATACACACTCCTCATGTGTGGCGAACTTTCCCACATTGAGGATGAAGATGTATGTTTAGTATTCACTATGTCCTGATGCCTCTTTGCTTGACAAACTATCACACTCCAGCACTTTTATGCTATGATCATAATGGTTTGTCTGGTGATACTCTGTCTTTTTTATTGACAACAAATTCCAAGAAAAGCCTAATATATCTGGCGAGCTCCGTTGTTGTCCAGAAAACACATCAGTAAGCCACACTGACATGTTCCTTCACTACGATCAACATGGGCACTGTAGTTTAGTTTCAGTCAAGCAGCCATACCCACGTCCTGCTGCTGAAAATAGTCCCCAACAAATGCACTATTTACTCCTGTTTGAGTAAAAAACTACAGTCCCCAGCTGTTTTAGGAAATTACAGAGCCTTTAAATATATATATATATATATATATATATATATATATATATATATATATGTATCAGGAAGTCAGGAAGTACTGACAGAGATGCACTCATTGTTGGCATTTGTTGACAATATAAACAATATTGACCAACAGCAACCTCCTACTTTTAACACTGTGGGGATGATAGCCAACTTCTCTGACTTAAATTAAGCCATGCTTAATTTGTTTTAAAATGTCCAATTAGCAAAGCCAACACTGAGCTTAATTTCAGCTAAAGGTAATTTGAAAGGGAAAACATCTGTCCCTGATGACCTTTTTGACCCTGTTGAGGTTCTGGCAGATGTTGCACTGGGCAGGACAGATGAGAAAGGTGTGACAGAAAATCAACAACAGCAACATCCAGAGCTGTTCTCACAGTTTGGCATGAAGCCATTTACTGCACCAGGGAGCTGCTCTGACCTCCTTGCAAACTCTAAAGCTTTTCTGCCTCCTGCCATAAAACCATTTCATGTAGGTTAGTGAGGAGTAAAGGACTGTATTGCACTTGTGACTCCCTGCCCACATGCAGAGCGGATCACTGGATCGATAGCTGCCCTCAGTTTCTCTCCCCAGCGGCTCCTTCTTTCAGTGACACTGAAACTGTTCCCTCAAATAACACAGTTTTAAAGGTGCCTAACATTTCTGTCTCCTACAACCATTTCCATGGATAAATTACAGATAAGCATCTTGCTACACATGTACTCTCCCATTTCCGTCAGGTTAACTCATTATTTATCATCTGCTGTTCAGTTATTGCCAAATTCATACACAAATAGCCTGGATAGTTCCAGAGTAGGTACACAGAGGCTAATACACACTTACAGAACTGTTGCACAAACAAGTAGAAAAAAAAGCAAACATGTATTTATGTTATTTTGACAAAAACAAAATCTTAACTCAAGGTCCAATGACCTTGCTGAGCTTTTTTTCCCAGAGCTTTAATATACTGTAACAAGCTAAGCTGCTATATGTAAAGAGCCATGTTGTTAGTCAGAAGTTGTTTGTTGGACCATTGTCAGCTGGATTTAATAAGTAGGCTTCATAACAACCTATAACTCTAGAAATTAGGGGCATAAATAAAATTCAGTGTTCATTGTTGATTAAAAGTTCCTATTGAAATCCATCAATCATTACATGTACAAAATAACAAAAACTATAACAAACGTTAATCACATTGTTATGTTCCCTGCGCCGTTTGTCCTTTTTCCTCTTCTGTCCTCTCTAATCCAGCCCAGGTGTGCTTCATCTGATGCCTCAGTGAGGTGCACCAGGCCTGGGCATGATGTGCTTCAGAGCTCCTGTGCCAGCATCAGAAGAGAGGGGCTTCTGGTGTGGGGACTGCTGGTCTTGCTGCTTCTCAAACTGGGATTTTGTGTGGCTCCTGTGCTTTCGACTTTGTGCTTTTTGGTAGCCTTGATTCAGTGTCTTGGTTGCATGTCTAATCGCATGGCTTTGGTTGTTTTAAAGGTGTTTCTCTGTGGTTGATTGAGTCAGTATGGAGTGTTTGTTCACCCCATAGGGTCGCCTAAGGATGTGGCGTGACAACATCTGAGAGCCCAGAGTGACATCTGAGAAATTGATATCTTAGTCAACAGCCATCCATTACCATAACATATTCAGGTTTGAATGACACAAAACAGAAAAGCAGACAACTCTTTGCATCATTTGAATGTAGCTGTCAGCGCCTAATATTAGACTTAATGCTTAATTAATGCTCTGTTCACTAATCAGGTAAAAGATTTATGGTTTAAGCACTCCCACCAAAATATACTTCTGTTGGACAGAATAACTGCACCGACACACAAACTCTTTTTTCAGACCATGGCACCCATTCAAAGGAATTTCTTATATATTTTATTATAGGCACATTCTCAATCACTCAGAACAAAAACCAGCAGGTTTCTTTTCTTTCAGTCTCTTAAACATTAAAATTAGCAAGAACACACAAAACAAAACAAAACAGGTTGCAGGCAGTTTAATGGGACACATGAGCCTGCTGTTGAAGGGGAGGACGCAACCTGCAGGTCTGACTGCACTGACAGGCGCTTTCTTGTTTTCATGTGGATGATAGAGCCACATCACACATATATGATGCTAACACAGTGAACGCGCTGTCAGACAATGATGAATATCTGTCTTCCACAAACAGCCGAAAACCAGTCCGTTAAGCCGAGTGGTGTTGAGTCTGATTTGAGTTTTGTTGGTGGGCTGAGGTGTGTCAGTCCTGTCAGACTGAAATGTTTTCTTTAAGCTCTGTTTACCGTGTCAAGTCTTTCCATCGCTGCTCTGACCGTCACTATGACGGCTGAACTCCTGAAAAACTCCCGAGCTGTAAAGTGTGTTACTATGACAACTGGCGAACGTAAATTGTCAGGTCAGCTGCGGCATTACTGCATGATAAATTAGTTTTTTTAGTGCATTTTTCTTCTGTTTTGAAGTGTTTGAGAACATAACACGTAGCCCACTTAGTGTAACAACAATTACACACAATAAATGAACAATGATATGAAAGGCTACATCTCGCAGCACCCTTGGCCTGTCCTAAAGGCACCCCAGGGTGCCATGGAACCCACTTTGGTAACCACTGATGTAGAGGCGTCGGCCAACTGGAAGCTGCAAACTGGAGGCACTGGTTATAGCCCTGAACTGGGAGGAATACTTCAGTTGTTGTCTGTTTTTTAAAAGCCATTTGTGAAGAGAATTTTGTATTTTATGATGGTACAACTCTCTTTGCTGGGACACGGCGTGATACAGGCTACACAGGCTGCTGTATATTGTCCCTGTGAAGAAGGTACAGCACTGGTGATGTGTGAGGAGAGAGGATTTCCTTGTAACACTCACTCACACCCCCCAACAATATACAATATGCATTTGTGGTGATTTAGTCTCCCTTCCCTGCCTCCAATATTTCTGTCCCGTATGTTGTGGGACACACTAAGTCAGCTCAGTGATGTGGAAAATTAGATCATTAATTGGGAATCATCAACAAGGAGTCTTTGATAAGTAATTTAGTGAGTCTCCAGTGGTTGTGGGGGATGAGCTTTCTGCTGATAATAACTCACACTCTATAGTCTATTAAAGGACAAGGCTGGCAATATTCTATATTTTTGTTATTTGTCATTGATGTTTTGCAGTAGTTGTTACAGTGGAGCTCTGTGGCACAGAGGAATAAGATACATCAGGCTTTAGCCACACAAACAGTTGGGGTTAGTATTGTCAATTCATTGTTAGTTTTGGTCTTGTCATGGGATTTGTAGAAAACAGCCTTATTACCGCTGCTGACCGTCCAACATGTGGTGCTGCTGCGCCCACACACCTCCTTAACCCAGAGTTTGTCTCACTTTTCCTTTCACTTACTCTCTGCCTCGCTCGCCCCGCTGTGCCAGCCCACTCTGTGCCAAGAACGCTTCACATCTGCCTCTGCAGGGTACAAATGATGGCTGCAGTGTGGATTTAAGAATGTGTGCCTCTGTAAATATTTGGTTGTGCCTTGGTGAGTCCTGGGGGAGAAATGCCACTCTGTATGGCAAAAAAACAGGAGGGCTGACTCTTGACAGTATCCCCCCCCCCCCGCCTTCACCCCCACACTGCAATATGAAGGAGCCCAGCCTGACAAGTAACTCCTCTTCCCCCCGGCAACACCAGCAGGAAGAGGATCCCAGGAGTATTTAGTGAAGTAGGAGAAACAAGGACAGACGTAATAGATGAGACCAACATCACTTTTAAAGATATAATTAAATTACCCACAAGGACAAACAAAATATACAGAGCGTTTAGGATTTATTAGTTAGCAGGTCATGTCATTTAAGTTGAATCTGACAGCTGCTTCGGGTTTAGCTGAGTGGTCTGACTCAGTTCATCTAGTCAAAATCACGGTTATCACGCTGTAATAGATCACTACTCTTTGCAGTGCAGCTAGATGGTTTGTTGGTTGCATGAATAGGAGAAATAAACATTTTAACTGTTCCTTCCCTCCAGGCCTGTTTATCACCTGTTTTTTTTAAATCCAGCAATAAGGCTTATTTCTTCTTGCTCCTGTTTAAGTGCTGATTGACATGCTCTACCCATCTATTGCTTATTTTATGTGTCTCCACTGAACATAACGCAGGCAGATGAATGGTTTAAAGGAAGGATGAACATTGAAATGTCTATGTAAATGACAGAGAGGGAACGTGACTGTGTTCATAGTTTGAGGCCGCACAGAGAGGCGATATGGTTGGAAAGCACATTGTTATGGCTCTCACAAAACCCATTTGCGTTCACATGAATGTGAAATTTCCAGCGTTCATAAACAGTCCTTTGAACGTTACACGCTTTTCTCAGTTTTATCTCGCTGTTTAAAATTGGATGATGTGACAGGTAGGGAAATTTCAAACTTCAGTTCTTTAATCTTTATACTGTAGCAATTCTGAATATGTAAATGTGTTTAAGATGAAGAAGGCTTTGAGCCATTTATAGTAAAACTGGCTGTGAAACTGCCCACTGTAGCAAGCTTCACAGGCTGTACGCTAAATTTATTATCCACAAATTATTCTGTGATTGTGTTTTATGAGGTACTTGTATTGGGTCTTGAGGGTTTTTGTGGAAATGTACTGCAATGATTTATATGATTTTTTTTTTCAATTCTTAGGTTAATCTACAAGGGTGTAAGAAATATCAAGAAACACAGCGTCCAAAAACTTAATATGCCCAGTGTTTTCATCAGAGATTGATCTACTGTATCTCATCTGCTGTATCTAATGTTCCCATTCAAGACCAATATCACTCTCAAGAACCGACTGACTTCAGCCATGTAATTGAACTGAAGCATTCACAAGGTAATGACTCGGCACTGAAATGAGAAAGTAATGGCTGCAGTGTGTTTGTCCCATCAGATCTGATTTCTACATCAGGTGACAAATAGTGATTTAAATGGTCACATGCAACAATTCATTCAAATGGGCGGAAATATTTTGGTGACATAAGTCATGTTGTAGAAAATGTTGGAGGTGACGCAGAGGTTTTGTCATTGTCATCTGGGCTGTTGGAGATATTTATTTTCTCTGAAAGTTTTACAAGAAGACAGACTTGAAGGCCCCGAAAACCTATTTTCTCAATCAGCTTCTTACTATGAACAACGGGATCCTACATGAACTCAATATTTTCTGCCAAACAGCTCTGGTATTTTCACTTGTTCCTTTTTCTGTGCTCCTCTGAATGGTTTGAAGAGAGTGGGGCTTTTCTGATGACAGTTGTGGGTTGTATGCTTTGGTTGCCAGCACTGTCAATAAAATCTGTTCAAACCACACCCACACAGCCCTGATGAAGCAGATTAGCTAGTTTGTTTTTGAGTGTTAAACACCTAATGATATGTTTCTCCATACTTTAACTTTAACTTTAATTGTTACTTATTTCAAACCAGGTTTTCAGGGGCTTTAAGGCATGAAGATTATGAGGAGGAGGGATCAGGAAAAAGGGTGGGTATTGGAATCTTTCTTGGCTGAAGGAGGGTAGTCTTAATGTTTGGGGAGAGCAGAGGAAGGTTTTATATTTTTTCCTCACCCTGGATATATATATTTGCAGGCATGTGCCCAATTTTCAATTTCACTATTAATGTGCACATCAGTGATATAAAAGTGGAGTACTTTTAAGGTAGTGAGGTTTACAGTGAAGTGTAACATCTCACATTCTTTATGCTTTGCCTCTCATAGTAATTAATGGTTAAATACGTACACTTCTCATTTGTCCTTCTCTGCTCTCTCTTCAAAAAGAAGCTGACAGTCTACAAGTTTCCAGCCAGACTCGAACCAAGTCTCAGTTACATGTTGTGTGTTGACCACTGGCTCACAAGGACGACCCGGTGATATCATTTAGTCTGCTGTAATTACTGAAGAGTCTTGCCAGATGAGCCAGCTCTATGCCAATTTTGTGTGTTTTTCTTTTTACCGCTGACATGTGTGACCAGCGACAGATGCAGCTTATTTGCTGAAGTGCACATGATCATTTTGACGCACAGTCCAGGCTTGTTTGTGTGTCTGCTCTTTGGTTTGCTCTCGTTTCCCCGTGGCCGCAGAACTGTGGCTCCACCCAACGTCACATCAACCACTCATTCGCAGTTCATCCTTGGTGGAGTCGGCTTCATGTTCCCAGTCAACACAGCAATCAGTGTCTCTGTTTTCACCCAAAATATAATATCTTTCTGTCCATTTCTTCATTACAGTCCTCTCAGTCCACTCCTCGGTACGTGCTGTATCTTCTTCCTCCCTCTTGCACTCAAAATGCCTTGTTTCTGTAATTAGTGTTTCTCTGTTGAAAATGATCATTCTCGCCACACAGAAAGATTTGTTACATGCACTCTCAGGCCCCTGTGGCTTTGACTCTGGCACTCCTACTAATGGTCTTCTTAATGCTTCGCTGCAATGTTGGTTATCCAGGCATTTTAGCTTATTCTAGCATTACACTAAATGATGAGCTAAATGTGTGAATGTAAGTCAGGATCGTCCTATTTGGAGAAGCCTTTAAGTTCGTTTTTAAGTTTGTTTGCTTTCTGCATGATGATGTCAAATACAGTAGGAGAAGGAAGGAGAGGATACAGCCCAGGAAGTGGGCTCTATCAATGTAAAACACAGACTCATTTGATTTCTTTCTTGAGTATATCTTTAAGATTTCAATGACAGCTCTTAATGCAAGAGTTTGGTCCATGTTTCTTTTCAATCCTGACTTGTTCCTGCTTCAAATGGCCATCATTGCATCGATACAGCACTTTCATGCTGTGGACTGAGAGGCGTGTTTCCGCGCCAGCCACTACAGTTCAGCAGGTTGTTTTTCTTGGATATCTTGACATAAGTCTTTTGTGCGGTCATTAAGGTTTTGTACCTTGCCTCACAGAGTTTCCAAAAAGTCAATAAGAACCATTGTAGCTGTTGTGAGGCGGCAGTATGAATGTAATCAATGCCAGGTTTCTCGCCAGTGTTCGCAGCTTTAGAGGGGCTTACACGTTGAGAGAACACAGGAGTAAATGCACTTTGAAAAGACTCCCTGTTGGCGTTAAATCACACCCAAAACAGGCTGAAAACCTGTTTACAAGGAGAGAAAGGTAACACACTAGTAGGAGTGAATTATTACCCAATCACAGTGTTGATTACATGACAGTAAAGACAAACTAAACTACCCTTCACTCCTCTGTTTCACTACAGCCTGACAACACTGCAAACAGTTTTCAGCTAACAAAAAACACAGCCATGAACATCTTTTTTTGGTTGCTTTCCTTCCATTACAGAGCAAGCTAAAACCCACCACTGATTGGAGAAAAAAAACCCAATTTACAAACTTAAATGTGCAGTAAAACCAATGGCGATGGCTTTAACGTGTGTGCAAGCCTTGTAGAAGTCGTAGTCAACTGTATTCTGTAATTTAACATCCATATGCTCTGTCTCTCTCCCCCCTCGTGCTTACTATCTGCTTCTCTCGTTTTCCCACTGGGTGGAGGAGCTATAAATTAAAGTGGGGAATTACTGCTAACTGTTGGAATAAATTAAGGCGCTTTTGCGTCTGTAAACACCGTCTGACTGCGTAATTACACTCCCACTCCCACTGAGACGCCATGGAGAGGGAGGATAAGGAAGGAAATGCAGCATAGATGGAGAGCAGTGGCAGTGGAAGAGAGGAAAGATGAACAAAATGTCACAGGGGCGGTCAGACATTAGATTCACTCCTTCACTGAGTCCTGAATGCCGGCTGGGCACTCCTACAGATTAGGGGGGAAAGGTGACTTTGAACATCATGATCTCAATCACCATATTGGTCATTACGCCTTAATGGTATAAAGCAAAATACTACAAACTACCTCAAAATATTTCTCTAAGCTAGTGCAAACTGCAGTCTCCCTCTCAGCCCTGTTCAGGGATTCTTTGTTACGGATTTACAGATATGAGCCATCGGACCTTTTTCTTCATTCTCTTCTGCAGAAAACGTGTTGAACATCACGAAGCACTCAAGCTCTCACTCAATCTGCAGTCTAATTACAATATGGCCATGTTAATGGCAAATCACATTTAGCAGTACAATAGTTCACTGGATGGACTGAGAGCCACTTTATCACAAAAGGATCTTAACAGCTGGCAATAAACAAGAGCCAGATCTGCACGGCCTTCAAGCACAGCAACGTCATCAGCCTGAGCATATAAACCACAGAGTTGACCTGCATTACGGGAACCAGGTACATTTAATTAACACATCTGAGAATGTGCACGCTGTACACTGTACACTGTACACCCACGCCAACTGCTGACAGCGAGTCATGCTCTCAAACAAGGTTGTTGACATTAGCCAGTAGAACACAACTGGCATCTTCTCAGTGATTCAACAAGCTGCCCAGGACACCAAATGAATGAGGCACAGAGTCCATAAAGCTCCACTCACCTTGCTATGTGAAAGCATCTGTAAAAAATCAACAGTCAGCCTGCAGAGCCTCTGAAACCTCTGGACCTGCCAACATGACTCCTGCGGTGATTGGACCATCGATGGCCTGCGTGCTCATAAAGACAGATAGCTCCTGTGATGGTGGAGGATATTTTTCGAGTAGCACGTGTCTGAGGAGCGTGCACGTTCAGCTCAGCATCGGTGCCACACAGTTCGCCCGGGGCATGCACCTTTGATGAGCAACGCTGACAACTACAAAGGAGCCTGCATAAAGATCATCTGTCACGGCATTTTTATGAAATCACGGCAGCTTAATGAAAAGGCTGGAGTTCTGTGACTCCACAGAGCATATCATTCAGATTAGGATTATTAGACTGCACAGTCCCATGCATAGCGGATAGGCATCAAGCAAAGAGACAAGGCCTGTCAAAGAGCAGAGAGCCACACTTCTCAGACAGGTTTAGTTTGGGTTACAAGCCTCTTTGCCTTTCTGTCGAGTTTCTTCTCTCACTTGTAGGTTGCTCACTCCCAGCAGCTGGTCCCTCCTGCTCTCTGTTCAAAGGGCTGAGGATATCACCGCGCTGTAACGCTCTCAGGTGTTACAGTAATTGTGTCCCACAGTAACACTGACATAAATTTGATGCACACAAAATTACATCAAATGCGAGAGCGGGAGTGCATGGTGGCACAGAGAGCTATGAGTCGCTGCGTTTTTCATTTTTCAAGGTCCTCCTGAATCATTAATGTCATATGCTGATGCTCTGCATTGTAATTATAGGAGCCACTGATCTTTGCTTACAGTTTTGCCTTTTATGTAAAAAAAAATCTGCTCTTCTACTCAAATCACAAGCCTGGCTTTTAATGGGACATGATCGAGCAGCATAAAACACTATCAAAACCGAAGAGACAGCACATTTTGTACAGTGACGTGCACATTAAGGTAGGGAAAGAGAGGCTAAAGCTGTGCCACACCTAATCACACCATCTGATTCATGGAAATCTCTCAAGCTGACAAGTGTTGGTTTTCAATACACAACTGAAATGCAAGCAGCTGGTCTGAGCTCAGCCCCACCGGTGGGATACACAACACTCAGTCCTCACACCACGGCTCGCTGTGGGAGGAACCGAGCCGCAGTCCACATCACTCTGGGGACTGTAACAGATGTCCGACCAATTTGAGGACCACTTTGAAAACACTCGCTGTCAAGGCTCGGACTAACAGTGCCATGATTGGACAGAATCATAACCTGCAGATCAGAGTGGAGCTCTAATTAAACACACACACACACACACACACACACACACACACACACACACACACAAAAAAAAACAATAAAACCCAAAACATCCATCCATCAGTCTGACAAAGAGGGAGTGAGACCAGCCAGAGCAGAGTCTGTGGGGGACTGTTGTCAAAATGCAACTGTACACTGAGACTCCTGGAGAGGGTATTATTCATTCACAAGGATTGATTTCTAGACAAAGCACTGCAGATAGATGTCCAGGTAGACAGACAGACCGATAGATGGATGGATGGATGGATGATCTGCACTGCTTGCTTTGCACAACTTCCCAGTACAGTTAAAGAACAGCTGAGTGACAGAGAGAGGGAGATAAAGAGATTTGGGGAAATATGCACCGTGTCTCACTGTTATTCAAATGGCATATAGAGGAAAGGCTTTCACAAATGTGTTCCATCCTCCTCCTCCTCCTCCTCCTCCCTCTCCTTTAATCCTACTCCATCCTTTACGCCTCAGTCTCCCTCTCCTCTGCTCCTCTTCTCCAGCCTCAGCCGGCAGATTGGGGAGATATTTTTTTGTCTTTTCTCCTCTCTCTGTCAGAAAAAGAAGACACGTTTCGGCGTCTCGCGGGCAATTTATTCGGCGCAAACGGCGGACGCAGCTGCGAGGCGGCACATATTCCTTAGCGAAGGCGCACGGCTGAGCGAGCACAGGACCGGTCCGGACACTAATTGCCATAATAAGGCGCACAAGTTCGCCAGCGAGCCGGGCACGTTTTATTCCTCCGTTCTCACCGTGTAGCCGGTGCCGCAGCGGGGAGATAATCGGGCGGAGGGAGCAGTTACAGAGAGGAGACAGAGGGAGAGAGAGAGAGAGGGGGAGAGAGGAGCTGGCAGCACATGATCACACAGGCTATCCAGTCACTGATCAACTGGAGCATTCATAATTGCGCTGGCGACAACATATGGGAATACAACAAGGCGAGACTGTGGTCACACCTGCTTCTGGAGGACACCGGCGGACCCGTGCGGGGAGAAGGGCGGCCGAATCCGAGGGACTTTGCATCCACCGCGGCCGAGAGACAGAGACAGCGTGGCATCCGAAGCACCATCCGGTAGGTGAGCCTTGATTGATGTGCACGGACTGCCAATATGCCGTTCATCACCCGACCTGGCAAAATAACAGGGGGAAAAAAAATCACCTTACCTGTGTTTTATTGCGCGTCGCAGCCCAACAAGTATTTGGCACACATCTATCTGTCTCCCGTTTGTGGCACAGCCTAATAATCAGGTCTGTCTGTGGAAACAATACAATCGCCTCTTTGCAAATGCCAAACCACTTGACAGAGGGTACGTGTTTCAGCTAATAGCTGGCAGTCAGACAGGCTGTGTGAGCAGTGGATTGTGGTTCGGAGGCCCAGTCTGGATCTAAATTCAAACAAAGGAGAAGACACAACATATAAAAGCTACAGGGATTAGGCAGTGATTGGCGCAGGTCTTCGTGCAAGAAGAAGAAAAAAAACAACAACAACAGCATATTGAAGCAACAAAATCTAAGTAACGTGAATATGTGTGTACTATTTCCAGCACATTCGCAATTCAGTGGAGTAAAGGTCGGTATTTTAGGTGAAGAACACTCAATGCTTTCAAGAGGGAGTCTGAATCCTGTACAGCACAGCCCCTTGTTCTGGTTTGGGGTTGAATGAAGATTGCAAAGTTGGTGAGGTGAGCTCTGGGTAACCTGAAAGCCCACTTACCCCACCCCCACTGCCAGGTCTCTTATTGACTTATCTGACTTTGTGGACAGAATTACTGCATGTATCGCTCCTGCAGCAGTGCCCCCCCACCGTGTGTGCCCATTAAATCGACATTAAATTGGTAAAACACCGAAGGCTTAAGTCAACACAACATGCAGTGAATCTAAACATGCAAACTAGAAATAGTGTGGTTCAGGGGATCAGGCAGAGAAGTGCTCATGTGTCCATAGCTTGCTTCATGCACTGACTGAGCTGATCTCGACTAAAAATGGAAATAATGCAACCAATGATGAAAATGTGTCAAATTGTAATACTACTGCAGCATCTTGTTAAATGTCAGCACCACATAAATCAATCCTCTTTTGTGTGAATGTTCAATGCCAACTTCATGATAAAAGCTCCTTTAACAGCTCTGAGGAAACCAGGTTCATTAGTGTCTGATGACCAACCCACAGTACACGCAGTACATTCCAAACACATTTTCCAATGCAACTCATTTAATAATCCCGTGTGCTGAATGTCAGGGTGAAGGTAGATTCGGTGCGAGGAACCTCTGGCAAAAGCCCACAGAGGTGACACAAAAACAGGGCGAGGATGAGGACTCATATGAATAAGGAACTGCAAAGGCTTGAGACATGTCTCCTACAATAACTTGATCTAACCTGTGCACATGGCACATGGGCGATAGACAAACAGATGGCATCTCCAGAGGAATTCATCTTGCGAAAGTTGGAAGGGATATTCTTGGATGGGCTGCCCTCTGACTCGCTGGCACCCAGGTCTGCGTCTGGCAGTAACAACGGCTGTCATGGTGAATGGCCTCGCTGATTGTTCAGTCTTATGACTTACCCATACCTTTTTACAAAAAAAATAAAAATCCCTCTTGTTGCACTGTAACTGCGATGCTGATGCTGCAGAGTGTTGCCCTGAATTGATTTGCATGGCTTAATAATACATCAATAAATATGCAAGCAATTCAGATTTGCAATTGGATGACTAGCTCGGACACAATGCATCCTCCTCCAGTGCTATTAGACGCTGGGTCATTAACATGGTTATTGAATATTGTGTCTTTGTAATTCATTCGTTTGTAGATAGAGCAGGCACATTATAGTGCAAGGTATTTGTAGTGTAAGGGTCTTTGTGTGTTATCTTTTTATATTTGTTATTTTGAAGTTATCCGTAGTCACTGCAAAACCCAGATTAGAGCACGGCGATGCTGATTTATCTGGCGAGCACAATACTTTTTATTGCATGTCAGAGACTTTAGAGCAGGATTTGTTTATGTTGCTGTCCGGGTCTTTTTTACAGTGTAGCCATGGATGCTAGTTACAAACGTTTCTATGGCGGCAGTACTGAGCTGCTTTGTAAATCACTTCATTGAATTAAAGAAAAAAACCCATTTAAAATCAGTATATTGTGTCATATGATTAATGTCTTTGGTAAGCAGCTATGTAATAAGCAGGGTAATGTATAGGGAGCCATTCATTATTGCATATCGCCTTGGTGCTTACTTTCAATAATGACCAGCTCGCTTTGAGTGTGCCTTACTTGGCAACCTGTAGCGATCAGAACTCCTGTTGTTGCTGCCAGTGATAAGTCAGTCCCAAATCATTACTGCCCCTTTCAATTGGCTGCGAATGCAAGGTAACATTACTTACTGACGTTTGACTCATTCATGCCATTGACGTTTGACTGATGTCCAGATGATTTCGTCCTGATCTCTGACAGATTAGTGTCGACACGTCGCACGACGTCAACTTAGCTGCATTCAAAACGGACAAGAGAAGACATACACACCTAAAGATCAGTTGGCTGATTATCTGCAACAGATTCAGATCCGCCTGAGACCTATTGTCTCATGACATCCCTCCGTCTTTTTACCATCACAGACTGCTCGGTGTTGCCACAGAACAAGCTCACAGAATCAGAGAGAAATGGTGCAATTTCAGCCCAGCCAAGCTAGCTGCCCCAGCTACAATACACCTCGCTCACACTGGGAATATGTGAACTTCCTGTCTATAAAACATAACAGCACAGCCATTATATTCATGACAGCACGGTCATTATAGGAATGACAGCCGTCCCGCTACCCATTGTTGCCATTACAGCTGAAAAATTGATGGTTTGCAGTGTCTGTGGTGGGCAGTAGGTGGAAACTTGTCAGAACAGACTGGAGGTGGACTGAGAAACAGGATTAAAACAGCTCTTAAAAATAAGTTCAGATTGATTTTGACGGAAAGCACCTATACTCACTATTGACTCTGTGATGCTGTTAATTGCAAGGTAAGTCATTCCAAGAATCCCACCGTGTTATTTTCAATGCCAAAGTGGTAAAACAACGCAGATTAAGGAGATGCATAAGTACCAATTAGTGCTACTTTGTAACAAAATGGAAAACGCATGAGCATGTATTTGTCAGGAAGTAGAGCACACCTACATTTATCTGGTGGTGAAACAAGTGCTGTTACAATTGCATAGCAGGGAAAGTTGGCGAGATCTAAAATAGGGTTTGAAAAAGAACGTTGTAGTTGTAGTTTTTCAGCAACCTTTCAGCCTCTCTTAGAGATGTTATTTCTGCAAAATGTCTGTGGGCAGTTTTTAAGGAATTTGTCGTACTCTAAATGCATTTTGTATCCAATTGTTTTTGCTGTTTTAATGAAAGCCGTTCTCAGCCACTTGCCATTTGCAGCAGCGGGAACAGAAACACAGTCCCTCTCTTCTTCAGTGAAAGCATTAGAGGGGAGGAAGGAAAGGAAAGGGAGGGCTTTCTGGAACCAGCAGGGTGTTGGTACCCTTGCCACAGGCCTGCGCTGAGCTGGACAGCCTCTATCTTTGGCCATGACCACAGATTAATTAGTTGTACATTTGATGGGTAAACGGCACTCTGAACTACTGCTGACGAAACTGAGGTTCATTGCATCGGTGTTAGTCAGCTGGCTGGGAGACCAAAGAGGGGCTGCTTGTGACAGGATGTGTCGCTGCATCTCCATAGTCCTACATCCATCTATCTCCTTTTCCTGTTGTAAATTCTTTTGTTCTGATGATAAATACCTATTAACTTAATTTATATGTAAATTAAGGTATTGCATCGTCCTCTTTGTGTGACTTTTTGAGCAGCCATTAGTGTATTTCATTGGAGAAGAGTTGGCAACACTGTCTTTTGTGGATTTATCCAGACATTTATTGTAAACTTCCTGCCATCCCGTGCCACAGACGCCTGAGTTTTATGAGTGCTATTTATTTGGCAGAGTGGGAATGGCGATATCAGCACACGCACTCCAAACCGAAATCCTTCCAAGGCAAATAAAATATAAACCGACATGAAAACATTTCCAATTGTTCCCTAATTGCTGTTGATTGTTGTGATGATGATTGCAAATTAGCATGAAATATAATATACTAATGAATCAATGTGAACCACCAGAAAGTTATAAATACTTTCAGCAGTATGTGGTCTTCACTGTAAGACTCATTTTTCGTGCGAGATGATTCACGTTCAAACATTTCCAAGAATCAAAACTCGATCAAAAAAGAGGTCGAGCACTGAAAGCATGAAAATAGACCATAATGTACATACGTTATTACACCTATTACCCAATGCAAAGGAGATCTTTAGTGCTCCTTTAAGTCCGTCTGGTTTGACATGAAAAGATAGCAGGTACGCGGACAGATTCACAAGCACCCCTATAGATCCTGCTTATCAGATCACAGGCTTTGGTAAATATGCAAAAGAAGTTGTGAGGTTTGAGCTCCCATCCTCAAATTGAATCTAAGCAAGTGCAGGTGCAAATATGAGACACTGACAATTTCATGATATGACTAAAAAGACCAGACAGGAACTGCTCTCCCTCCCCTGCTATGCTTCAGTCTTGCTGTGTGTGCAGTGCATATCTCTCCCTGATTACATCAGCTGGGATGCTGATATAACCATTTACTGTGGTTTGAGGCTAAAGAAACATAGCTTCCTGCATTCATTTAGTCTTTCTGCCTATTTTGAATGTCTGCCATTTTTACAGAAGAAAAGAAAACCTCTTGATGCCGCAGCCTTTTTAAAGCAGAACGCTGGTGAGTAACTGAGTTGCTTTACTTCGGCTGTGCATGCAGAGTGACCAGTTCATCCAAAGATGGAAGCGCCGTGCAGATAAAAGCTGTGTGAGGATGCGAGGGTCGTCGTTGCATTGACGTTGTCCAATATGTGGCTTTACTTGTTAAAAGTGGTATCCTGGAGTCCCTGAATTGAATGTCAAATAACAATAGTTGTGGGAAGAGACATCAGTAGCTCGAAGCTGCTTGCGAGAGTGTACTGAGCTGGAGTGAAATCACAATTCTTCTGTCTCAAAAGAGCCTGTGTTGCTCCACCACAGGCAATATCATTTCCTCCTTCATACATTACACTGCCATGTTGAGAGACTGACAAAGCAAACTCTGTCCTTCATTTTCAGAGCAGGCTCTGTGTACATAGATGCAGATATAACGTGGATCATATTCAATGCAGTAATAAAAAAACCCAAACCTTCCGCCTGCTTGTTGGAGCTCAGTGTTCCCATTGGAAATATGTTCTTCTGGCATATGAACTTAATTTGCTCTATCCTACGCATTCTTGGAGCTTTTTACCCTAAAAAACACCTGCTGAGCCCACAGTGACATGTTTGAAGCTCATAACCGCTTCAATACAACATGGAACACAACTACTGTAGGTAAAAACACTGTTCTGTATCTGAGTATAATAACAACATCCCTATGACAATGCAGTCTCATGCAGCCTTGAAGAAATGTTTCATTTAAGCTTGTACATGTACACGCCGGCTGGATTTGTGAAATCAAGTTAATGCGGTGTTGCTGTAATAAATCTTATTGTGTAACACCGCTGGGGTTTGAGGCCTAAAGTGGGGTGAACACTCTGATAATTATTATTTGCATGAGTGATTTGGAAAATCACAATTGTCATTTTAATTTCAAAACAGAGATGTTTAGAAAGCGGAGACATTTGAAGTCTAAAATGCAAAACAGCGGTTTTTCCTCCTTTTATGTTGAGGCTGTAAATGAGACATGGAGGAGGCTTCCTGAGGCCCAATAGTATTGACATTTGTAGACACTAAAGCGTTTAAATCCAGCAGAAGTCACAGAATGTGTCTTCTAATGATTTAGTGATCTGCTTAACCCCCCTGTACTCTGTAAATCACAGAAATCAGTGTCTTATGAAAAGCTGAAGCATTCATGCTCAGTTCTGTATGTTAGCAATAGAGCTGTATCTGTTGACAAAATACGCACACTAATTCAAAAGTTGTCAGAATCACCCTAGCTGCAGAGTGCTGCTCAGTTGTGAACTATTGTATGAGCCAAAGGTATTAAATATTAATGTTTCCCATGAGGTGGAATACGAGCAAGTTGTCTCTGCATGTGTCATGCCCAGTCGTATAACATGAAAGGCTTCAGGAAATCTATTAATCTGTAAATCTGCTGCAGCAGCGCGAAGAATATCAAGTAACTTCATGTCAAATCCAATGTACCATTTCCAATGTAGCATTTTCAACCCAAACTCCACACAGCACACACACTGCTGACACTTTTCTTTCATAGTAACTAAGAAGAAAGTCTCTCTGTGCTGTGACTGTGGGTTGATTGATGGTCCCAAAGTCATGACATCAGATTTTGTACAGTGTGTTGTTAATGCGGCAGGCTCCATTTGGGGTTCACAACAGCCTTCATTCATCATACAAGAGTACGAAACAAGCTTTTCTTAAAAACTGACTGCTCGTTTCTCTGCTGTTTACTAGTGGTTGTAGTTTCCTTGCAGTTGGATTGTAATGGGGGCATTCCACCTCTACAAACCGCAATGACTTGCTCACAAACCAACATGCAGCTTGTGTACTTAACTGGAGTGCAATGCCAAATGTGGCATCAAGAGGAGACCTTTCACATTACGCGTTTCACTCGTATTGATGTTGTGTTTTCATGCACAGTGTGCATAAAAGCATGCATAACATACCACCGTGTTGTATATGGTTATTGTCATGGTAAACCCCAGGGTGCACTCATCTGGACTAATGCATTAAGAATCACCATGCTGTGGCCTGGCACTCAGTAATTTAGCCATAAACATGAAAAATGGTTTGTCATTCCGTTCCATATCCCGCTCGCCCTCCCTTTCTTTTCCCTCCGCATTGTTTTGTCCTTTTTTTTTTCTCTCTGATGTCGACCTCTCTTCTTCGGCGCTGCCATGTTTTTTTGTTATCATCAGAGAGACAAATGAGAAACAAGAGAGAAAGAAAGCCTCGGGGCTCGTGTCCTCACATCATCACCACTCCCTTTACCCCCCCCCCTCTCGTTCTCTATCCTCCATCTTTCTGTCTTCCTGAGTGACAGCTGGCAGCCAGTAGGGTACAGTGGGCATGCCAACCCAAGTACAGATATTTGCCAATTGACTTGAGAAAATACACATTTGAACGTGACTGACTCATGCGTGCTGTGGCTCTGTATCTCCTATCGCTGCTCTTTTTTGGATTGCTCAAACACATGCGGCACACATTACACTCCCCTGCTGCCCACAGAGCTTTGTGGCCATTAAAACACGCAACAGTACGTTCACATAAGGCCTGTAAATGAATCCAGTGGGACGGACTCGAGGCAGAGGCCACACAGACGGCTGCCATAAAATCAGCCTTTCAAAGCAGCAGCACTTGGAGAATTGATTAGAAAAAAACAATTACATGTGGACTGATTTTACATTTTATGAATATATAAATGAAGGTAGATTGACATCCTAAAATCCATCCCTTATATGTTGACATAATATGATGAAGATGCTTGTGTTCATTGCTTCTTTAAGGCTACTATGATGTGTTTCTTTTATGGTTTGACTGGAGCGATAATTAAGCTCCGCTTTGTTGCTCATGTGGCTTTTTTTCCTCCCTTTTTCTTTCTCCTAAAAATAAGAGGCTGGTGCTTTGCCTTTAAATTCAGGAGCTTTATAGCACACAGCAAAAGGAAGATGTCTCCTGTAATGACTCTGCAATATGCAAACAGCACCTTTTATTATACAAACAGCGAGTGCCGTCCCGCTCCCCCCTGTGCGAAAACACTCACACATACATAAACGTTCAGCTTCGCACTACATACAGCACAGCTGATACTGAGCTGAGTCCTGAAGATGTGACATTCTGACTGATCCGTGGTGTTGAAAACAGGAGGAGCAGGCATGACGGAGGAGCAGCAGTTGCCATGATCATTCTTTCAGAATCTCCACAATTTGTTCATTTTCAAGAATTCCCCAACGGCAGACAGCCTTTTCTTTTCATTCCTCCTCTGTAAATGGGAAGCAACATTTGGGTCAGTTTCTCTGGTTGATGTAGACTGAGCAGCAGCTCTGGAAATCCAAGACCTGATTAGTGTTTTGTGGGGGCTGGATTGCAGAATTCTTTCAACAATGATTGCGAAGAGGAAATCACCAGACACGCGATTGCATAAAACACACATAGAGAGTAAAAGAAAACAAGATGTGTGCCATATGACAGCATACACACAGATGCACACTCAATATCTACGTGTAATCTGGGATTATTCTAGTACAGATGGAGGGCATGTCCAGCACTTCATGCCATGCAGAAATACACAAGACAGAAAAAAGAAATAGACAAAACAGAAGGCTCAGGCTTGAACCTGAAGGGATAAAGCAAGACAGGCGGTAATGAAAAATCAGGGATACAGGGATTTGTTGTTTTGCTTTGATGGAGGAGACAGACAGAGAGAGAATCACAGTCTGAGACAGAAACACCAGCAACAATAATCTCCTGGAGACACTTCACAGGCGTTTCTATATAGATCTGATATCTGTGTAAATGCCTCTCTTGCTATTAGCGCCTGTTAAAGGTGTTAAACATCCAGCATTCTAACGCTGATTATTACCATTAATACAATGACAGCTGAGACATTTGTATCATTACCAAAACAAACAAGGCAGCCACCAAAAAAGCCTTTACTCATTACATTATGTATCTGGAGGAGGAATGGCACAAAAATGACCTCTGGCATCTTTATTAGAGCTGCTGTGGTTGTTGATTAGTCGATTGTCAGAAAATGAACTGGCAACCATTTTGATTGTAGATGAATAGTTTAGTCATTGTTCAAGCAAAAGTGGCTAAATTAACAGTTTCATGTGTGAATATTTTCTGGTTTTCTTTGTCTTCTATGATAGTAAACTGTGTATCTTTGGGTTGTGGGAAGTGAATTCATCACAATTTGCTGATATTTTATTGACCAATCCATTAATAATTTAAACAAGAAAATAATTAGTAGATTAATAAGTAATGAAAATAATTACTAGCTGCAGCCCTATGAAATGTGTCGGGAGAATTCACAGTGTACAGACATCCTGTTTTCATCCTAGTTTTAGTTAACCCCCCCCCGCCCTAGCTAATATCCACCACATGTATGTTTTTTACAAGGGAAGTAACGCAGCGGTTGAGCACGTCTGCCTGCTGCTCCGCCCTTCAGTCATTTAAGTCACACTTAGGTTTCGGTGGTCATTGGGATTCCTTTTTACGAGCCCAATGATCAATCAATCCCGTAATTCAATCCCCCGGTCAACCATGTTTAAATGAATAATTCACAGACCACCACAGAAAGCTCAGTGAAATCGCTCACAGGCAGGGCAGTGCTCTTATGCTGCAAGGAGACCGAAATGGAATCCGTCCAATATCAAACTGGATACGATCAAAATGTAGGAAACAAAAGGGAATGTTTGTGAGTCACTGTGCCGTGTTCACACATGATCAACGTGTTACCAGAAATCGGCCAACGTGAGCAGCTACAAACAACTGGTCAACAGCCCAGCTGATCTGAATAATAATAATTCTCATTTAGCACTGGAACAAACGTGATCATTCGAGTCACTGTAGTAAAGTCTCAAAGTCAAACTTTCATAATTGCCATGCTGCTTGACTAACTAACATGGTAGATACAGTATAATACATGTATATAATTGGCCTGTATTATATACATATACATGGTAAACAACTTTGCCTGTAGGAGCCACAAGCTTCACCTGTTCAGTATTTTATAAAAGTGAACATTTCTGCTCACAGCTTTATTGTTCCTGTGACATTTTCACTTTATAGTTTCAGATGAATGCGTCCCCCTAGTGCAGTCAGCTATGGTAATTGCTATGGTAAAGCGGCAAAAACATAATTTTCCTTTTCTAAACTTTGTAGCTGCACGAGTCCAGAACATAGAAGCAATCAGGGCAATCTGTTGCACCGCCCACACCGGGTCAGATTACAGCGACACATCAGCCGCTCACAGTGTGGACGCCCTGTCAGGGTGCAATAACCAGCAGCCCACACAGACGGGGCCCAGATGGACAGGTTTACTGTTTCTGATTTCATTCCCTCCTCCTGCCACCGAGCCGTCCTCTCTCTGTGCTTCAGGCTTTGTGCTTTGTGAAATGAAGTGCGATGATCAATTGCGCTGAAAATTTCTCCGAAGGTTTAAAATGGAGTTCTGTGGCCCCGGTCTGCCTCCTGAATTTTTTAACTTTTCTCTGTGCTGAAAGACAAATGGCTGCCCTTTATGGAACAGCCCTAAGCAGTTTGATTGTTAATACTGTAGGTGTGTAATATTACAGGAGAGAGTTGTTAAATATATAAACACGTTATAGTACACTGTATGATTTATGAGCTTTTTAGAAAATTGCATCATTCCCTTTTTATACAAGTATGTGGTTTCTCTATTTTCAAACTAATAAACGGAAGCTTTTGACCTCTCTGGGAGTCCTTCATGTGTACTTTTACAGTGTCACAGTTTTCAGTGTCACAGTCACAATCAGTCATATGGCCATGGATCTCTTCCAAGCGCACACACTCTCCGAGAATAAAGGAAGAAATTGCTGATAAAAAAAAAAGAAATGCCAGGAAAACATAAAATTTCTTGACTTTGAGGTTATTGGCTTTGTGACTGGAGAGAAGGTTTATGGCAGGGAGCTTTTCAGAGGCTAAAAGGAGACAAAGGAAGCTAATCTCACTTAGAACGGTAAAATCTGCTATATAGCTAATGAAGTATTATACTGTGGTCAATGAGGTAGAGGCACTGCAGAGAGCCCACGCAGTGTGTGTGTGTGTGTGTGTGTGTGTGTGTGTGTGTGTGCTGTATGAGTGGGGGTTTGTTTGTCAGGAGGTTGCAGTGATAATGCTGCCATCAAGGAAGTGGAGTCTTTCAAGGGAGAATGAGCACATACGCCAGGAGGAGAGGGAGAGAGAGGTGAGATTCCTTTCTTAGTTTAGTGTGGTAGCATGCTAACATGTGGTAGCATGTTAGCATTTGCTAATTAGCATGAAAAACAAAGTTCAGCTGAGGCCATAACCAAACCAATGTATCAAAAATCTGACCTGATGATGGCACTAGATGAAACGTTAGGGGGTCATAATAGTTCTTACAATTTATCCTGAGGGAGGCATGAATGTCGAAACCCAATTTTATGACAATCCATCTAATAGGGCCAAAGTGGTGACCGAAATTGCCATCCACAGAGCCGTCCCACTTGCATGGCTACAAATCAATTAGCGGACTCTTGAGACTTGCTTGAGTTGTGAAATTCGTCAGAGAAACTTCAATTGTATTATGTTTGTCTGAACTGCTGCATAGTGATGCAGTTTAAGTTTGTTTAGAAAAGTCTGCACTGTGTTGCCTCACAACAATCATATAAAATGAATGCATACTTAAAGCGGCTATAATCAGTATTTTTATATCATGTGACTGCTTGCATGTGAAAACCCACAGAGATGTACGTGCGACTCTGCAGTTCCCCCCGACTCTATGGTGCTATTTAGCGTCTGTCAGCTCGTTGTTTTGGTTTTTCAGCCCGCAACTTTACTGTTTAGTTCACTCTCGTCGCACTCATAGCGCTGTTTTACTGTTAGCCACAGCAGGCATCTGTTCAGTAAAAAAAGCTCTATAAACCCACTGTACACTAACTGCCAAGCACCAAACAGCAGGCAGACACAGTTAGAGACTAGCTGGGGAACATTTAGCAGCTAAAGAGCCAGATATACAGAGAGAGCAAACCGAGCTGAAAGGACATTCAGCTTAAAAGGTGATAATATGTCAGTGTCATGTTCACAGCTTGTTTCTGCTGCCTTCAAGTGGCCAAAAAGAATCAGTTATTGCAGATTTAGTGTTCACTTTCATGGATTACACAACTAAAGCAGGTTTTAGGAATCATGCCATTTGATTTTCATAACATACAGGAATCAATGCAAACCCATTTCCAGGTTGCCTGGAAGGTGGAAATACTGGTACAGTGTAGTATACAGTAGTATAGTGGTTTGCAGTACAGCATATCAGCAGTTGTTTAATTAAATTTGAGATGAAGTGACTAAAGTGACTTGTTGAAACATGCACCATTCAGGCTGTTGTAGTTTGAAGTTGATGGCACTAAAAACAAGAATCAGTGTAAGACATTGAGTATGACTTGGCTGCTTGGTTTTGTATTAAGTATTCTTAACTTTAACTTTGCTGAAGCGATTCATTTTGTGAATGTTTGTTTAGTTGTGTAAAACGCTGTCAATGTGATGTCCGGACACAAGTCAAGGTTGAGCTGTAGGCTGAGTCAAGGGCATGCAGTTTGAAAGATCTCAACTATATTTTCCTCAGCAGGAGGGCAAATGTCATCGGCCCTGAAAATATGGCTGAGCAGCAGTGCTGTGGTCAAAGATCATGAGAGACGGTGTTCACGCTTTTTTTCCCCCCAGAAAGGTAATAATGGTTATCTGGAGGCCAACAGGTTTAATGATAGAGATAAAAAACCTGGTTGACCTGCCATGGGGGGACCTGGGGCAAAAACATAGAATCCTCCTGTTTCACTGCCGCTGTAGCTGCAGATGATTGGCATCATCCACTCTATAGATTGTGCGGGTACACTGACCCCTTCAAGAACTCACTATGTACAGTACAAATCCTACCATCCAAATCATGCAAACTGCTCAAACCACTAAAACAACACAGTTTTATTTTGTTGCACGTTTATTTTGAATTTAATTTACATTTTGCCCTGCATGGGCACATAAAACTGTGTTTGGTTGTCAGGCTCTTGATGATCTGGGTCCCCCGGAGCCATCTGAGGATACTCTAGAGGCTTTTTCCATCAAGAATGGAGGAAGCTTCAAGAAAGCGAAGAAAACCGAACCTCCTGTTCTTTTCCTTGTGTTCTTGGTTTGCTCTCCATTTGTCAAGTCCTCCTGTATCATTTTATGCTTGACTCTCTTTTCCTATTACCTCACGTACAGACTGTATGGCAGCCCATGGGATGTGTCAACATGCGGACCCATTTAATTATTAGAGCTTGTTTATTATGAACTCTGTAGCGTACCCAACTGGCTGCAGCTGTTTAATATTCATGCAGCATGACTGTTCCCAACTGATTCTAACAGGACCAAGTGGGATCAGATTAATGCAGTCACACATATGTGCAGAATAAGACAAGCAAGTACACATTTTGACATGTAGCTGTTTAATAATTGGTGTTGTGGGTCGGCATATAGATGCACACGATGTACTCATACATCTTTCTAACGGTCAAAAGATAGAGTCTGTTGTTCCGTGCTGCAGCCTGGTCAGATTGACGTGGCCTGTTGGATCAGCTTGGGCTATTTCTGTCTTTTTTGGTCCGAGCTCGCTGCGGGCAGGAGAGGCTGGAACACTGTCCGCTCGGCTGAGTGGTCGAAGGAGGACGACCCATCACACAAACAGGGAAGGCTTTCTGGAGGAAACATTTTGGGAGGTGAAAGCGCTCAGTGAACTGCACCGCCTGCGAGCAGCAGGCCTCTGAATGACATGAATGAATAGGCGTAGTGGTCAAAGCAGCAAACACAGAAAATGGTTAAAAATTGTGGTGTGGTTGGTGATAACACGGTCTGTTGCTCTCTCTCATGGGGTTGTAAATTTGTCATTAAAAGGCCATCCAGACATGAGTCATCTGTGAGATTAGTCTTTGTTTTCTGCATGCCCTCTGTCCCTCTCTATTCTTATCCTGCCTAATTTCCTCTCCGTCTCACACTTTTCCCCCCAGCATGTTGACCTTGTCCCTTACTCCACCTTGTTCGATTGTCAGATAGTCCACAGTGTATGTGTGGCTGTGTGTGTGTGTGAGGGGACAAAGAGGAAACATAGAGGTGGGAGAGAGAGCAGTGGAGAGAGAAGGATAGAGAGAGAGAGAGCAGTGAGGTGTCCAGCACTTAAATTGCCTGTTTATTTCCAGTCATTGCATCAATTACACTGATACAGCCTACAAACGAGCACACTGAGTGTGTTTGTGTGTGTGTGTGTGTGTGTGTGTGTGTGTGTGAGATGGGGGTGGAATAGAGAAACGATTAAGAATGATAGATATGGAAATGTTTTGTGCTGTAGTATGCACTTTCTGTCTTCCTGCGAGTCACAAAAAACACACGGGGCAGAAAAAAGGATTTTTTTTGTTCTGTTACCAGGGAGAGAAGCAGAGGAAACTCAGCTGTATTTTGATTGTGATCCGCTTGACAATCAGTGAAATCGTGCATAAAGAACGCACGTCTGAGCGCGTGGAGGGGGCTGCATGGGTGTGTCCGTAAAGTGTGTGTTTTGCGGGGTCGGCCAGTGGCTGCCCTGAGATCAGCAGCGTGATCGTCGGCTCTCTGGGGAAGAGGGGCGTGTCTGTGACAGGCTGCAGTGATTAGTGGAGCTCAGCGGGCAGAATTTATCAGACTCAGCCGAGGCCATGAACCATTTCGGCCTGCAACTCTGCAATTTGTCTCCTACTTCGCGTCATATAACAGCCTCAATGCGGCTTGCTTGTGCACATTTGCAATATGCACGATTGTCTGGCCTTGTGCATATTGTGTGCCCCCCATGGTGAGGTACATTTCACTTCATGAATGGTGAGATGTTAGAAAGTCACATGTTTGCACGACGAGGCCTTTTACAGTAGGAAGATATACAGTATCGCTGTGTGTGTACACTTTGATTTGTGCTTACTTCAGTTATTCTGTGATTTTGCTTTAAATGCATGTTGCATTGAAAGCTTGTTAGAGGAAAAAAGAATCAGGAGATCTGAGTCTCCAGCAGAGACATCATGAAGAAGTGCTGAAACGAATAGTCGATCTAATCAAATCCTGACAACCGAAGAATGTTTGCTTTAAAAAATACTAAAATAATTCAAATATTTTCTGTGAGTTGACTAATCGATGAATCCACTAATTGTTGCAGATCTTTATCAAGTGACCGAAGACTTATCTGCAACAATTAATCAATGACAGTCATTTACCGTTAAGTAAAAAAACTGTTTCACTGGCTCCAAAAATGACCAAATATTTTGGGGTTTTATGCTGTCGGTCGAAACAAACAAGCAATTTGAAATTCTAACTTAAAATTGAAATTAATTGAAAGGAAATGTTTGTTTGTTTGTCTGCTACGGTACACATATCTGATGGTGTCCCCTATTTTTGCATTAATCTGTTGGAATACGTTTAGGTATATGTCTATGTAGATGGAGAACGTCAGTGTTCAGTCATATGCAGACAGAGACACTGACTGACTGACAGCCAGACAGCAGCCTGCTGCACAACACAAGAGCCGTAGCCACATTAGCTTTCCTGCTAAAGTCTCCTTCTTATCTAACGTACATAATATCACACACGTCTTGTCATGAACTCAGGATGAACATTCTCTGTAGGTTATAAGCTATAAGCGTCCCCTTTCATATTGTCACATTATTTTCACATTGTCATTCAATATCGGCTACAGCTGCTTCAGCACGTCACATTGGGCTCTGGAACCTGTGATGGGCATTTTTTAACATCTCAAAGATGAAACGATCAATTTATTAATCAAAACAACAGCTGAGAGATGACTTACTCATGAAAATGATTATTACTTTCGCCACTGTTATGGAGCCATTAGGATTCCTGCGCGAGAAATGTCAAAGTAAATCCATGTATTAGAAGAAACTACTTTTAATCAGCTGCTGAACAGCCAATCATACGGGCCCGGCTCATTACTGTCAAAAGCAGAGAGCATGAAAAACATGGATGACAGATTTAGTGGCCTGCCTCCATCCCTCTGGGATGCGTATACAGTTTTTATGGTAAGGGACACAATTCATCACAGGGCAATTCGTCAGTGGATAACTTTTAATTAACGTTCAAACGTGTGGACCTTTAAAACGGCAACCTCAGCTCGCTCCTTCTCTCTCGGGTGTCCGCTCTGTTTGTTTCCTTCTCCCAATGTCCACACCTCTTCTTCTTCTTTTTCCTCTTTGTCCTTTAAAGTGTGGTGGGTCTGTTTACTCATCCGCTTTCACTTCAACACTGTCCCACTCTATTTTCACTGCTCCTCTTTTCCTCTCCACTCTATATTCCCTCCATGTTTACATTAGTTGCACTGGCAAGTCCTTGCGGCTCAGTCCCTGCCAATATTTGTGTTGTGGTGAATGCTGCCCCCCCCCCTATTTCCAGCATTTTATCATCTTAATATCTCTCTCAACCAGCTCATTTATTTTATATCGGGGTTTTTTTTTTATTCTCCTTGTCTCCCCTTTCTCCCCTCTCCTCTGCCCTGAATTAGCGACATCAAGGCTGAGAATGAAAAGAAATGGCCGTTCAGAGAGCGCAGTGGAAGAGGAAACTATTGGAAAGGCTCAAAATGGAGCCGGCACGAGCAAATTGGACAGTCATAAGCACGGTGTAGATGTAGAAAAGTCCACATAATAGGGGAAAAAAGAGCCGGACAGATTGATTCTGAATGAAATTAAAGAGGACGAGGGGGGAGAGCGAGATGAGTAAATTGAGCATTACATACTGCATTACAGTGTCTCTTAATTAACCGTGTAAAAGCTTTCTTATTAGGACTGATGCACTCCTCGGTTAACGAGGGAAGAGAGAATGCTCTTTCAGTTGTCATTGAGATGGGCCTCAAAGGAAAAAGTGAAATAGCAACGCACTGAATAGGAAAGGGCGAGAACAACTTCGGGACAATGATAAAGAAAGGTCCGAGCTAACTGTTCACATGAAATCATCTCACTTAGTGCATTTTTGTCTCAATTATTTGTCATCTTTGTCATCCCGGTCCATGCTGCTCTCCACCACCTCCCTGTCAGTGAATAGACTTTATGCGCAGCTGCGTTGAAAGTCTGATCACATCGCGGGGTATCTGTGTGTGAGAGTAGTGTGTGTGTGTGTGTGTGTGTGTGTGTGTGTGTGTGTGTGAAATCATTGCAGTTTCAGGTTCTGCACCTTTGCTGTCTATCACTATTAAAGCACAGTGAGGAATAAACTATTTAAAATACACACACACTCATTGAATCAATGAGTCTTTTATTTATATACACATGGAAACAGTAACTTAAGGATGCACTATAGCAGCAGAGATATGTAACTAAGATATGTAAAAGATATGTGGTCATCAGATCTTTCCTTACAGATTTTGACTTTAATGAATAGTTAATGTTTGGGGAAATACAATACATACGCTTGTTGGCTTTCTTTCTGAAAGTAAACTGAGAGGATTAATATAAATTCCATGTCATGCGTGTTAGAGGTTGGATTTCTTGCTGAATCTATCCTTACAAGATATAAGGGCAGAAATTCAGAGGAAAAAGTCAGCACTTTTGAGCAGTACCCTTAAAAAAAGCCTCTTTTTTTCACATTTTGTCAGATGACATCACATAAAGGAGTCTGTGAGCTGAGTTTTACGACATGGTGACTTATTGTGTTTGTGCAGGTTGCACAAATTCCAGCCTGTCTCTACAAAGAATCGGTACATGTTTTGTCAAGCTGTGAGAAATAGCTCCAAAGCCTTCTCCTTAAAATCACAAATTGTCCTTTTTACATTTCTGTTCACGTATGGGTTAAAGAAAGAAGATATGTAAATAAAACTCTAACCTAAAAACACTTTTATATGTGTTGGTGTGTATATTTAACTTCAGACCTTCCCCCTTGCTTCCAGTCTTTATGCTAAGCTAAGCTAAACACGTCCCGGCTCCAGCTCTGTACTTAACACACAGACATGAGAGTGGTATCGATATTATGTAAAATATTTAACTAATAACAATAATTTTCTTTGCTCATGAGCTACAGCCAGGAAACACACAGCACAAAGACTGGAAATTGGGTAAAACTGTTTAAACACAAGTTAAAAATAAGTTTGCCAACACCTCTAAAACATATTTACATGATTATGGATAAAGCAAACAAGATACAATGTGTTACCTAGTGAGCTTTAGAGGTGCTGGTAGGCTGGTTCTGTTACCTTCGATCAGAGCCAGGGTTAGGGTTAGTTGTTTCACTCAGCTTCCAGCCTTTATGCTAAGCTAAGCTAACTGGCTGCTGGCTGTAGCTAACTAAACTAAAAACTAAAAACTAGTAGGGAAATACTATTGAATTTACACAGATGCCTTTTAATTACATTTTATACATGGCTGTTAGATTTCTTTTGATTCTTCATTTGAGAAATATTATTCCAAAGCGTCCCTTATAAGTTTGAGATGTGTAATGTTGTGTAAATATGTCGGCAGCACATCAACAATCTCTTCAGTAATGTCTTCAAGGACTTTTAAAGTATCTCAAATGAGGCCTGCATGCAGTGTATTACACGTTTTATTACAGTAATAGGAAACAAGCCCGAGTACATTTTGAAGTTTAGTTTGACAACTGTCTTGTTGCAGTTATTTTCAGGTTGCTCAGCCAGATCGGAGCTGCAGCAGTCCAGATGGGAGACAAAGAGTGTTTGCACAAGCAACCGCGTCTGAGTCAGCAGATTTTACACACAGCAAATCTGCAATAGCAGCTGTAGCAGTCGGTTGTTCAAACCAAACGTTCGTCTGGGCAGGAGCGACTGTGCGGGTGTCATTGTGATTGACGGCTCTTGTTAAGGGCAGGGTTTCTGAGAGGGGAACAGCGGCTCAGTCTTGTCAAGGTCAATCGGGAGGTGTTTGGCAGGAATCCAATTCGAGATTTCAGCTAGAAAATTGGAGATATGCAACCCAACCTGTGTGTCAGAGCGGGGACACAAAAGGTCAGTTAAGTGTCATAGCAATGATAGGAGGAATTGTGGGATGTGTTGACAGAGCCAAGGGGTTTAGTGTAGCTAAGGATGATGGTTTGGCCCTGTTGGAGGAAGACGCGGACTCTTTTCATGACACATTACCTGTAACACAATGTTTTCTAAAAGCACCGACCATTGGCTGGATAAGCGGTGGCTGACTTCACAGGCAGCAACTCTTTCAACAATAATTCTTGCTTTCAATCAGTTCTCTTGAATCGATTTATGTATTATTGTTAGATGTGTAAAGTTGCTCTTTTCTCCGATATAGAAGTTTAACATCCATGCTAGCCAGGCCCTCGTATTGCCCCTGTGTGTCAGTTTGATTTGACTCAGCATGCTGTTTAATCATAACTCAACCGTGTAACTGATGGTATGCTGGAATGAAATCATGGGCAAGGTGGGCTGCCTGCCCAACACACACTGTAGATATATGGTAACTGTTACACTTGTTTCACTTTCAGTTTAGTGGCAAGAGTACATTTGTAGTTCCAAGTACAGGTTTTCATCCACATCAGTATTTATCTACATCAAACTGTGTGGGAGAGTTGGGGGGGGGCATGAGAGACATGAGGCATAGATACTGCGTGAGATGAAAGGGACAGGTGTTCTAAAAACAATGGGAAGTTAGTAAGTGTAGTTTGGCCCGCTGATTTGGCCCAATCACCAACACAATCAGCAGTGAGGCTGTCATCATCAGGCTGTGACACACATGAACACAATTAAGGTACTTCAAAACCCTTAGCACCCTCAGTCAAACGAACTTGCCTGAGAATCACCCCGATTTGAAGGTTTCTTCAGTGTCAGAGTAATCCAGTGATAGCTGTCTGTACATCCATGGATATGCTGCAGTCAGCAACTGTTGATAACTAAATTGGCACGCCAAATTGAGCAGGGGTGCAGTTGTCGTGATTTTGTCTGGGGGGGTCCACGGTGTTAGACTTTGAAAACCCCTAATCTGCATGAATAGCTTCTGCAGCTAACTTGTTTACATTACTCAACAATTAAGACATGTACTGTATTTTGAGCCATGGCTTCAGAAAATGTGACATAAAAAGACACAAGTTCCCTTGTTAGTTTGTGTGTTCTGGAAAAGATTTTTAGAGCGCTTGTTGGAGGCAGCATGTTCAAGAATTTAAGAAGAGTAAATATTAAAGGAGCAATACTGCTCTGTAGTTTTAGATGTCTGATCAAATGAGGTTGGGTTTCATGACAAGGGGAGTAAGTTGAACTGACTCGAAGGAAGATGGCGTGCTGTCTCATGTCACAAAGCAGTCGATGTTAGCTGTGAGAAAGAGACCCGATCAGCATCGATGTGAAGGAAAGTGAGATCAGAGTGGAGGGGGCTGCTGGCAGAGTTTCAAGGCCTCGTCTGGGAAAACAAGAGAGATGGTTGGAGGTGGTTGGTAGTTGGGAGATTCAGATGTCATTAACCATTTTCTCTTCCAAGTAAGTGACAAAATCCTCAAAGGGGCGGTGTGAGGGAGTCTGAATAGAGAGGAGAGAGTAGGACAGTAGCTTTTTGAGGTTAGAGGCAACTTGATGCCATTCTTTGAACTGGTCCTTTGAACTTGATTTAACAACCTTATGACTATCATGGTGATGCAATCATCAACTTAGCAGAAAAGAGCACAGCATTATATTTGATGGAAAATGAGGTGGAAAGTAATGGGGTTTGCTGACTCCATACTTTTAGAATTGCAGTTAAAACCATTAGAAAAGCACGTGCAGTCATTTTTTTAAATTTTTCGGGTGTTTTTGTTGATTGATTATTGCAAATGCACATCTGATTGGAATAAACGTAATGAAAGTTTGGTAAATGAAGAATAAATCACTCAATCCTCTTACCAAGATTAGATTAAGAAAAGTATCCAAAATAGAAACTGGAATACTGTACACAGGCCGACATATAATAACAACACACATGCAGAAAGAGCTGTAATGCCATTACAGTTTCATCAGAAAACGTGACATCTGGACATTTGATTGGCATTGATGGTCAGCTGTGATCCCTCATGCTTTTTCTGTCACTCTCTTTCTCCACAGAGAACAGATCTGAAGCCAGTGGTGACAACTCATCAACATCAAAGCTGAACATTAAAAACACGGAACAAAGAGTTGTTCCTGAAAGTGAGAACACACCCCTACGCACCACCTCCTGCATCAGAGTTTAAGGACTACATGTCGAGAAACGCTGGAGAAACACTTTGCAGACTCTGAAGGAATTGTGTTGTGAAGAAGAGCGCAAATGGTGCTGCAGCACCTCCTTCCCTGGCAGCCCCACTTCAAAAAGTAAGCATATTATTATTCTTATTATTCTTGATTTAGGAGTAGTAGTAGTCTTGAAATATTTAAGCAGTTTATACCTTTTGCTCTGTGTTACTATGTGATCAAACAATAGTATAATCAAAGTATTTTCTTCTGTATTTGAATGTGTGACTGACTAATGCTCACCTGTACTGTATGTGTCCTCAACCCTATAGTCCCATGTATTACATTACATTATTACATTATTTTCATCCTGATAGTTAGAGGAGTCTGGATTCTGGAAATACCTTCAATGTTAAGTGTTGTCTTCCAACCTTCTGGGTTTTTCATTTTATATTTATCCAAAGCGATAAGATCATTCAACCTCATGGATACAACCCAAAAAAATGTCAATATAATTTTAAAAAAGTCCACTCTGGTTCAGGTTATGAGACCATAAAGCTTTAGCAAACAGACACCAAGCCAGAGGAGCACCTTGACTGTACCTCTCTCTCAAATGGTGGCAGTAATTAAATAAGAGATAAATGAAGCCATTAAACAAACTAACACTTATCAACGGTTAAACAGTGAGCAATAAAGCTCGATTATCCCCCTCATTTTCTCCTTTTGGGCAGGAGGCCAAAAAAAGCAATCAGTAAAGGTTGCGCTAAAAGCCAGCGCCCATTAATGAAATATACTAACTTGCTGCTATCGGTCAATGCTTTGAGGTGGACTGTATCTCGTGACACCATGACTGCCTCAATTTGTCCTTCACTTCCAAAGCCAGCGCATATTGGTTGGTTCACAGGGGCAGGATTTGAGTTTTTTTCCCTCCGTCTTTACTCGTTTCTAAACATAAGCCACGATTCTGTTTGAAAGGTGAGCTTACATTTATCATCAAATCAGCAAAAATACAATATGTTCTGTGTTTTGAACCCAGTCTGACCAGATTTCAGGGGTGATGGTGAGATCACGTGGAGTCATAAGAAAGTGAAGAGTTTTGAACGACTGTGTGGGGCGTTTGGGATTCAAAGCAACTTTAGCTTAAGATCTGAACACTCCTACAGCTGGTATTTCATGCAGGAGAAACCCACACACTCACACACACACACACACACACACACACACACTGAGCAGTCAAAGTTAAGTGTACACTGCACAGGATCTTTTCTGAGCCCCGGAGGCGGCCTGCTTCTATTTATCCACTGTGATTTCTTATATGGTGAAAGACAAACGTATACAGCTCCAAGAGCACAAGATCATATTTGCTTCATTAGTAACAAAAGCCTGCATGTATACACACACTGGTGCCTTTCAAACCACAGCTAATTCTCACAAGGAAACGTCTCCTTCACTTAAATTAGATTCATGTAACGGTTCTGTAATTAACTTTGCATTGCTGCTGAGGTTTTCCTTTGGACGAGATTTTATCAGACAAAACTGGATTTTAAGAGGGTGGCATTTGCCAACATTTGTTATTTCAATCAGTCAAAGGATCGCCTTTAGATTTTTGTTTGGACGATATTATGACTGCTTAAAATGGGATTAAGCAAACGTTGCATAAAGAGAGAGAGAGTGATGTAGAGGAAAAGAGAGCGAGAGAAGCTGCTACAGATTGAAAGCTAAGGAATCAAATTTGCAGACGGTAAGATGAAAACATTATGAAATTCAGTCAACGTAGACAACATTTTTGACATTTGTAAATGCAACACAAACAGGAGACAAGGCCAGACAAAAGCGAAAGGAAGATTGTGAAGGGAGGTGTGATGATGAAGCAAAAGAAAACTCAGTTAGCCACCTCATCGTTTCCATAAGCCACATGCATGAGTGGAGAAACTGTGACAGGGAGAGCGAGGAGAAGATGTTTGTCCTCTAACTGCAAAACAGAACTGCTTTCGTTAAATCAACGCAGACTGAAATATCAGGCTGTGTGTATGAAGACGTGCACGAACATGTTTTGATTTTGGAAAGTACAGTGTAGGATTTGATGTGTAAATTGTGGTGTGGAGGGTGTAGATGAGAATATGAAGACCCAAGTAGCTGACAGGGAGATGAGTAATACAGTAGACCGGGGGCAACCGGCTGAGATCACGGCACCAACATGTGATGGAAACTGGCCTATGATCAGTCCAACCAAACGGAAATAATAGAGTTATTCATCAGAGTTTCTGCTTGTACTTTCTATTTTGGTGGATTTGGGGTAGGATGTGAATTTGGTTTTGAAATGTTGTTGTGGCTGAGGACAAATTGAACTGTATCCATGAATATTCACAGGGTGAAAAACTATATTATGCTGGAAGAATATGAGCTGCTGTACAGCAAAGATAAACCTGAGAGGTTAAACCGAATTTATACTTGACACAAGAGATTAAGGGGAGTAACACTGTAGATGCAGTGGTAGATACACTGTAGATTACTGTGTAATGGTGACATTATTTCTAAATGATCTCAGACCTAGTTTGGAATCTTTGTACTGCAGTTTCTTGTTACTTAGCGGCCAACATACACACCGTTAGTGATATATCTGCAATTAGCTAATATGGGCTGATATATCAGTCTAGTTCTATACACACCAACATAAATCAAGCTTCACTTTGAAAATCTGTACGTTCAACTTCCACTTTCCTGGAAAGATAACCATTATATGTTAAAACAAAAAAAAAAACAACAACATTTGTTTATTGTTCATTGTGATTACAATGCCAACACTGTGACAGCTGCCTGCCAGAAACCAAAGTCAGGACATAAATGCAAACCAAATAACACTGTCTGGTTCCTCAAATGGGAAAAAGTGCAAAGAATATAAACTTTCATTGTGATGTGAACATGTCCATCACTTTCATTCAGATGCAGAAAACTAAAACAGCCCTGACGTCAACCTCAACTATAAAGTTAACTTTATTTTCTAATAAATAAATAAAAGGGCTACTGCAACATCTGATTACATAAGGCTGAATAAGAACAGACACAAATGATTCAAGAATACAAAAAACATTAAAAATGACATTAAAAACAAAGAAAAAGATGAAAGATGCATTTAATCTTTTAAAGTCGCAGTGTAACTCAACTAGCAGCTGCCGCCGATGTTGATGTGTGTTTACTGCATGACAGGGATGGTTAGCAGCAGTCAAGTGATCAGTTTACACTCAAAAGCACGTATATGTTTCACATCATTTTAGCAGTGGTGAGATGATTGGCGTTCACGGTTTTTCATAGCCGTTGGCCCTCCAGTATGGCTGCCAGACACAAGCTGACAGCCCTGTAAAGGTGTCAGGGATGCAGAGAGGATTTTCATTGATGTTATTGTTTTCTTTTTCCTCTGTTGTTTTCCTGATGTGTCGTTTAATTTTCACCCTGAAAGCACAGCGTTGTCATGTGACTCAGCTGCCTTGGCCTCCCACAGCCTTGTATTTATATTGCAACTTGTCAGGGTTGAATTCAAATTTAACCAATTAAGCTAACCAACCTCCCTCTCTCCTTTGCTCACAAATAAGAAAAAATCCAATCAGAGTCCCAGCTGAAGCGTGACAACCACAGCCTGACTCCTTGACTTAAAGGCAGAAGATAAATTTGCCTTTATAAGTCCCGTTTAAAATGATCAAGTATCTGTTTCCTCAAAATGGCGAGGCTAGACTCTTCTTGAGAATAAACTGTTTCCTCGATTTTATGTAGCACCGCCATTAGTGTGGAAACCAGCAACATTAAAAGCAATGCAAGTGATTTCAGAAGCCAGTGAGGCACTGATCAAAGACTGTATTATGACCACTGACACAGACTGACACTTCTGAAGTTTATTTGCAAGCTAGTCTGCCAAGCTCGTGCTATCTCACTGTATCATGCACCAACGTGGCAGAACAGCAAATCTCCCATTAAATACACCATCAAGACCTTTAATTGAAATTGCTTCATGGATGAAACCCAGAGGCATGTACAGTGGTTGTTTTTTTTGTTAATTGGCACACTAATGCAGGGAACACTTGCTTGAGAATATTAAAGTCATTTGATATCAGAAAGGCTTTTGTTTATATATTTCAGTGGAAAATAGATTAATACAAGCATTAGCATGGCTAAAAAAATGAATGGTTTGGTGGATGCCATTTATTGACAATTATTAAGCCCAACATATTTTTGCAAAACTTGACAAGAAAACTGTCCATCTCAGTTCAGTTAAGGCGACTATTACTGTAATACCATTGAGAAACTCACTGGATTACACTACTGATACCCCCCCTCTCCAAAACCCTTTCAGCATGTAAGATTCATTCTTACCTTTGCACACAATCCAGCTGCGTATTGCTGCAAGGAGCTGCGGTCCTTTTTGTTAATGCTGAAAGGATTTACCTGTAATCTGACTGTCTGGAGGACGAAACACTGAGCCAAAAGAATTGAGGGGCAGCTGCAGCTGCAGTGGAGAGGACGGGGAATTGGACTGGTGGCACGACAGAACATATTATAGCGCTATAAAGATAAAACATGTTATAGTGCTGTCGAGCTATATATCAAGTCACTTCAGGGCCTGTGAGCTGCATACCCACCCGAAAACAACCCCTCATCCCACCCCCTCAAGATGAAGGTACATCCCCTTCTGTGAATTATGTGAAGCGCTCTGTCGCTGCTGTACTATCTCTACTACTTTGCTACAAGGTATTTTCAAAGCAATATTTAGTAAAGTACACAAAAGGAACTGTTAATTTGTAGGTCCAATATATATCCAAATTTGTATTGTGCTCTTTGTTTGTTTTCTTTCATATTTATATGGCAGTTGAGTTTCTGAAAGTGCTTGCATTGTCATAAATATACAGTTAAATATATGTATTGAATGTATTGGCTCACTTTCAGTTAAATATCTTGAATCCAGATCCAAATTTACATGCGTAATATGTAATTTATTAGAAACAGAATTTAATCTTTGGTTTGTTTGTATGTGTAATTGAAGAATTTAAGCTCTTTTTCCCCTTCTTCTTTTTTTTTTTACTTAATCCGTTTTAGCACAACAGAATATACAGGTCTTGAGTGTTAATATAGAGTGTATGACAAAAACAAGAAAACTATTTTCATCCGGAAACACAAATCTTTATATATGTCACACACCCTGGGTCTTTGTGTCAGCAGCTCAGATGAGAAACTGCTGAGTGCAAATCCAATCGCTCCTTCATGCCAGGAAATTGGTGCATAAACCAACAAAAAAAATGAGTTAGTGTGGGGGGGAAGAATCCATTACTTATTAAGCCTTTAACATGTTATTCAGCATGCCTCTATAGCATATTCACATGGCATGTTTACAAAGAAGAGAAGATGCCAAAGACTTCAAAGAATTGTAATGAGTTGGTACTGTACATCAAATCATTCATGATTAGAATTTATTATGAGCCACAAATGCAGGGACTCGTGTGGTTTGACAATATGTGAGGCAATGAATATAGATGGCTTTTTTCAAACACATAATTTGTGATGATGACAGTATTGTCACAAAGACGACTTTAAAAGATTAAGTGCATCTTTCATCTTTTTCTTTGTTTTTAATGTCATTTTTTATGTTTTTTAACTTAAAAGTGACACTGAAGATCATGATTTTGAATATTTTTGAAAGAAGCAAATTGTGGAGAGTAACATATTTCTGTTTTTTTCTACGTATTTGTGCCTTGTTTACTTCTTTTGGGGATTAAAGTCCATTTTTTATCTCCATGTTTTAATAGCTTGAAGATTATGGTGCATTATTGCAAAGACATGTCTCTTAGCTAGAGTATTACAAGAAATATTAGACACACACACACAAATAAAACCCAACAACCTCCACGATTAACCAAAATGAATAGTCCATGCTTTTCTGGCCTCTCTTATTTTTTTTCTATCTCAGATCCCTCGATTTATTTCTGTCATTACCATAACCGTCATGTTTTGCGTCATCCTTTCCCCTTTTCCACATGTCTAATCAGTAAATCTAAAATGCGATCCATGGACATAGCATGTAAGATAAGCTGTGGGCCACTATTATCTTTTCCCTGCCATCAGTAAAGTGGATTCCCTGATACATCAGCGGCCCCTTCGGTCATCCAAAATCCGGTTTTCCAGATTTCCCAAGTCCTATCCCTCTGTGGGGGTCTTAATGGGGAGATGGGGTTCAAAGGTCTTGCTCAAAGCTGCTTTCTGTCACTCTCTCTCCCTCTCTGTTTTTTATGTAAATTGATCCAGTTTTGGGTTCCAGTATTATATTGGGGGTTGTTGTGTGTACTGTACTCTGCCTGAGGCGGCTGGCTGTCTGGCTAACACATTACCCCACATCCCTGCTTGACTCCCCTCCACAGATAACTGAAATGTAGACTGCGACCATATAGATTGTTCCCATATGGGTTAATGTTTGCAATTTGATCGTGCATGGATAGACAAACACACTGTACTTTCGAAGCAGAAACATTCACACACACAAACACAAAGAGCAGCCAGGTACTCTTTATGCTTTTACATCGTTCTTAAATAGAGGAAGAAAAATGAGCAACCTATAAGGCAAAAAAAAAAATCCTGAACTGACTGTCTGCCATTCTTTGTAGCACCTGCTTAATCCAGAGAATCGCAGCTCAATATGCTCTATTAATCCTCTCTGGCTCTCTGCACCGCTTCAATCTCACACCACATCTATCTTGTTTTTAAAGGGCTGACCCAAATACTCCAGTGTTCAAGAGACTCACTGCTGAAGCTCCTGGGATTCAAAAGTCATCCATTCTTTAGCACTACTCAGCCTCACACACACACACACACACAAACACACACACCGAAACCTTGTGAGCATTTACAGCTTCTTAGTCATAAAATGAATTAATATCAAGCTGCACAAAGTGTATACACAATATTTTATTTTACTCTTTGGGCTCAAAGCTTATAGTGCACTGACACCACTTCACGGTGTCAAGAGCAGTGAAGTGCAAACAAAAATGGAGTTTTATGATGCGCGAGCACTGAGTTTGGAGATGTTTTAGCTCATGGTGACAGACATAAATCTAACAACTGAAGCAAGAAATATAAAGTAGGGCATGAACTTGGAAAATAAAGCAGTGAAAGAAGCACAAAACGCTTTGAAGCTCCCAAAATGATATGTCTCTTACAAATGTGTTGTTATACTACACTGAAGACAACTGAACTAAAAGACAGTTTGTCATAAGCTTGATTTTTCCTTTCTTAAAACTTTACACTTTAAAGAGGACATTTTTGTCTGTGTTATTGTCCAGTACTGAGTAGAGAAGGGTGTAAGGGTGAAGGTAAAATCGAACGACACATTCTGCTGCTACAACCTTGATCTCAGACATCCATTTTCCCATGTATAATGCCAACTTGCCTTACAAATATTGTTTTCTGACTTTGTCACCTTCTTCCATACTTGTCAGTTTTATTATGATTCAAATTGGTATTAAGAGCATTGTGTGTATTAAGTGTGTAGTCTACACAGTGGAAGTACCTGATGGTCATGACCAACGTTTTGTCCGACCACGTAGGAAGTGTTCATAATTGTTCCAAACAGCCACCCTCGAAGGGTTGAAAATAGGGTTATACAGAGGTTGGCAACACGATAACAGTATATGTATGGGGATAACAACACACATTTTCGCACAGTCTCTCCTTGAAGGCATTCATAGTGTTGCACTAGGTTGTTCACATGAAAAGTGACAGAAATAGTTGTCAAAAATGAAAAAAAGAGAGCTAGAGAGAGAAGTTCAAACCCTGGCTCCTTTCTCACCTACACACAGCTTGCCAATCACTGCGCAAAATGGGGTGAATGTAAGATTGATGGTTTCCAAAAGTTACACAAATTGTCAGAAGCATACTGGCAGCTTAAAAGTGTCCAGATAGGTTTGATAGAGAGACCCTGAAGTCTAACATAATGGTAAATAAGATGGTCATAAAATCAAATCTCAGTGGAGAAAAAGTGCAGTCCTCCTTTTGTAAGAAGAATTGTTGTTGAAGCCACAGCTGAACAACTGTTGGAGTGTTTGGTGCTGTTTATTGTGATTCATTACACTTGAAAATGAGTGTCAACAGAAAGTTTGTCATAATTTTCAATATTTTGGTAATGAATAAGCACATACAGATTAATGCTTACAAATGTATATCCAGAAAAGTCAACTCCCAGCAGAGTTGTCATTTATTTGGTTAATTATCATGCTGTCTAACTTGCACTCCTGGGAATCCTGTAATCTGCATGAGAGCCGACTGGCTCTGGCAGATCACCTCGGATTTGTGAGAAAATCAATACTACAGCCTGACTATGTTTGCTGCTGTGTGGGCCTTAATGGTTTGACTAATGGCCCTGGTTATTGAAGACCGCGATGGGCTCAAGTTGTCACTGTGTTGCAATTTACCAGTTTCCAAATCTCTGTAGTCAATAATGTACTTAATGTTATGGCATCTCTCGCTTAATCAGTAACAACAACAAATCGTGATACCAATCAAGTTCTGACTACAGCTCATGTAGACTCCCACAGCACTGCATAGTTATTTAATTGTCACATCATCTGCATTCAGCTACAGTTATTTTATCTTTCCATTACATTTTTATTGTACCTAATTTATTCGATACAACTTCATTAAGAAGACATGATCTGTCTAGAAGGTTTTATGGAGTTGTATAGTGCCCAGTGCCATCTTGACTGCCTGAATTTAGCTCTTGAAGACGATGGCTCTGAGCTGAAACATGTTGTTCCTTCTTGATAATGAAAAGTATCTTCAGCTCTGTCTAGATAATGCAGCCATCTGCTGGCTGCTCCTAATGGAGTTATGGACCCTCTCTCAGGGTCTCTTAAATAATTTAGAAGTGAAGAATATTCTCAAGACTTCATATCTATGCACAAGGCTTAATTCTAAATCTAGGATTGGATTAGTCCATTCCAGAGTTGCTTTTCCTAAGACTAAATATTCACACTGCTTTACGCATTCAGTACAGGACATATTAAAGTTTAGTATTAAACTGTCGGTAATCTTGGATTACTGTTGCTAATTCAACATAATGATTCTTGGCTGTGCAGTTATATTTGTGTCTTATTGGCTTTGAATTGATGGCAGAAGGTTGTGAGAGGCTGTGATGGGAATCCTCACAGATCCATCCATGTGTGCACATCTCCCTGAGGATATTATTATTAATTCTGAAAAAACAATTTTGAATGCAAGATGTCTCTGTAGCTTCTATTTAAATATGATAATTGTATCATGTTCCTAGATTATAATATTGCTTAGACATAAGAGAATGAAAGTTTAGTGAGAAGCTGAGCTCATGAAATTTAACGGAAATCACCTTAGTTGTCTCGTCACCTGTGACCATTAACTAATTCATTTGTGCATCAGTGCTGACTGTAATTTCTCTTTCTCCCTCAGGGTGGAGGTCACAGGATTCCAGCTCACCGCAGCAATTTGAGGATTAACAACAGACCTGGAAAAGATAGACAGTGCTTATGTTCACCATAATGGCACCTGTAGGTGTGGCTAAACTGCAGGCTCGCCTCTTCCTGCTGTTTCTTTGCTTGACACTACGTGCCGGCATGCTTCAGTTTGCTACAGCCACGATACAAGGGTACATTGGAGACAGGGACATGATATGCCCATCTGTATGCAGGTGCGATGAGGACTTTATCTACTGTAATGACCGTGGCCTGAGCTCCATCCCGTCACTGCCTCCTTCAGCATCCGTCCTCTACCTTCAGAACAACCACATAAACAACCCGGGCTTGCCCACCTCCTTGGAGCACCATCTTGCCGTCCGTGTGGTCTACCTCTATGATAATGAACTGGATGAATTCCCCCTGCATCTGCCGCCATCCGTCCGTGAACTGCATTTGCAGGACAACAACATACGCACTATTCCTCGTAGTACGCTGGCTCGGATGCCCTTGCTAGAGAAGCTCCACTTGGATGACAACTCTATTTCCACTGTCAGCATTGAGGACCAAGCCTTTGCTGACAACCCGCGGTTGCGCCTACTTTTCCTTTCACGCAACCACCTGTCTAGTATCCCCTCAGGACTGCCTGCCTCTCTAGAAGAACTCCGTCTGGATGACAACCGAATCTCCACTATCCCAACCCATGCCTTCCGAGGCCTCACCTCACTTAGATGTCTTGTCCTGGATGGGAACCTTTTGGCAAACCAGCGCATTGCCGATGACACATTCTCCCGCCTTTCCAACTTGACTGAGTTGTCCCTTGTCCGTAACTCCCTCCAGACCCCACCTGTCAACCTGCCCAGTGCCCATCTGCAGCGCCTGTCTCTACAGGACAATGCCCTGACTCATATGCCACGTGGTTCCTTGGATGGCATGCACAGGCTGCAGAGGCTGGACTTGTCAGGAAACAACCTGACCACCTTGCCGAGGGGATTGTTCAAAGACCTGGACAGCCTGGGTCAGCTCCTGGTGCGAGGTAATCCTTGGCACTGTGGCTGCAACCTGCGCTGGCTATATGACTGGCTACATGCCCGTGGTAACTCCATCACTGTCAGAGGCCTCACTTGCCATGGGCCTGACCGGGTGCGAGACATGGCCTTGACAGACCTGACCAACGAGATGGAGGAATGTGAGGTGGTGAGGACAGCAGGCACCAGAGACAGAGTGGGCGGAGGTGGGGTTGATAGCTCTACCACTCTCACCCCTCCCCAGGGCTCTCTCTTCACCCTCCGCTCAAAGCGACCTGGCCTGGGGCTTCCTGACTCTGGCTTGGACTATACTCTTAGCAGCAGCGGTGTGGGAAAGAGCCTGGCCCTCAACGTCAAGCCTCTCTCTCACAACAGCGTTCGTGTTACCTGGAGCGTGGCCCAGCCCAGCTCCTCCTTCAGGCTGAGCTGGCTCCGACTGGGTACTGGGAACGCCATGGGATCAATCACAGAGACTCTGGTTCGGGGTGACCGTCGAGAGTACCTGCTTACTTCCCTGCAACCACGCTCCAGCTACATCATCTGCATGGTGCCCCTCTCTGCCAGTTCAGAAGGCAAAGGGGCAATTTCTGGAGATGCTGACTCTGATGAAGCTCTGGTGTGTGCAAAAGCTGAGACATCAGACCTCAGCCCATTGGAGGAGGAGGAGGATGAAGACTCACAACAGATGACAGTGCTGCCCCTTGCAGGGATTATTGGTGGGGCTACTGCCATTGTATCTTTGGCTCTTATTTTTGGCGTCTTCTGTTGGTATGGACATAGGACTGGGCATTTGTGTCCTCGTGACCACTATACTCGCAACAGCTCCCGAAAAAACAAGACCTATGATGATTACATTGAGTCAGGCACCAAGAAGGACAACACCATCTTGGAGATCCGTGGTCCAGGGTTCCAGATGACGCCTATGGCGGCTTGCCAGCCAATGCAGCCTAAACCCCTACGAGAGGATTACATCATTCATACCATATATCCCTCCAATGGCACTGGCCTGTACAAAGGTGCCAACCATGTTTCTAATGCAGCACATGGCACCAACCGCGGCTATAGAGAAGGAGGAATCCCAGATATAGACTACTGTTACACATGATGTACTGTACCAGATCCTGTTCACAGTGTTATTGGTAAACTGTATAGATGCACAATTTCCCTTCGCATGGACACTTCTGAAGCACCCCTCTGTGCCTTCTTCTTCTGGTCTCCCATTCCAAATTACCTGCTGTTCACTGCACTGAAAGTACTGTATGTGATTAACTGGAACTAAAACCATATGGGAACAGTTCACTGCAGGAAGCAGCAGCCAGTGCCCCAGGTGTAAATGCACAGCTGACTGTTTCTACACCATCTTAGTAATGGCCTGTGTATGTTTTCTTTTCTGCTCTTTCCCTGTGACATGTAAGCAAAGAATGTATACACTGTGGAAAGGTCAAACTTAGCATAGGTCCAGGTAGAGTTCCTCTTTCACACACAGGAGCCACAGCAGTCAGCTCAAAATGAATTAAGAAATGATGAGAAACTGACAGTTTTGGTACTCTTTTCCTGCTCACTGGTCATACACAGTATGTAGTCTTATCAATTCATTGTTCCAAATGCCTCAACTATATTGATGTGCCCTACCAGCTATCCAAGGAAAGGGCTTTGTAAAGCTGTGAATTGTTCTATTTCAAACGACCCAATAACCACGTGTCTTAAAGTAGGCTTGTTATTACCCTATTCAGTAGTTGGCAGGGTGAAGATCTTATCAGGGCTGGTCAGCCTTGGTTATACCTCTCGAGATCATTCACCTAAGATCAGCATTGTAGTGTTGCATCAGATGAGATACAACACAAGCGTGTAGATAATTTACTTAGATACCGACTGGGCTGTGTTTGAAAAATGCTTCGCTATTTTTGTCAGTGGTTTGTTTAGTAATCAAATCCTGCACAGCTCTCTTTATTTATTTATTTTGTTACTCATGTGATGGTTTTTGTCTCTGCTAAAATAGCTTTTTTTAATTTTCACCCATGTTTGTCATTACTGATGAAACCCAGCTTTGATGAAGACAGTGGATTTGTTTCATCCAAACAACAAAATACGGGAAGTGAAGAAAATATCCTGATGTGAATTCTTCTTTATAATATGTAATTTGAAAATTAGACCCCACCCAAAGACTAGCATGTCAGTCCACTGAGATGATAGAGATCAACCTCAATCCCTCTTTTCCCATGTATTGCCTGTGTGCTTAACCTGTGACTTCAGTTGGTAACTTTTGGTTACAAGATGTTTCCTCCACATTCTTAAAGGGATGATGACAGAGAATCCAGACTGGACAAAATACTATGTGGAGCCTCCTGTGTGAGGCAGACTCTTGTGAGTGAACCTCGAAATGAGGGCGAGAACTGTAAGTGAAGCTGAGGAGACTCAAACCGCAACACTGTTGACCTGCACTGTGGAGCAGCGGCCAAGCTGTGGGTGGGTGGAAGGACTGGTGGGGGGACTCCTCAGTGAGGTGAGTTCATTGATGTTTGTTTTAGCAGTGGTAAAAGGCCTCCACTCATTCCACCTCTTTTATTACTGAGCAGCACTAAAAATGTAAATGTATTAGCACTTAGCAGAGAGCAGGGATAGATGTAATGACAGGCGCGGGGAGATGGAGGGTAAAGAAACATCTCTAGGCACTGAGAAAGATGCAGAATTGATGGCTTTGGTGCAGTGGAGTTCACTCATGCATAAATCTGTTTGTCATACTCAGCTTCTCCCCTTGGGTTTAATATTGTCCATCAGTTGTTTACCACTGTGTTGCTTCCAAAGGGGAAACCAATTGTGCTTCCTTGACTGTTCTGTCCACTAGAGTCTTACACTGGTGTCAGACAATATGTCAGTGGAATGTATATTTTCTCGTGCACCCGAAATCACTGGCTTAAACAAATAACATCTTACTGGCCTGGCTAAGTCTGTTTTGGGGAATGTTGATATAGTGTAATTGCTATTTTACAGTGGATCTATTCAAGACACGTACTTCCTCATCATTTGTATAAATAAAACCATGGCCACAGCCACATGAATATTTTTTCTGGTGAAATTATAGAAAGTAATGGTGCCATAACTTTGCGTAAAAAAAAACTATGTGAACCTGAGATATATGTGGAATTTGCTTTATAAATTCATCTTCAGAGGGGATCAATAAAAAAGTTTTATAATCTTGTTATTACTGCAACCTGTCATTTCATCTCATGCCTGAGGAGACAGACGATCAAATTCCACCACAAGACGTGGGCTTTCATGCAAAAATTAGGCCTACATATTGTTTTCATTTGATGAAGGCCCTGAGTAGCACTGGGATAAAACAGTGCCAATGCAACCTGAGGCCAGACACTTGGAACCAGCTGAGATTTTAAAATAGAGCTTGAAAGAGTCAACAGGCAGCTGCCCTCTGTGACTTTGCGTAGATGTGCAGGCTGAACAAACCCAACTCCATATGAACAACTTCCTCAAAACACTTCAGATGAAATCAACCTCTACTCGGTTGACATTTCAGTTCAGTTGAAGGACAGCTGGATATCTTTCTCTTACCTCTGAATTTCATCTGCCTATGACAAAGCCACTTGCTAATGTTGTAAAGTTGTTTCATTTACGAGTACAAATCAGTTAATTAAAGACTGAATGATGCTGGCTTTTAAGAGTAACTCACAGTAACACCAGGCTGAAAAGCAGTGTTTCACTGCCCTCTCTGGCTGAAAGTCTCAAGTATGTGTTACCTCTGTCCACATCCAGCGTCCACATGTGCTCTGTTGCACCTGTAACCACACCCAGCAACCCAACCCAACTGCAGCAAGGTGAGAAGTTAAACCACTGGTCAGAAACAAAACAGGGTTTTGATGCTGTGTTAAGCTAGTCTTTAAGAGATGTGTTCGAAAAAATAGACTCACCCACTAATGTGTTGTGAAAGTGGTACTGGCACAATTTATTTTCTGCTATTGTGCATGACAAAAAGCGAAACATTTGTCAGTTACATTATTGTAAGCTGTAGACACAGAAGCAACGGCTCACATTTGCTTGTAAACAGTGAACACTGATTGAGTGAAAATTTAGAATCCATTGGCAGCCTTTGTGTACCCACAGTCGTGTTGTGTTTGGCTGAAAAGGCACAAGAGAACCACCAACTGTTAACCTGAGGTAGAAAATATTGAATCTCCAAAGGAAATCAGCCTCCTTTTCTTACTTCACCGCCATAGTCTTGTATTGTTTCATTTTCCTTCTTCACTGCAACTTGAATTTCTTCCCATCACACATTTGATTGCCACAGACCTGCAATGTGCTGCCAATTTTACTGTCTATGCCCATGGGAGTGTGGTAGGTCTGTGAGAGATTTAATAAGTATCACCACGGATCAACAATGTAACTGCTGTTGCAAAGCCTTGTGAACAGTTTGCAATGGCAGTTGAATTCCCCATGCAGAGCAACAGAAGTTGATTGGATTATCCCCTCCTCAACATGCTGGATCTGTGAGGCAACCCAACACAAGTTAATTAATTTCAAGGGTGATAGCAATAAATAAAGTTTATACATACCTCACAGACTCCGAATGACAAGCCAAGAGTGAACAAAACATCTGAAAGCACCTCGTCACATCTTTACTATTCCAGCTATTGGCTTCGACCAGTTATGGTTGAAGTAAATGAAAAAACACATGAATGCTTTCACAATCTGCAGGTATCAACTCCTATATGACCAGTTTGTCAACGGAGTTTACTCATCAAAGTCTGTTTGCAGGTAGGAGTACTACTTCATATGTGAAAAAGTTAAATAAAACCTTTTTCTGGAGCTGCGTGAAGTCTGATAAATGTCCTCAAGTGATGTCACTTGAGTCAACAAGTTTGAAAATGAAAAAAATCTGGGGGTATGGAGTGATGTATTAATTTACCAGACCTCAGTAGCCCGCTCCTAATCTCTACTCGAGAGCAGCGCCTCAAGGCTGTGTTGGCCGATTCTAGCATTACTCACCCAAGTCTCCAACCAAACTGTGGGCAATAGACGGTATTAGGGTGCATGGTGGGTAATGTAGGCGCAAGGGTAGTTATAGTTGTCTCATTAAAAGAGACCAATTTATTGATGAAGTGAAAAAAATTGAGAAAATTGCTTATGTAGAGCAACGTCACGCTTCAGAAATCAGTGGCATTACAGCCATCAGCGTGGAGAGTATTCAAACTGGGATTGCATCAAGAAAGATGGTTCAGAAAGATCCTTCTTTGCCCACTGAAGCTTTTGTCTAAAGGAAAGCCCTCTCTGGCCTCACGGTCACCAAGGAAGACTTCACTGCCAGCAGTACATATGTCTCTGATGGTCTCGGACAGCGCTCTCCCCCTCTCGAGCACCTTTTGTGCTCACAGAGATGAAAGAGTATCCTATTGTCATGGTCTGCTGGATCACAACTCAAATAACTGTGACCTGAAGGTTGAGCAGTAACCTATTTCTTGCCTCACTCCTGGACAATTTAACACCGTCCCCTGTAAATCTCATTGTGCAGCGAGATAAAAGGTGAGGGGAGTGAAATATGAGAAATACGATATTAGAAATGAGGCCAAAGGGTTGATATTGTAGAGAAAGAGATCATGTTGCCGATGGGAGTCGTTGAGGAGTCTCATAGCAGATGGTTTAATAATGTTTTTCCAAGATTTCAACAGTTAAGGATTGATAAGATGGCAGTCTGATCATCTTGGATAAGTGTAATTTAATACTGCATGGGTTTTGGAAGGAACGCCTTGTCTGAGCCCTTGAGGAGGAGACTGCAGTGACTACACTCACAGCATAATTGCTAAAAGTAGAGAGACACTGTATTGGTGGCTCTCTGCAGGGTAAGCAACATAGTCATCCCTAACTCAGTATGACGTTTTCCTTTTTGAGAAGACACAATAGCAATCCTGGACCTCAAAGAAGTCACTGCAACTCAATACCAAAGATCAGTTAAAGACCTTTCTCTTGTCGCTTCATCTGCAATCACAAAACCTAATCTAAGAACTCAGAAAACAGTCCAAGGTCTCAAAAATACCCTCTGTTGTATCCCTGGAGGTGATTGCACAAACAGATACATGAGAGATAGAAATACAAAGGTGAATAACATTCAGTACTCTCTGCATCAGAAGGAACCAGGATTGTGTTGCTGTGCAGAAGGAAAGACCAGTTTTGACTATGGCACTAGAAAGCCTGAAATGTTATTCTCTTAGACTGCCATTTCCCTCTTGACACTAACCATGCACCAACGGCCTTGGGAAGTGCAAACAAATAGTCAATTGCAGATTGGCAGCCGGACATAATCCCTGTCCCCGAGAGACGCAGCTGAGCTTGTTAGCTGGAGCTTACTTGTTTGACTGTGGCATGAAGTGGACTTCAATGCTATATACTGGAATTACAGTATATGCTCTCTTAAAAACAGTTCCGCTTACAGTTTTAAAGGTCTTACAGTCTGTATTTGTATTTATCTATGTTAGCCTGTGACTTTACCTTCTTTAAGTGATACCTCAACATTTATCTGCCAGGATTTCTTGCCTTCAGACATTTCATTTCTGCACAATGATCTTACAGTAACACTATATCAGCCCACTCCTCTTATTCTTAGAAATATGCTCAGCTTTAACCTGCAGATGTACCGCATTGTTTTCTTGATTTGATACTATTAAGCTTGCATTCTTTTAATTAGTTAATGTAGGAGAGACTTAATGCTTGTGTGTGGGTGTGAGAGATTTTCTCCAAGAGTGGATGGAAGCAGAGTATTACCCAAGACAAATTTGTTGCAGCACAAAACTACTGTAGGTAGCCGGACATCTGTATGAAGTGTGCTATTTATTCTGAAGTGGTAGTAATCACCGTGATGTGGCTCAAATTACTGAGGTGGTGCTCCAGACTGGAATAAAATTACATTTTGTAAACCAATTTAGCCTAGCTATTTTACAATTAGATCAAGGGGATATTACTGACGCAGTTGTTCTGGATGGGCTCAGACAGTAAATACATTCTACAGGAGTCACTTAATAAAACTAATACCCTTAAGAAAAAGCTTATGTGCATGCTGGCAGAATCTGTGCAACGTGGCCACTTGAAGTTCTTAGTATTTCTGTCTAAAACATCTGCTGTTACAATCGCAGGGACTGGACCAGCAGTTAGCAGGTGTGGACTGGTGGTGGTGATCTGTGTGTGTGTGTGTGTGTGTGTGTATGTATAAAAATATCTATAAAAATATAATAAAGAGCACAAATGAACCATGCTGCTGAATCTGTTTTTTTAATATTCTGCCAAGATTTCCAGGAAAGCTGTGCTAATCAGTGTTATCATCACATCTTCCCACTGCCAAACCGCCATGTGAGTTTTTATTTCAGTTTTTAGTCAGACAGCTTTTCAAACAGGATTATCTGTTTTTCTTCAAATTAAGAAAAAAAAAGGCTCGCCTACTTGAATGTTATCAGAAGACAGAATTATTTTGTCTTTCTTGTCTAATCATATTTCATATGTGTATTTTTGTAAATGACTGCCTCTGAATGATCACACTCGTCCTTTGTTGGACACTGAGGGGGAAAAATAAATATTTTGTAGAAAGGATGTCTCATCGCTGTTATTAAATATGAGCTTTGGGACAGAAGGAACACTTTGGTTCCTTCACGGGATGTTTTTTGTTTTTTTTCAAAACAACATCACGATTGTAAAAAGTGACTTGAAATTCAGCACTCAAAGGTGAGCACTGATGAAATTCAACACATACAAAAGCTAAACTAAGATGGTGAACATGGTAAACATTGTACCTGCTAAACATCAGCATGTTAGCATTGTCATTATGAGCATGTTAGTATACTGGTGTTAGCATTTAGAGCTCACACTGATGGAGCTACTAGCATGTCTGTAGACTTGTTTAGTCTTGTTCAATGGATATTTGATTCTGTGTATTATCATACAGTAATATATGCTCAAAATAGCAACCTGTAGTTTTCTAAGTATTGCTTCATGATCGTGTTCTTACGTTCTCTTAGGCTGCAGTGAATGCATTGTGCCATTTAGGATGTTTCCTGAAAAGAAACCATTGATTTCCACTGCTATAGTCTCCCCATGGCCTTCCCTCTGACAGACATTTACTCACAAGCCCAGCTGCTGACGTCATTCAAACTCTCTTAACCCCTCCACCACCACACTCACATGGAAGTACCCTCTCATCCTCCTGTCTTGTTACATTCATAATGTGCTATACACATTTATACATTTATACATATTTATACATACATATCAGACATATCAGATTGTCTCTAACCAGAGCAATTCAATCTCAACAATGGAAGGAGTGGCTGCTGAAAAATGTTGGCCGTAGGCGTTTGTTAGGCAGCAAAAAGAATAATAGCCTCATAAGATGAAGAGCAAGCTGTGTTGTTCTGTTTTTAAGCTTTTCACATCTGGTCCTGGAGGAAATAACATCTCTCATCACTGACACTGACACTGCTGGACATCCAAAAGAGGGCACCACTTTCTGCCATTTGTTTGAATTTGCAAATTTATAACAACAACTGGCCCACTTTGTGCAATCCAAATCTGGCGTGTCTCTTTCAACTGTTTCATTTTTTTTAAATCTCAGTGGGTAAACGGATGACAGGCCACGAGTCAGAAAAATAGTTATGACAAATTCACAGTGACCACTCGTCTTTATATCAAGAGTTATTTTCTCTCCACGACGGATCCAGTGGAGTGTTCACTTTTAATCATCTGAGGCTTCAGCGGTGCTCTGATGTTGTCAACAAAACCATTGTGATCAAACACCTCAAAAGTAGGTGGTACTGACACATCACTTTAATGGTTCATCTCCCTCCGCTCCGACTGAACATGTCCATTACACTGATCAAATCATTGTCACCAGCTGCACTAAAAACCACTGTATCCCTTTGGTTTTGGCTCCCACCCTTTTCTCTCTACACTTTCCATGAGGGAGCAGACGGTGTGGTGGACACACAGTATCTAAACAAATAAACAGGGTTTTAACATGACAGATCCTTTGGTGTTTACTGTACTTTGACATTGAACGGTCAAGTGCAATTTAAGCTCAGTTAAACAGGGCCTAACAGAGCCACTGGGTGAGGCGAGTCACAGATGGCTCACTAACTCTCAGACAGCTGCTGGACATTACATCAAACCAGACAGTTCACAGATCAGAGCCAGCAAAGCTGTGCATTCTTCCCCTGTTCCATGTAGGAAGGGGCACAACAGAGCTATCAGTGTAATAACCATGGATCGATAGGATCTACCACTGTTCTGATCGTCACTGTGGTGAGGGATCTGCTAAACTTGACTCAAACTGTTTGTGTAAACTGCTCTTTTTGCTGCCTTAGTTAATGATTTCAGAAGCAGAAACAACCAGGATCTGATTTTATCAAGCACACAGGTTTCCAGAGAGCGAGTCGGCACGCATCTTGAACAACAGCCATGTCTGTCTTATTCTGTCTCAGTGAAAATGTTGACTGTCTCAACACAAAGTAAGGATAGCTAAACAAAACAACAAAACAAAAGATTTGGAGGCCAGTTTGCCAGGAGGTCAGTGCTCAGCAGTGAGATACAGAGGTGCTAAATGTGACTCGTCTGGCTTAATTAACGCTAACACAGCAGCAAATAGAAACCTAGTGTTCTTGCTGGTGAACTTCAGCACATCCTGTGTGCTTTCCAGACATAAACATGTGAAACACTGAAAATCAAGCAGTCAATGGAAGCCTAAGTATCAGTTCCTGCAGTGTAACAACATGAATCAAACAATACTTCAGGAGACTTCATGTTGTCATGATTGTCACAAAGACTGATTGCCGATAGACTGATGAAGATGGCACTGTTTCTTCAACTATTTTTTTCTTTGTAGCCATGCTATAAATGTCAGTCTGTCTATTAATATTAAATATTTGTACTGACATTCATGGTCCCCAGAGGAGGAATCCTACTGACTTTGGTGATCCCCCAACTTTTCCCCAAGTGCCACCATGTGGTTCACCTTTGTGGCTTTGAGTGAAATGTCTCAACGACTATCGGACGGATTGCCATGACATTGTTTGCGCACATTCATGAGATGGTGATCCCCTGACTTTTCATCCAGTGCCATCATCAGGTAAAACATTTATTTGTTTATGACCAAAAACCTGCAAAACGACTGAGATTCTCAGCAGCCTCAGCTGCTAGCGTGGCTTGTTATAATAACCTCAATGACCAGATGACAATGTCCAGTGATTCCCTGATGGTACCGTCCACCAGATCAAAGTGTCTCACCCAACTGCTCTTATTGTGTTTTATTTGGGTTCTATTCAGTTAGCAGCCGATCACAGTTGGGGGAGGACACCCTAATCAAGGTTTCTAACACTTCTTTGTCCATCATGAGATCTTCAGTGGAGCTTTATCTCACTGAGGATCTCACATTGGGGAGTGTCGATTTAATTTACTGTCTCATAAAGTGTGGGGCCCTCTGAGACTTAAACGGTGATTGCAGGCCATCCAGAGAACCAATAACAGCTGAGTGCTGGGATGGGGCGGGTACCTTCCTCCTCTGCACACATTCACTACCAGAGCACTTGATCCTTGCATGCATGCTCTCTGTCTTCTTGGGTGAAGCGCCAATATAAACACCAGGCGCTGCTTCGTCTGCTATTGTGGTGTCCCTGGTCTTGATGTCACAGAAAGGACAAGGGCAAAATGTCTCTATTTTTACCTGCAGAGCTGCATCTTCACTTTCAGTCTGTCATTTCAAGAAGTCTGGACAACGTTGGGTCGATCTGCTTGTTATGCTCCTTGGATTTGAATAAAGTCATGCTGGGGCTTCTTCCTGATTGGCTGAAGATTTTTTTTTCAGTCTTGAACGGCAGGAGGTACCAATAATAAGGCTGAGAGGGGCTGAATCCTAGGTGGAATATAAAATCTTTGTGGAATTCTCCGCTGGGAAAATGCACTGCTCAGAGCATACAGCAGGCATCTGTCAAAGAAATTATTCTTTAGAAAATGTGGGTGTCTTTTCTCTGTCAGCCTATCTGTCAGTGGGAGAGGGTGTCTGGCAGTCAGAGAAAAAGCACCTAACCACCAACCATTCATATTTAGTCTTTGTTATTAATTGTTTTGTGTGAAAATGCAGCTCTGTCTATTTGCTAAACCAAATGAATCACAAGGAAATACAAAATGCACAAACACACTTTACATGCACATTATATGCACGGCCTGAGGACGTCAAATGTCATTTGTGCGGCAGTGATGTTTTATGTTTTATCTCCCACTTCCCTCACAGAGCTCAGTGAGGAGGACTGTCTAAGTGCTCCAGACCTCTCAGTCTTTTATAGGATTACAGGCTCCAAAATTAAATAGAGGCATGTGCAAAGGTTGGAAGGCCAGGGAGGGGTCAGACAGGGCCGAGGTAATGTCACTGTGTTTGTGATCTTTATTGGGAGCGACACAGACAAAACCTCCCTCCCTCCAAACAAGCGCACGCACACACACACACACACACACACACACACACACACACACACACACACACATACACACACACACATACACACACACACACACACACACACACACACACACACGTGCATTTCCCTGTATTGATTAGTTTCGAAAAAAGGGTTGAGGTCAGCAGGCATATGTCTGAATTTCTTTCTCTCTGTCTCTCACACTCCATTTATCTCTGTCTGATTCAATACTCTCCTTGCCCCATCAGGGGGCCATGCTTCATCCATATATCTGCGACTCCCCTCCCCTGACCCGCTCCCACACTCCGTGGTTTCTTTTTGTCCGTCTCTTTGCCCTTCACTTGACACACATAAATCAATCAGTCAATCCAATTTCATTCAGAGCAAGGCCTGATGGATTTGCTCCTGAGCCACCGTCCTGATAAAGTAACAGTATCCACAGTGTAATTACATTCCAAATGAAATGATGTGGTTATGACCATGAATTTGATTTTGCTTCATTTTCAGTGATCACGCGCAAAAGTATCAACAAAACACATACAAACGAAGACAATCAGAAAGAAAAGCACTTCTTAGCTGAAGCTCACTGTGAAATGGGGCAAACACAGTAGTTTTCATCCTGGAGACTGGGACCCCCAGAGGGGCACTAGATTGTTTCAGGTACTCGAGATGATTATTGAACATGAATAAAAAGCATATTTCTACAATATAAATGTATTGTACATGTTATTGTTTTCAGATTTTTCCTCTCAGATAAATGCTGATTGTTGTGTTGTTCAAAACTCTTCACACAACAGGACTATGTGGACCAAACAATGAATGAATTTTTTCATTGCTTTGACTCTAAAATGCATTCATCTCATTCAAATGCGCAACAATATTCAAAAAATCAAATACAAAGATACTGAAAACTTTTCAATTTCATGTCCATGTATAAAAAGGGACATTTATTATTCATTTTTATTTGCTATATGCAGCATGTTCATGATTTGTTCTTGTTTCATATACGTATTCCACACACTGAAGATGTGCCATTGTGTTTTGTCATGGAAAGTCTGTTGAAAGACGCAAGACGTGATCTGTGCGATTTTAATGCTATCAACAATGAAATCTTCATTCATCATGGTAACTGGAGTGCAAAGCTGGTGTAGTCGGCAGTAACAAACGGTTTGGAAACAAGAATTGCTTATAAAATTAAAATTTAACACATTTAACAGAAACCTCAGTGTTGAACAAATCATATACCACGTTGTATGTTGTATTGATATGTTATGCCCAATTTAAGATCCAACCATTTCTAGCAACGAGAAATGAAACAGCATGCGGTGCATCTGTGTATAAGACGGATGTGCAGCAGGAGTAGAGTGAAAATCATCAGCTGATGTGCAAGACTTAATTAAGACGTAATTAAGGTTATATTTGTTAACATGACACGACATGATATGTAGACAATCCGGAAACTACTACAAAGCTTGACCTCGGGGGATTGAAGCTTCTCTCCCATGTAACAGACCTGGATCATCCAAGCACAAAATTAAACTGCAGGTTGTTGGTACCAGCCTGTGATTTTGAACACTGTTTAAAGTTCTTACTGTCTTCTTTTTCAGTACTGTAAATGCAACATGTTATGAAGGTATTTCACAGCAAAATGTCATAAGTCAAGTAAGCAACAGCCACTACAGACTATCTGGACTTTCAGCACCCCTCTGATTTAGCGGCCAATCCCTTTACAGTAACATCAGGGAACTGATTCATTATACTAGCCATGCCTGAATCTTAACGCTTTCCCTCACAGATAGAGCTGATAGCTGATCAATAGTTGCCAGACTAAATCAATCAACGAGGCCCCCCCACCCATGCCCAACCCAGCAACCTCTCCGGTCACTTCAGGCCCAGCTGCCTCAGCTCCAGGGCTGATTTGTCCTCCATTGCCTGTGTCATTTGTCTTTAGACTTCCCTTTCATCTGATAGCTCCAGTGCTTTTCAAATGCCCTTTCCACACGTCCTTCCCCCCTGTCAGTGATTTATATGTGTCCCTGGTCAGCACTGAGGACATGCTACAAGTTCATGCTCATTTGCACAAAGTCATTTTAGTCTCATATTTATGTTTTATCTTCACAGAAGAACAATTTGCCACTGAGGGTGAGATGATCCCACATGTATCCAAAGTTGTTTAAGTATGCTGTTTCAAGCATTGCCGATACACACAAATGTCTTGTAACAAGTGTGGATGAGACTGATTTGCTCCGACACTGATACAAGCTACTTAATTGTTAAATTTAACTATATTAAAAGAATTACAGCAAGTTGATTCATTTGTTAATGTCATTTTTTATCGCTGTAAGATTTGAGGGATTTTAACGTCACTCAATGCTGCATTAAACAACTTTTTATTTCATGCAGCATAATTAGATTCTGTGCTTTAGACCCTGTAAGATGTACAGAGCATCTCTGACTCCTTCCTTTGCACTTCTTGGACTGCAGCTGTTTTTTCTTTTTCTTTTTCATTTTCTCATTTTACCCTTATCGCTTCCCTCCACAGGCAATTCACATTTGCAGTGAACCGTGAAGGAAAAGATTTGTACCTTCATTCTCAAATACATGCATGGTCATTTACACACACAAGCATACATGCATACTGTAAAGACAAAAAAAGTCATTATTATGCATGAACAGGCAACATCATGCACATGTCAATGTCATTACCATGCATTTAAAAATCGTTTGTCACAGCAGAGCTATCCTGGCTGCCATGAGTCCTAACTTTTTAAATTACTGTTGATGTCTATCAGGGATGGCCAAGGTTTTTATGACAGTTGTTTCCTACATTTACATTCGCATACTTATCTCTTTACCTCAATTTGCATTTATGACATTTGGCAGACATTCAGCGCCAGACCGACTAAGAACGATGCTCATTAAGACAACACCGTCAGATCAAATGAAGACGCACATTTTCCTGTGTGCAAGAAAAACTACACTACCCCTCATCTGCTGTTATTCTTTCTTCTTTTACGACTTTTGATTAAGTCATTGCAGTCATTCACAAGCTTACGACCACAGGCCCCTACAATCATTGATCATCTCTTTAAAAGATTCACACGCACACACACAGAAGATCAATATGCTATATCTGCAATAACTACATTTTGGGGTCTGCTCTGCTGATGAAAGGTTGATATCTTTATCTGCACAGCCATTGCTGACTGGTGAATGATTGAACCCAGTATTCTGTGTACTTTTGGTGATAGCCAATACTTCATTGGCTATCAGTTTGTACACCATCTGCTGACTAAACACGCTAACTGCAATCTGACACAAACCTGCCAAGTACAAAAAGGCAAAAGCCCAGCAAAACAGGGAGCCTGTTTTTGCTGCTGTCTCGCATGGAAAAAATGTGAATGTGTGACACTGAACGAAAAACCAAAAAGCACGACAGTATTATCACTTTGATGCCTCTCCTCCACATTACTGCAGACATGTATTACTATATCTTCATGTATATAGCTTATAAATTTAAAGGTATTCTAGTTTTGAAAGCTACTTCTCTTTCATCTGTTCTTGTACTTCCTTTTGCGCCTGTGCGATCGGTTAAGTTAATTTGATAATTTTTTTCAAAATCTGCCATTAAAATAAGAGAAATTAAAATTATTAAATCCAGCTTTGCTGAAACTTCACAGCAATAAGAGCGCCAGGGGGGCAGATATACAAAGTAGCGTTATGGAGTCAAATTCAAAGAAAAGTCAACTGTCTAACTACTTTTAATATCAGTGTTGAATGGATGGATTAGAATTTAATTATAGTCTCTTAATTATATCTCTATGTTTACAGTTGTCAAATGTGCTAAAACTCTAGATGTAAAGTATGTGTTATGCAAAGTAATGAACATTTAAATGTGTGTAAATCACTAGAATCATGAAGTGAGAATCTGATACAAGAGAGATATGAGGTGTGGATAATTAGTATTAGGATAAAAAGCATTCCTTGTAAATAGGCCACATTTTAGTCATAAGTCTCTCTGTGGATATACAATAACAAATAGATTGAAGGTTGCGATTCTAAGAGAAACTGAAGCACCAAATATATGAGGTCACATATTATGTTAATTCATATAATTCACATGTCAGTGTATGTCTAGCACAGTTTGGATGGTATCAGGCACCTGTGCATGTAAAATAAAAAGAGCCTCCTCCAGTACAGTATGAAGTGGCATGCTTTTTCACTCTGATTTAGGATAAGAGAAGAAGAAGAAAATAAAATGGCGGCGTGAAGATGATAAACACACAGCAACTTGCCTACATTGTACATGTAGCTAAAGCTTGCACCATATGTCTAACGTAGTTTTTTTTTTATAGTTGTCACTTGTATACATATACTGCGAATAACCTAATTGAAAAGAATCACCGATTTAAAAAAGGAATCTAAAGGTGGATGCACTCCGGCTCAGTAGATGGCAGAATGCACCTGGTGGTTTGTTGCAAAAAGACACGAAGAAGACGCAGAAGCGGAAGAGACGTGGCACATAAACAGAGAGAGGAAGGAACCAGCTAGCAGTAGTCAAGTTTACAGATGACAGCTCCTGGAGCCGCCTTCCATGTGAATTTGACAAGGAAGCTTAAATGACAGTCGTACAACATTACCTGAAACGAACGGGACTTGACTAAAGTCTGTGTGACAGGTAACATGTAATTATTTATCATTTGCGTTGTAACTTCCCCAACTAGCTAGATTAGCTCGCTAACGTTACCTCAGCTGACAACTTCCAGCTAAGGTAGCAGCTAATGTTAGCTCAGATAAATGTTGGGACTAAGCTGCCAAAAGGTGATATCGCTGACAAAGCGTATTAGTTGATGTTGAAAATTACGTTGGAGCACAAAAACTGACGCATGACTTCCCAAAATGTGTACGATAACTTAGCGTTATGTCAAGTTCGCTAAAACAGTCAGTTACAGTTAAAGAAGTACAAATCACGTCTACAGACAAGATGAATAGCATCTAGTGCCGGGGGGCATTGATAACCACCTAATAAGTACATTACATGGCATGTTAACCCGACAGCCTGTCGATATTGATAATGTGGCGACGATTTGACTGTCAAAATTGCTGCTTATGCAACATTAACGTTGCATTTGAGCTATTAGCCTGGTTTGGGACTGTCCCACCCACTACTTGTGACTACTAACATGATAACATAGTAAAGTAATGCTGGAACAAAAAGCTGTATGATAAGCCTATTCGTTCAGGAAAAGACAACATATATACTATATCATGATGGCCAAAATCCCTGGAGATACTAAAATAGGAGTGGGCAATATGGCTAAAGTCCTCTATCACAGCATACATAATTTTGTGTTGCAGTATATCAATATGAGGTCACTTCTTGGGCAAAATCAGTCCAGAAATTTAATTGGATGAAATAGCCAGACAGGAATGGAATGCCTGTATTTAGCTATAGTTATAAGAAAAGTGAGAAAGCTCCCTACATTCAAAGTGGTCCAAGCAAAAATATGTAAACAGCCTGTCTGTGTGTCTGGGGTCATTTCAGGCTGTCAGAAAAAAGGGAAGCTAAAGTCCTGCCAATCATTGCCTCTATTGTGTTGCTCTGGTCTGTATTCAAGAGAACATCAGCCTCAGGATACATAGATTCAGTGCAAACCTTTTAATATCACTTGCTTTTGCTTGTAAATGTTAAGACACATTCTTCTTGCTTCTAGCTTCTGCTCATAGATGGTCTATAATTTACATAATGATGTGTAAATACAATTAAAGCAATTAAAATGCTTTAGTCTTAAGAATATTTGTTGTATAGTTCCACAACCATTCTGCATTTGTTTGTGTCTCCTTAACACAGCGCAGGTGGCTATGGGTCTTTGCAAGTGTCCAAAGAGAAAAGTGACCAATTTATTCTGCTTCGAGCATCGCGTAAACGTGTGTGAGCATTGCCTTGTCTCCAACCACAACAAGGTCAGTGGGTGAACAAGTATCACATGATTTATGTTTGTACGAAACTTGTAACATCACATTAAGATTCTGTATTTCCTCTTGCTGCCCTCCAGTGCATCGTGCAGTCGTATTTGCAATGGCTTCAGGACAGCGATTACAACCCCAACTGTACTCTTTGTAATAATCTACTGACTGCTCAAGACACTGTCCGACTGGTCTGCTACGGTAAGATTATCAAGTAATAAACTCATTGGGAATACATTTTTGTAACCAAATTACAAAAAACATATTTTTCCACTTCACCTTCAGTTGTATCCACCCCTGTTGCTGTGACATGAAACTTTTTTTTTCCCTCCCACAGATGTGTTTCACTGGTCCTGTCTTAATAACTTGGCGTCTCGACTGCCCCTCCACACGGCTCCAGCAGGATACCAGTGTCCCACCTGTCAGGGTTCAGTGTTTCCCCCTTCCAACCTGGCCAGCCCAATTGCTGATGTGCTGAAAGAACAGCTGTCATCTGTTAACTGGGCTAGAGCTGGTTTAGGGCTGCCGCTGGTAAGGGCCAAAATCCCTTGTTTGGTGATCTCACAACCATTAGACAGTAAAAAAACAAATCAAGTGGGGAAAAAAAAGCATATTCAGAACTGTGCATTTTCTGGTGGTATTTAAAAAGCAAATTGTACAGATATAATGTTAATAAAATGTCATCTTTGACTGACAGATTGAAGAGCCCATTGGGGTCCTTGAGGATACCACAGCTAATGATGTCACTGATTATACTGACTGGTCAACATTTGATGGTGATCCTTAATGTTTTCTATTCAGTAAATTACAACATGTGCATATTTATTAGGGAATAATCAAAGAATAATCAAACTCCCTGTCTTTCCACAGCACAAGAACAAAGTAACATTTACCCCAACCACTCTTATAACACCAGCCTCAGCCCACCACCGAGCTCTGTCTCTCCTCCAGCACAAGAAGACCTTGGAGGTCCTCGTAAAAATGGGGATCCAAATATGCAGGAGCACTCTGTCATCAACTTAACTACTGCCACTACCTGTGACACAATTACAATACACACAGGTAAAGCAATGGCAATCTACTCTCTCCGACTGCTTTTAAAGTACAGCTTTATCTTTCATTAGGTACCTTTTTCTAGCATTCAAAGCGATTCAGTTTTGTGTGCATACAGAACATTTAACAGTCTTTCCTTCTATGTTGAAAGATTAACCAAATCATTTTTTGTTATTCTCCAGCATCATCCCCAAGAAAGATCTACGACACAAGGGACATTGGCCACAGCTCTGTCACACAGATTGACTTTGATGATGACAAGTACCGTCGACGACCAGCGTTAAGTTGGTTTGCTCAAATTCTCAAGTTAGTATCATGATCAGTTGTGGGACTGGAGCTCTCTGTTTTTGCTTTGTCACTAGGAATAACTCGCTATACAAATGGCGCCGTGATCTGTGATTTAAAAAAAATTTTTTTTTACATGTTATATCTTTTCAGAAATCGCACAGGTGGAAAGCGGACATCTCTGTCCTGGAAACAGAGGGTCTTCATGCTTCTACTGGTCGGAGTTCTGGGGTTCTTTACGTTGATAATCATCATGGCTAAAGTTGGACGTGCCTCTGCTGGCTCAGACCCCAATTTAGATCCTCTTCTTAACCCCCACATCCGTGTGGGAAAAAACTGATAACAAGCATTGATTTCTTCTTTTCCTTCTGTGTTACACAATATAAGCCTGTGTATAACGAGCTGAAATGGGACTTTCCAATACTGAGTTAGCCCAACAGAGGGAGCTGTCTACCCAAGATGAATGGAAAAGAGAAAGAGACGCTGCACCTCTTTAGAATGGAGGCAATCTCTGGCTCCATTCATTTACATCAGGCCAGGGCCCCTCACAGACTGTAAAAAAATCTCACAACATTCAGGAGCTTTCCTGTGAACAAAGCAAAGCAACCCACAAACTCCAAAGGTGACCAAGGCCCGGTGCGTGTAGTCGAAGGATCCAGTAGTTGTTGCTTTGAAAAGCTAATGATGAAGAGGGCGTAGTATTTATATTTACGGTTCCAGCTAACATTTGTCAGTGAACTTTGTAAGTTGATTTTTTTTTTTAGTTCTGTAGAAACTAAATAAACACTGATGTTGACGGAACATCTTTTGCTGGCAGAAAAGTCATAATGTATATAATCGGCAACAAAACATTCAATACTGTCGACACGTTTCTAAACTGATTCCACTTGCTGGTTTGGTTTGAGTGGACTTGAGTGCATTTCTCCTTTTAGAGAAGATGTGGCCCTCAGAACTGGAATCAAATACACATAATTAATACATTACAACTATTTATGGGTGTCTGCATTACTTCTGAAATTGAGTGCATTGCTTTTAGATTTGCCATACATACTGTATGTACATTTTCCTGATGTTTTTTGACTGTCTATTAAATGGGGATACTACAGAATTTCAGTATTATGTTTTTTAAAGTCCATGAATTTGACCATTAACTACTGCTGTGCAAATCAAGATTTTGACTATTCTGAAATGCCAGTTGTGTTTTGCAGCTTCAATATATTTTTAAACATAAAAATAAATATTACTATTGCACATTTGAGTGAAGAAGCTCAGACAAAATGTTATTCCATGTTATCATGAAGCAGCTGCTGGCTGTAAATAAGGAAGACCCCACACAATAGATGCAGTGTTTAGGCTTTCTGCATACTACACTGTAAATTGTTGCACTCCTTTTCAAAGCAATCTTTGCACTAAAGTGACAACATTTATGAATAATTATTTTAAAAAACCCCAAAAGAGAACGGAAGGGGTGACAGCAACTAACCACTCATTTTCCATTACAGTATCTCACTGTGGCAAGACACTACATGTATGCCTGTCTTCATAATAAAAAACAGTTTACTTTCAAAAGTAATGCAGTTTGTACCTCATTTCAATAGGTGGCAGGTAAAAGTAAAGGCTTAACTCCGATGCATTAAGCTCAGACCACCTTTTAATAACTACAATGCTGTGCTGTAAATAGCAGCTCATATACAACCACAAGCTTTGCGAGTATACAGTGTGTGACTGGTAGCTGTGACACCAGTCACACATCATCACCACCACATAAGTTTCATAATGACTCTTGTTGTCAGGTTCTTGTTTGTTTGGTGAAAGGGCACTCTGGCCACTCTTGCAGTTCAAACTCAATCATGTATTTTTGTTAGTGTTCAAACTGCCAACATTGTCAAAAGATGCAGTAGCAAAAATCCAGAAAACAAAGGAGAAAATAATATAAAGGAAAATGTATCTTTTGTGCAGACAAGGAACTTCATTGAACATTTATTTTGTGCATAATATCACTGTCATGTCCCTGATATGAACAATTCTTGCACAAAGGGTGACGAATAGACTCTAAATAAAGAAATATATCTTATGTCCAATTATTTTTTGGAGGCAAAATTTAGATATTAGGTACTCCAACCTTATGCTGAACATTATGTACTTGTTACTTCGACTGAGAAAGAGCAGGTAGACCTGCCCCTTAGATAAACCCTGATGAATGGACTCACTGTGGTGCTCTGCCACAACACTAATTTACAAATATTTTGCACACTACTCCCCCTGGTGGTGCATCCGGCTCAGGATGTCCTGTGGAGGTCAGTGAGCTGATAGGACAGAGACCAGGGGCTTGCTTATATAAGATCATTCAGGCGTTGGGGCTTTGAAATAGGATTTTACTAATTATTCAATAATTCTTCATCTTATATAGTCACATTCATTATATTAGGAATATTATCCTGTTGCATATTACTCGACATACATTAGTTCTCCAGAAGAAACATCTTTCTTGTGAATGCATGAATGAGTTTTAGATTTTGTGTTTTTTATTCATAGTTCAAACTTTAGCCCATTCATTTTTCCCCCTCTTTTTCTTTGTGTTTTCTGCCCTCTTTTTGTAATATAGTGTTATGATTTGTGACACATGGACAACTAGCATTTAAAACCTATGAGGTCAACATTAATATCTTTATCTTACCTTAAACCAATTTCTACTTCAGTGTATTGCATGTATGACACACTACAGCAGAGGGGGGCTGCATGTTGATCTGTTGTTGTCATGACAATAGCTCGTCTGAGACTCAATGAGTGTCCCTAAGAGATGCCCTGTTCAGATCTGATGTACCAATTGAACCTCCTGAAAGTAAAGTAGTGAGAAGGTGATGTTCCTTCACCTGGAACTTGTTGTTGTTAACAAATACAAGTACATGTAGAGGTCATATTTATACCTCACTAAGTCATTTTACTGAAAGCTATAACAATTAATTGCATGTGAAAAACACGTTCAGTAAACAATTCCACAGGACAATGGCAGTGTGGCAGTGTTTCAGCATGGAAAGTTATCATTAGGCCTATGATGACATCTAGTATTATGTAACTTTGCTGTCCTTGGGAATCCTCGTAACAACTCCCATCAAGTGTAGATATCGCTGTTCAAAATATTCACCAATGCAAAACGTGTTTGCATGTGAACGTTAGTTACCTCGTCTAACTTTCCATTGCGTTTGCCAAACAGTCACAGCAGTGCAGGTTTGCCATTGATCGTCAGTGGATCTGAGCCATATTACATTGATTCAGGGAAAGCTGCCGGCGGCCATGAAGATACATGCTACAAAATTACAATGAGGATGACGATGAGGATCTCTGGCACTTGTATACACCACAAAGCTATGGTCTGTGTTGTCTGATGTATTTCTTGACATGTGAAAATGGTTCGAGTCCTGAGTGGTTTAACATAACGTCATTGTGATGTGAGCCTTTGTCACTCGATCGGAGTTCAATGTGTTTCTCAACAACTGAGTTATTAGACTGCCCATTGCACTGACATAATAGGGACATCCTGATCAATAACTTTGTGGTTAACATACTGGAAGCAGCACAGCTTTTCTGCTCGCATGATGACAAGCATAGGTGGAAAAATCCTCTTTGTGATGAACTGTTGATCTCTGGAGGGATTTTTGTGCCTTTTTCTTCAACGTTTTATGGTTTCAAATGAATATTTTCACATAAACAAAGCAAGCACTAACATATTCTGACTAGTGAGAGAGTAGTTTGCATGTGAATGTTCTAAAAAGTTAAGTAATACAAGAAGATAGTGGGTGACATCTGACACCCACCCACAACCATGCCTCAAGTTATACAGGCTCACTTCCACAGCAGAGTTTACCTCTGACATTTCTTCCTCTGCTGTTACTACTTTTGATGTGTCACACTGAAGGGACCCCTGTACAGGTTGAGGAATGAATGCTGGAAGCCAGTGTTTCTTGGCTGGTATAGTGACTCAGGTCCTAAGACATTCATATATCATTATGTGCCCAGGGCAAATAAATATACCACTGAGATGTGCTAAGATATTCTGGAAAGCCAAACTGCAAAACAAACAAAACAAAAAACACTGTTATCACATTAATGTTTGGCTAAAATATTCTTTGGTAGCTATGATTTTATTGTCTTTAATCTTGCTACCGTTGTCCCGAAAGGCCACGAAAAGAGAAGCAAAATGTTTTTTTAAAGAATTATGAGAATAAAGGAAGTTTTGTATATATAGTTTATACAAATGTAGATTATGTATTGATCACCTGTTTGTTGTCTTTGAAGTTATACTGTATATGTACAGTACAGTATGTTACTCATTCATGCTGGTATCTTTAAAATACAAGCATAAGCCATCATATACAGAACAGTACAAGTTTAATACAGTTCAAAGTAGCTGCGTGCAACAACTGGCCCCTCTGTCATTGGATGGCACAGGACTATATATTGATGTGTGAGTGTGTGGGGGTTTTGCATGTGCTCCCCAGTTCAATTAGAAGGTGCATAACTGAGAGAGAGTCGCTGTGTGTCAATGCACACCACCGCCTGTGTCACTCCTGTGGCTTCTTTGACAACGTGAGTACAGATCTTGGCTGTATGGTAGATATAAATAGATAAATATTTGAATTAGCTCTCTGAGCTAGAATTTACTTGCATTAAGAACCTAGAACTTGTGTCATGATGAAATGTTTCATAGTGTTGCTTGTAACTTTACAGAACTGCATTTTGCACAAATGAAATTATTTGAAATTATTAACATTAGCATTTCACTGCATGTAGCACTGCATTAACTATGTTCATTTCCATTATTATTTATTAATACAGTTCAGAAATGATGTGCGTAAAACTGATCCATGTTACTGCTGTAGAAAACTAGTGTAGTTTAGCAAGTAGTAATTATTAATCATATAATATGTAATAACATTTTCATCATATTTTTCTTAATTTTCCACAATAATACAGTGAATTAAAAAATATTACCATGTTTCTGTTTTTGTGGACATTTTGTAAATGGATAGTAAAATAATAGTCACTGCAGACTGAAATATGTAACAAAGCTGTAAAGAAGGAAAATGTCTCTCTAGGGATCAACATCTTGCCAGTTTGTGAAGACGACTCTCAGCTGCAGCACCATTTGATGGAGAAATATTTCAGACCTGTACATCCTCATCAGGACGCCAGAGGCGTCAAAGATCATAAGTCTGAAATGTGTGACCCACAAGAAAAAGACCACAAGCACAGGAAGACTGCTAACTCAAAATCTCAACAAATGAAGCACCATCACCAAAATCAAGGCCATCGCCATCACCATGACCAGCAAAAGTCACATCAGTCAGATGACAATGATAGCCATGAGTGAGTTTGGACATTTTTCCCCACTGTTACATGCCTGTTTTCATGTATGGAGTCTGCTCTTGATTTTAAAATAGACGAAGATATTTCAACTCTAGTTTTCACATAAGAAAGATTAAAGTAGCAGAGATGTCCTTCTGAGTTCATTTGTTATAGAATTTTGATTAATGAGCAAAAATAAAAAATAATTATCATTAGCTTGTCTCAGCCTTGTATTGGTATCCAGTGTGTCTTTTACACCCGTGTTTTCTTTTTTAAAATAGCAGCCATTCAACAGCAGAGGACAGCCTCTTCAGTGATCATCACTCCGACCATCGACATCAGCGTGATAATGACAAGACTCATCACTCTCACCACTATGATCGCAAGCAAAGCCGCCACCATGCTTCTCATTCAGAAACTCCCTTGAGTTCCTCAACTGGTTCCTCTTCATCCTCTTCTACTTCTTCTTCCTCTTCATCAACATCAACATCGGCATCCTCCTCCTCTCCTTCCTCCTCCTCTTCCTTTTCTTCCTCCTCTTCAACGTCTTCCTCTTCCTCTAGCCTGTCCTCTGAGAGCAGCAGTGAGGGTTCAGATAGTGGTCCACTTAAGAAGCCCCAGCATTCACAGTCCTGTACTGACATTTCCAGGAAACACAGGTACTTTGAAGAAGCAGACGACACAGCCCCTTTGATAGATAAGAAAGATTGTCCAAACAGGCTCCCTGCCAAACAGGGCAGAGAGAAAGGCAAGTCCTTGCACAGTGGTCCTACTCAAGGCACCCGGAAAAACACACAGAGGATTACAAAAGGTTTGGGAAATGATGGAAGTTTCCGCAAAGCCAAATCAATGGAGGCTCTCACTGGACCCAAAGAAAGAGAATGGCATGGACATGAAGATGAAACTGAACCAGAGAAGAGAAAAGGTGAAGCCAGGAAGAATTTGATGAAGGAAAAAATGAAGTTCTCTGCCTTCCTTAATGAGATCACTCGGCAGGTGCTCAGCCCGATGAGACTCACCACTCTTGGGGTTACAGATGCTCGAAGACCCTGCAGTCCAGGGCAGGCCTCTGTTAGATCCAGTAAGGCAGACAGCAGCACTAAGAAACTCAGACAGCAGAGGAGTCGGCCCGCCAGTGCAGACTCAGTTAGCTCCTGCAAGTACTCCCAAACCAGCAAGCACTCTTCTCGACTTTCTCACTCTAGATCTTTCCACCACGCGCATAGACACCGTTCTGCAGACTCACCCCATCGCATGTGCCACAGGCCCAGAAGCTGCACTGATATTAGCTGTTTGAAAAAACATGAGTCATGGTTTCAAACTCCTGAGCATCACTCCCATTCGCCTTCTCATAAGCACCATCACCACTGTCTCCAAGGAGACCATCACACTTCTGGCCATGATCATCATCATGGAGACTGCAACAGCCCAAGGTATCACCATCACCACAGAGACCACCACAACACAAGTCATCACCATCACCACGGACACCACCACAGTCCTGTCTATCATCATGGAGATCACCATAGCCCCACTTATCCCCACCATGGTGACCACACTTCTCATCACCACAGACACCACGACAACACATCCCATCAAGATCACTATGAAGACAATCACCAGGGAGACCAATACAACCCAACTCATCACCATAGAGACCATCATAGCACTGCTCGTCACCATCACCATGGAGACCACCATAGCCCTGCTCGTCACCATAACCATGGAGCGCACCATGGCCATGCTCATCACCATCGCCATGGAGACCACCACGACAATGCTCATTATTGTGAAGATCACCACACCCCAACACATCACCATGGAGACTATCATAGTTCAGGTCACCACTGCCATAGCAGACACCCAAACATTGAACGCCCTACTACACCACGTCACCATGGACTCAGCCTAACCAGTGATCATAAAGATCACCACAACCCAACACATCCCCATCACCATGAAGACAACCATGGCCTTGCTCAGCACCATAGCTCTGATCATGATCATCATCATCATGGAGACCACCACAGTCCAGGCCATCAGCATCACCATGGAGACCACCACAGTCCAGGACGTCAGCATCACGATGGAGACCACCATAGTGAATCGCATCAGCATCACCATGGAGACCATCACAGTGAATCTCATCAGCATCACCATGGCGGCAACCACAGTCCAGACCATCAGCATCACCATGGAGACCACCACAGTCCAGGCCATCACCATCACCATAAAGACCACCACAGTGAATCTCATCATCATCATCAGCATGGAGACCACCACAGTCCAGACAATCAGCCTCACCATGGAGACCACCACAGTCCAGACCATCAGCATCACCATGAAGACCACCACAGTGAATCGCACCAGCATCACCATGGAGACCACCACAGTGAAGCTCATCATCATCACCAAAAAGACCACCACAGTGAAGTTCATCAGCAGCACCATGGAGACCACCACAGTGAACCGCATCAGCATCACCGTGGAGACCACCACAGCGAAGCTCATCAGCATCACCATGGAGACCACCACAGTCCAGGCCATCAGCATCACCATGGAGACCACCACAGCAAAGCTCATCAGCATCACCATGGAGACCACCACAGTTCAGGCCATCAGCATCACCATGGAGACCACCACAGTCCAGGCCATCAGCATCACCATGGAGACCACCACAGTCCAAGCCATCAGCATCACCATGGAGACCACCACAGTGAAGCTCATCAGCATCACCATGGAGACCACCACAGTGAAGCTCATCAGCATCACCATGGAGACCACCACAGTTCAGGCCATCAGCATCACCATGGAGACCACCACAGTCCAGGCCATCAGCATCACCATGGAGACCACCATAGTTCAGGCCATCAACGTCACCATAGAGATAACTATAGTACATGCCATCACAAAGGTCATCACCCTGAATCACATCTCAACCAGCCCCAGTCCAAAAACAATGACCTTGACCATGATGACCTCCATGACCACAACACTCATTTAAAGGGGCATTCTGCTAGCAGTCCAGCTTCGCACAGGAAGCTGGACTCTCTTTCCAGCAAGGCGGATTCATCCAGGAATACCAGCAGCCCCTCCAGTCAGGAAGAGGAACAGACAAGCTTCACTGGCTCGTCATTACAGAAAGTATGACATCTCTCCTGGGGTTAAGACTATACTCATTCATGAAATTACAGTATGTCCATAAAAGAAGTATAAGTCAATAGTTGCCAGTGTTATACATGCTTGATTAACTGGTCATGTAATAATGTTCCACTCATTTGCTTGCCTATTGATTTGGGCACCAGTGTGCATGCCTCTGTGGACATAAGTTATTACAGAACCATAGATTAGTTAGGGTTAACTAATAGTAATCAAATTGACATTCCAAATTGATGGTCTTTGTCCTTCTTTGATTTTTCAGCTTTTCTTTTTTTACTTTATTAATTGATAATTAATGTTATTTCTGAATGTCATTTTTCCTGTCAAAGTAATTGTGTTTTCTTTAATACAGGAAAAGCCACATGAGCTGGGTAGAGTCATGTAAGTGTGATGTAGTTATTTGGGATTTGTTAACTGGTAAAAGTTATAGTCCAAGTGGCAACCATGGCCGTGATATTGTATATACACCCAATGTGTAAAATGAGAGTAACGAGAGTAATGAAAGAATGTGTTATTAAATAAAGTCATCAACTGCTCATGCACTTTGTCTCACTCCATTTAATTTCTCTGTCTATCCTGCTAGGATACTACAGGGGCAGAATGAGGGTCTGCATCAAAGTTTGCTGAAGACAGCAGTGAAGATGGAGTGTTTGGGAGAGGAGTTCATGAGCAGCCAAAAGCTTTTGGAGGCAGAACTTCAGAGGACTCGCATGGAGCTCAGCAACCTCACAGAGAGGTTTAAGAGGTATAATGCACAGAAAACAGTTTTTTTAACTTCCTCCAGTCACTGTACATAACACACATATCATTTAAGTTACCTCGAAAAGAAAACATTAGGACTACTAACTTTCTTGTGTTTTCGATTACAATTGCAATAAGGTACAACAGTGGATTCATTTTTTTAGGAAACTGAGGTCATTTGGAGCAAATATACAAAAACCATTATAATTTTTCGCGACTATGCTATGCTATTTTTATGAATATGCTCAAAGGTTGTGGGCCAACTCAGAAAGTGGAGCTACATATAAAAAAATGAAATAAAATTCCGTTTCAATAAGGGGGTGTTAGCTTGTGCTCTTTAATAGACAGTTTAGGGTTCCACATGTTATGCCTAATAGGCTGCAGAATTAATGTATTCCTCAATCAATTAACCTGTTAAACATAAAGTTGGGCTCATTGGACGTTCTTTTTTTTAACATGCGGTAACTCAGGAAATGTAATACAATGGGCACTTGTGGATACCTTTGTTTGTTATGCACTGAAAGCAAGTGAATGAAATGCACTGTTGTTTGTCTGTTGTTTTTGTACCTGAATGCATTTATGTATACAAAAGAAATATATACAATTTCAGAGATCTGAAAGTATAATCCAGTCTAAACAATGTGAATAAGGCTCAATCTGTTTTGAAATGAGATCTGACCTTTGTTTTTACTATCTGTCTAAAGTTTTAGACCTAAAATGATAGTTGCAAGGGATGCATAATATATATTATTTAATCTGATACAATGTGCCATATTGCAAGAATACTGCAATGCATTGTGTTATTGTTAAGTAACTTCTCTCTCTCTCTCTCTCTGCCTTATTTCAGACTACACGACAACTGCTCCTCCACACAACAGACTAATAATCTTTTGGAGCAAAAGCTTCATTCAGTGGTGAGATTGGAAGCATTTCTATGTTTCTTGTGCTTGAGCCTAGATTATTAGAAACAGGGAAATGGTTATAGAAACAAGTAGGAGGCTTTTTCTACTGAATTATTGAGGTTGACTGAGCAGTTAAAGTAATTCAAACTCTTGGGAGAGGATACCATGACATAAGTCCCCCACTTACTGAAGGTTTATTTGTGATTATTTCGTGCTTTCTGTGTCAGGCTCAGAATATGGAAGGAGAACGTGAGAAGTTGAACCGGCGTATTTCAGCACTGACGGAGAAGCTCGCTGATGCAAAAACTGCCAACAGCGTGGAAACATTCAATGTAAGATCTTTACCTCTCTCTTAACTTCTAGGCTGACAGTGGATTCACAATCACATTCAGAGGCAGGGGAGGGAAACCGCAAAAGGGCTCCGCCACAATGACGGAAAAATATCTTGGTATTCTTCATAATTTCTGTTAGTCACTGCAGGCAAGAATAGATAGACCAAGAAATACAAATTAAATATTGATAAGCCTCTTTGAAATTGTTTAGTGCACATACATACATTTTCATGTAAAAACCTCTTCTTCGACTTTGCATCATATAATCATCAATTTGTAACCTATACTTACTGTAGGTAACATCAGTACTGCACAGAACCGACCTCCATTTTCAGCCAGATGACACCATTAATCCAGTGGTTCTCCCCATCACTCCCCCTCCGGCTCAGTTCATGGACAACCATAACTATGGGAAGGCCAAAGCGGGCGGGCAGGAGCAACCTCTAGGGTCAGTTCCAGAGGAGGAGGAATCTGACTGGTCAGAGATGGGGGAGGAGACCCCACGATTTATACTGACAGGATCAAACAGAGGTCAAGTTTGGAGACACCAGGAAGGAGACGTGGACAAAGACAGCGAGTCAGGGAGTGAGGAAAGTGTCAGACGACACTCTCCACACCCACTGCAGGTACCTCATCTCCAGTTCACCATCCACAGTGAGAATCTGTCTGACGGCATGACAGGTGAGGGCACTTTCAGGATCGCCACGAGTCCAACCCATGGCTCGGCCATCCTGATCCGGTCAGCTAGCCTGGAGGAAATCCCCCTGGCCCGCCATCACATGCAGAAGGAGCTGAGAGGCACAGAGGCCATGATGGACCTCCACCACCAAGGAGACGAAGCTATCGAGGATTCAGATAATGAAATCATCCATCACTGGAGAACAAGCAATGACAGAGATGCAGCTATTGGGAGGCCGATGGAAAGCAGGATGTCAGAGGCAGATAGCAGCCTGGCCGGCCTGCAGTCGGCCGAGCAGATGCTCAACCACTTCATATGTGAGCCGCAGCCAGGTGAAGGAAACGGGCCGGGCAGGGCTGAGGTGCACGGCTGGACAGACGGGATTCCAGATGAGGTGTTGAGAGGGGAGCGAACACAGCTGTGACAGAAACACACTGTGTCTGATAACTCACTTTGATCTTTATTTCCTAGGAGAAGTTTAGCTCTTTTTCAGTGGCTCAGAGGTTCATCCCCACTAATTAACAAGTGGTTTGTGGAGACTTAACCTTTGAATTCAAACTGTAAGACTTACTAGATTTACTGTGATAGCCTGTCTCTGACCAACACCTTTCAGACAGCACATTGGGCTTCCTCATTTGTTTCTCAATAAAAATCTACACTCAAATAAATACTCTTATTACTTACGTTCAACACACATTCGTAGTTTTTACCAAACCTGTTAAAGCATGAGATCAATACAACCAACATTTGCCAAGTGGAACTGGAGGCAGATGAATAACATATGTATTTAAAACTAAACTATATTTTTCTGTACCTTGAAACATCCTGTGCAGCTTAGATTTGGTAATGTATTGGTAAAATGTAAATGTGTATTGTTGTATAAATGCAGGTATAGGCATTTCCTTTCGTGTTCTTTCATCTCCGTGGAATATAAAAGGAGTTATTCTGTTTATCTGTTATCTTTATTATGTATTCATTTATGGTGTTCTTCTTGTATAGGTAGCCACAGTTATGCGTTGTTGAATTCTTGGTTTACCGCCATATAAAATATTATTCTTTCCCTAGTGTTTTCCCATTGATCAATTTTCCTGTTGTAAAAAGTAGTCATAGTAGGTATATACTATATAACACAATGAATACTTAAAGTCACAATATAGTTATGAAATAGCTTTAAATATGTGTATATGCAAAAATATTGTCCTGTCCTTGTGTGAAACATTTATTCCCTGTGGTTACAATAATTAACCTGCCGAAATAAATGCTTGGAATTGTACACATTTCACAAGCTTGTGTAAATATCTTCCATGTAACTCTGTCCATGTAACATCTAATAAACCAAATGAAGAAAAAAGGAGACATAATTTGTTTAATTTCTGATCAATGCTCCTTGAAAAGGAATAGATAGAGATAAAGGTAGATCTAGGGAGGAGTTGCTCTAAGTTTAGTTACAGCTCTGGAGGTGAAAGACAGACAGGGTGACCAGAGGCATTGTTAGAAAGAGGAGGAGATATTTTGCTGAACGATACCTGCCAGGTGTTCTGTGAGACAGAAAATGTGTTTTTGATGACAGGCTATATAAATATAGTTGACGTGACTAGACACACCACTTGTTTAGCAGGCAGAACTGACAGAGTCGGGACAGTCTGAGACCATCTCCTTAAATGAGATCATTGAGATCAGGACTGGGTTCTATCCAGGTTTCAGAGCAGCTCCAGCCCGTTGCTGTTTCACAGTCAATGGGTCACGAGAGTTGGCTACTCATTTATGCATGTGTTTTATGGAATTGGACAATGTACAGGAACATAACAATGTAATTATTATTATTAAAATACATTCTTACTGTACTGATCCGTCATCATTCAAACCAAAAACTCTGCCCCTGTTACAATTTGTATGTTTTTCCACACTGAAAGTATTATTATATTTATCCTTGTTAGCAGTGTGGCTCTATGGATGGTAATGTCTGTTGGTTGGTCAGTCGGTTTGGGCCACCACTTTGGTCGACATTGAAATATCTCAACAACTATTGGATGATGGAATGCCATGAAATGTTGTACAGACATTCATGGTGCCCAGAGGATGAATCCTAATGACGTTGGTGATTCCCTGGCTTTTCCCCTAGCGCCACCATGAGGTTGAAATATCTCATCTAACAACACATGGAAGGATTGCCAGGAAATTTGGTTCAGACATTCATGGTCCCCTCAGAATGAATTATAATGATCCCTTAACTTCTCATCTAGCACCGTCAGAATTTGAATTTGTTGTTTGTGACCAAATATCAAATACTAAAGACATTCCCATCAGCCTCAGCTGTACTTTGTGTTTAGTTATAATTTAAGAATGTTAGCATGCTAATACGCTAAACATCAACATGTTAGCATTGTCATTGTGAGGATGTCAGCGTGAGGACCCAGTGACTCTGGGTCAGATACAGGACATGGACTAAAATTCACACATATGTATAAGAAGCAAAAATAGAAAATAAATCAAATGTTTGAAAATAAAGAGATTCTTGTGAAGGATTTCTAAAAGTATTTTTTTTCATTATCAAGCCTCATTTTCTTTTAATCTCAAATTTATTCCAGTTTATTTGTGCATTTGAAGTTGTGTTGTATTGTATTGTAGCTGTGTGTTACACAGTAACTCCACCTACCTGTCAGGTTCAATTTGCTTTGTCTTCCATGTCCCCCTGTATGAGTGATGGGTGCTGAGCAGACAATGGCCTGGATTCACTGACCAGTTTAATAGGATAGGTAGGCATTAGAGGTAAGACGCTCCCGGGATCCAGGTTTGCCAAATCCAGTGTGCCAAATCCACTGTGTGGCACACTGGACGGTACACAGTGGTCGGTGGAGATAACTGGACTTTTTTCAGCACTTTTTGGGGAATAAAATAAGGTGAACTTTGATGCACTCATCATCTGTTTAAGTAGAGACGCACCACTTGAGATGTGGAGATCTAAAACTTTACTCTCCAAGGATTTTACACTGACCTCTCTTGACTTTTTCATTTTTGGATAAATGTGTGCTCTCACAAAGCTATTATCAGTGTGTTTTTAATTGTGCTTGCTCTGTTGCTACTGGTTTATTTTTCAAATTCAAAGAATTGAATTTCAGTCTTGTCATCTCATCTCTGAGCCGTCAGAGTCATGCCTCTCACCTCTCCTTCTTCCTCACAGACAAAGCACAGCATCGTCCCTCGCTGCCTCGTCGTTCTCCTTCCCCTATTCCCCCGGTAAGATTGAGATTCCCTCGCTGCAACCATGGTGGTGATGAAGATGAAGTTCCCCTTTGAGAAAAGGGTGAAGCTGGCCCAGGGACTGTGGCTCCTCTCCTGGTGTGCCACAGTGGCCGGGGCTCTCACCTTCAGCCTGGGGTGCATCCTCAAGATAGAGCTCCGCAGGAGGGCAGAGGTATTTTTCAACTTTTACATGCCAGCACTTTAAAGCTTAATTCATAAGTCCAAAGCTTTGTTGTTTTTGACTTTTTTTTTTACATGTAAGTTACCAACAAATTACAAAAATAAATAGTGGATTACTTAGTTTAATTGCAAACGTGACTGACGTATAATGATGTCTTTCAGTGTAACTATATAGTAGTATGTGTTGTCCAACTGTGTTCATACTGGGAAGAAAGTCTGTGCACCTCGTTGCCTTTGATCATACTTGTGACAGAAAATAGATAACGCATAAACTGCTAATAATGACTCTAAACTCTAAATTGTTGTTGTTGTATCTACATTAAGGGACAGTATATTTGGGAGTTGTAAGGTGATACAGTTGATTACACACTAATGTACTGATTTACATGAATAACATCAAGCACGCCTGACAGATGCCTTCTGTGCCTGACATTCAAACTGTTGGCATCTTTTTGGGAGAAAATCTGAAAATCTGAAAAAGTGTCTTGAAAGGATAAATTAAATCTGACACCGTCAAAGAAATGTCCTTGACCAACAAGAGGTAGATACACACCTGTGACCCACTTTGGATCCTGACTCATCATTTGATAAACCAGGCTCAGTCAGTTTTAATCAGCCTAATCCCTACTTCTGAAGGCTGCCATCACAACTTAAAAACCTACATAGTTTTTAGCTTATTTGGATGCATTTTATTCCCAGATTTAAATAGTTTGCATCATTTCATTATCTGCAGGCTCACAAACATCATCTTTGCACAGCTATACTACTACAGCTATTGCTGTTATTCACACTATTTCTAAAAGTACCCCAATATTTGTTTTGAATGACAAGAATTTCATGAAGAAAGATTCCTTTTTTGCCCTGTTTGAATTGTTTCTTCCTTTGATAATTGGGGTTATACTGACAGTGTTATGTTTGCATGGCTGTAAAATGTGTAAATGAACATGTACCTATGATTAATGGGAAGAGAAAAAACAAATGAAAGACATGCAATAAGTAGATAAATACATTACAGAATCTATGAGGCTTACAAAAGTGTAAAAAGTGTTACCTACACCTCCCTACAACAAAAAGAGCTTTTTCACAAATGCATAACTGTGCAAACTTATTCATCTACTGTCTTCTTAAAAGAGAACTTTCAGAGAACGAGAGAACTTAATTTCCATTTTACTAAAATCAAGCACGTTAGATGTCACTTCGTATGAGGATTTCCAGATTTCTAGTTTGTGCAAAGATCCTCTACATTAACCAGTGGAATATGTTAGTCTACCAAAGACTTGTGCACACAATGAGGAGTCTCATATACTCACTACTACTATACCTCACTGGGCAATACTACATTTGACAGGGGACAGATCATAACTGTGTTTTCATATCTTTTGGGTTATGTACTTGTTTGTGCAAACAGGTTTTTGTCGTGTGCACTCGGTGCTCACTCTAGGTGTAGGTGCCCTTGAGCAACACAGCTGAGCCTCTGCGGCTTAAAGTGAGCTGCTCAGTAGACTCTGATTAAACTGAGATGCTCTTAGTTATGAATTATTATGGGACTGACTGTAATGCTGCTGATGAAATCATCATACATGCATTTAGGAGATCTTTTCAACCTGCGAGCGTTCATGAACACACATGTTGAGTGGTCAAGCATTCTTCAAACCCACTGAACTTTCACTTTAAATTCAAGATTGTAAAGTCGGGCTGAATTAGTTGGATATGTTTATAAAAAGAGGGACGATACATCTACAAATGTACACTTATAAATCTCTAAAGGCAGCCAAGTGTGGACATGTTTCTCATTACCAGCAACATATAGCTTCAGTGAGGAAAACATGGTGTTTAATAACTTTGCTTGTTTGTGGGTGTTTGGAGGTTGGTGTTCAACATGTATTTCCAGGTGAATTGTCTGATGATTTGAGGCAAATAGCTACATTACTCCTGCTAAGATTATGCATCATTTTTAACAAGGTATATTCTGAAGTATTTCCCTTACAGCAACAAATGGAACTAATATTGATCATATTATTGTTTGACTTACTTACAGGTAATGGATAATGCAGACATACATATTGTGCCCAATACCCTCATCATTGTCGGTCTGGCCTCCTTGGGTATCAACTACTTTGCTTCAAAGATCTGTCAGGATGCTCTGGATGCAGGGCGATTTCCTCGCTGGAAGAACTTCCTGAAGCCCTATTTTGCCGTCTCGTGTTTCTTCACTGTCCTCATGCTGCTAGCTGTCATCATGAGCTACGCCATGACGGGCACTCTGGAGTCTTCTCTGAAGGTTGGCCTGAAGAACGGCATCCGTTTCTACAAGGACACAGACACCCCAGGCCGCTGCTTCCAGAAACAGAACATCGATCGCCTGCAGATGGAGTTCCAGTGTTGTGGAAACAGTGACTTCAGGGACTGGTTTGAGGTCCAGTGGATCAGCAACCGCTACCTTGATTTCAACTCTAAGGAAGTGAAAGAGTAAGTTGTGGACAATATTATCGTGTGTAGTGGGATGGGTTTCCCATCTGTGGATATGTATAGAAAAACAAGGACATCTGTTAACTATAATGTACCTAAAGATGAACAATCATATGCCTGAACATATCTTTCACTTGTTTCCTTAGCCGCATCAAGAGCAATGTGGATGGTCGTTACTTGGTGGATGGAGTCCCATTCAGTTGCTGCAACCCCAGCTCTCCTCGGCCGTGTATCCAGTATCAGCTCACCAACAACTCAGCGCACTATAACTATGAATACCAAACCGAGGAGCTCAACATCTACCTCCAAGGCTGCAGAGAGGCCCTGGTCACGTACTACATGGGCCTGATGAAGACCATTGGGGCTGGAGTACTGTCAGTCTTCCTCTTACAGGTATACTATGAGAGGAATTACCATGGTTTAACAGTGATTTCAGGCAGAGTTGGTGGTGCTAAGGTGAGCTTTTCATTTGGAGGATGGTCAAGGCGTATAGTAGTGTAGTGCGTGTCTGATGTGAACACCATGACTGGAAGTCTGTATGGATCCTTGATGATGCTCTGTAATGGAATCTGCTCTCCATCTAACTCACTCTCACATTTCTCCACCCGCCTCCTCCTATCTCCTCAGGGCTCTGTGCTGGTGAGCTTGCGGTTCCTGCAGACCTCCATGGAGGCTGTGGCGGGGAAGGAGAACACAGAGATTGAGACAGAAGGGTACTTGCTGGAGAAAGGAGTGAAAGAGACCATCCTGGAGTACATCGACCCTTTGCTGAAGTTCTTCCTGCTTACAAACCAGGTGGAAGAGGGCACCCCAGCCGCTGCCCCAGCTACCACCTAAACCATAAATGATGTACAAACATATGTAAATATTTTTTACACAGAGAGGGCAACTAATGGATGATTATTTAAATTTGAAAACAGAATATTAATCACAAATTTCTATGAATTTCACAGATTTAGGGGTAGTATTTTTTATTGTCAGATGACGATCACAGGCAAAGTAAATGTAAACTATAAATAACTGTGCTTTCCCATTCAAATTCCACATGCTGAACTGATACCCCTCCTTTTAACCACATACAGTTTAACATCAGAAAAGATGCCCACAGATATTGTAAACCCGTGATTTCTATTGTTTTTCAGATCCTCCTTAAAATTAATAATATGCTTTCTCATTATTTCTCAGTTTTATTTACATGAATGATAAACCATTTATTATTATATTTGTTTACATTTCCACAGACACACAAAATCTCTTCATTGTTTTTGAACGTGTTATGCATTGCTAATTCCATTCTCACGAGTCTGTGTCAACAGCAATCAAACAATTGCCAGTCACTGAGTAAACAGTAATTCACGAGGCAATGTACAAAAGTGATTTTTGGTATTACAAAAACAAGGATGTGAAGCTGACTGTAGAGAGGCATGCAGCACAATGCTCTGCTGTGCAACAGGACTATGACATAAGATAACAGATGACTTATTAAAGTTGGAAGTTACTAATTGAGTGCGGTCTAGACCTGCTCTGAAAAGTGCCCTGGGATAACTTCTGTTATGATTTGGCGCTATATAAATAAAATTGAATTGAATTGAATTGAATTGAATTGCCTTATGGAGTGGAGTCACTTATTGCTTGTTTTTGCAGACATTATAACACTTCACATGTCAGATGTCACCCTCCATAACAGGTGCCCCAAGTTGTTCATTTCTCCCTGTCAGTGAAAGGAATAGGATTATGAAGATTGATTAAACGATGTTGTTAATGCAGTGAAAGCCATCAAGTGTGTCCTCTGTTCTGACACCTTTGTTAAAGCTTTTAATCCCATTTGTTAATACTCAACCTGCTGCCCCTGCAGTTAGACACCTGCGGCAGGTGGATGTAAGATGCAGAGTGAACTATGCCACAGCTTTGTTTGCTTATCTAAATGGAGTTTGTGTGTCACTATATAGAATAATACAATAAACCTGTAAGTCAGAGCCATGCAATAAATGTTATTTATGGTTAATGTACAGTTTTTGTTGAGACTGTGTCAGAGAGGTGTTTATTCATGATAATGTTTTAGGCTGTAGCTCACAACATTTGCATGTTGTTGTAAATGATTGCATTAGAGTTATATGGTATACGGAGTACAAAACAAACATGTTAATATGGCACAACAAGACCTAGTCCACTGGCTTCATTACCATAGAACTGATGCATGACTCAGTCTCCTCTAAACTTCTCAGATGGTTTCATTTCAATAATTGTTCAAATGACCCAATATTTTACTAGAAAAAAAAGTTAGAAAATGTGTGTATCAGAACTTTGTTAGCTGACCCCTCAGATTTATCTTGTGACCTTTTGGGAGGCCCGATTTCTAGATTGGGAACCACTGGATTTAAACTACCCAACTGTTTATAAAGTAGTTCAAACTAGCTCCACCTCAGCCAGCAACAAATGTCAAATGCTGCTCACACATTGATGATGATTAATGTATTGGTACTTTTCCTTAAATGATCTGAATACCTCTTCCACCACTGGTATTGGTGGAGGTATACTGGAGAGCATTTTGTTATTCCACAGTGAGGCAGACGAGGCGTCTGTTTATTGACCATTTGATATTCAAATTATAATAAACACGGTTTAACTTTGACTGCAAATTATTGTTTGTGAATGAATATGTAAACAACAACCGAGAGCAGACACATAAAATCTATAATAATAATCTGCCGCCCAAGTAGTTACAGATGCGATGACGTGTTGGTCACGTGACGAGAAGACTATGCGCAACTCATTGTTCGACACATTTTCATGATCAGACCTTTTTGAACGAGTCCCGTGTGAACGTGTTCAAAATGTACAGAGCCTGTCAGTCAGTGCTCTGTCAAGTGATCTCCCGACGAACACAGTGGAGCATTTGCTCTTAGCTACTTTAAGGGCTCCTTCACTCATGAACGCCTCAGTTAAAGAGGAGTTTTTCAAATCTTCCAGACTGACTGTCACGCCCAGTAAAGAGTGGTTCAGAATAAGCGAATCATTCGCTACTCCCGCACTCTAACTGTTGCAGCTGCCCGGAAAGCTAGTTTCAGACAACTGGCTAGCCGTAGCCAGGGAAATACCAGGGAGTCGTTGACTAGCTAATGTATTTCGCTGCAGTATTTACAAAATTAGCAGAACCCCATCCAGAGTATAAGCAGCAAGAGGAGGGAAATTTACTAGAACGGGCAGGTAGGTGGACAGCAGATATATTTGGTTCCCTCACCTGCTGTTCGCGGTATGTCAGACTGTAGGGCAAAACACCAAAAGGTAGCTAACTAACTAGTTAACCACTTAGCTATAGTTAGCATAAGTGACTAAATAGTTGTCAACTGATGACTGAAAATATATTATTACATCATAAAGTATCGCAATAAGATTTTGTGACAATCTCAATACGCCATTTGTTAGCATTGTCTATTCCCTTTTCTAACGACAACTAGCGAAATTAAATTTAATGGCGTTGAATAGTTCCCTGGCATATTTCAGCCACTGTTTGGGTTAGTTTGGGCATGTAGCTATAGGAAAATCCAGTTAAACTTGGGTAGCTAGCTAGCCTTGTCCGACGGGCCTGATGTCTCTGTATTTACTTCCTCTTTGTATTTAGGTTGTTATGTCAATGCTTGAAGCCCTCTTAAATATCATATAAATGGGGCAGAATAACAGTGACATGTTTGGGCTAAACGATAATTGTAGTTTAACAGGCTGAGGCCAACAGTAGTCGACTGGGATACAGGGTCTTTTCCAGCCTAATACCACATGGTGGCGCTGGTTCATAGTGAGACAAGAGCTAAATTTGCCTGATTACTTGTTTACTGGAACATGACTAAAGGAAGTGGATGAAGTGGCATATGTCAGTGAGGAAGGCCCACCCATTAACATTGCTAATATCTGTTTAGTCATCTCTGAAGCAGTTACTAAGTCTTTATTTGAAGGTATATGAGACTAGTGTTGGCATGAGCACCACACACATAATGTTACACACCTTTACTGGCCTCTCTGGTTAGCAAGCTGTACATAGATAACCTTGATTTTAAGAACTCACAAAGTTCTGTGTTGACAAAATACCACATTTTTGTAGGTGTCCCATCCCAGTACACATGTAGATTATGTCCCACATCAAGCAGTTAAGCTTAGGAGGCATTGTGCATGGCTAGACAGGAGGAAGCGGCAGATGTACTGCTCATGGCATTTGGGCATATCATACTTTAAGTGACAGAGGTACGCTGCCACACTCGTGGCCTTCCCACGTGAAATATATACCAGCTTTGACAACTTTTATAGTTCAGGCCATTTCTAAAATATGTGTCATGTATGTGTTGTGTTACTGTGTATACATTATGACTGATTTTGAGTTTGGTCATTGTGTTTCAGATTAGAAATGGACGGAGATGACTGCAGTTTTCCTCCAGATTCATCAGATGATCACTCGCAAAGAGGAAGTGTTGCTTCCTCTGCAACACTTTCCCGTGGTACGGTGCATCAAATATTAATGTAACTCATGGAGGATAAAATCACTCCTCAGTGTTTTCTAATATGCACTATTTTTATGTGTAGTACAGTTTGAATTTTCATGTGGTGTTATTTCTCTTTAGCTAATTAACTCTTTGTAATTTTGTGTTTGTTCACACAGCTCAAGATGTGCTTGTATACATGTTTGGTGACAGCGCAGTGCACTTATCAGTAGAAGGGCTCGGCAGTCTCACTGTGCAGGACTTGGGCCGCAGTGTTCGTGAGGCTCTCCATATTCCTGAGTCTGCACAGGAGGCTTTTGCTTTCTGGCTTTGTTCTCCACTGCTCGGTAAGAAATGTTTTTCCGCCACGCTTTTTACTCTCATAAATGCTGTGACTCTTCATGTGGGAATGCTATGATATGAGAATGATGATGTGGATGCTTCTTTCTTATAAATATCGTAGTCTGACCACAAAATGTTACATAATATGTGATATTTTTGACAGGATGTTAGGCAGGACATGTGTGGAGATGCCTGAAGAAGCCTAAATGATTGAGCCTTTATACAGTACTGTACTGCTTGAATTAGGAATAAAATGGTACAATTATGGTTCAGCTATGGTTCAATACAGTATGTTTAATTCATGTATTCAACAGCAGGAATACGTTTAAAAATCAGGTCGGTCACAGAAAATTAATTGCTTTTGCTTCATGGCTTTTCCTTTTGAAATTCCCATTTACTGTTTAAAATGATTGTACCTTACCTTGATGCAAGCAGCTCCAGTATCACAACAGCAAAGCACAAGAATCAGAGCAGGAAAACAGACACATCTGACTGTGTTACATTTGCATCCTCCTTACTCCTCAGATTTGCAGTTAAAGACAAGGCATCAGCCATACAAACTGTGTCGGCAGTGGCAGGACTTGCTGTATCGCTTCACTGAGGCCTCTGAGGAAGACATTTCGCAAGGTGAGAGTTTGGCCTGTATGTCGGTGTGTTTAGATGCCATAAGTAACTGCATTATTGTCAGCTTTCCTCAATAAGTACATTGTTTTGGAAAGTCGTCTGAACAAGAAACCTGGTTTCTTTAATCAAGGTAAGGATTAGATGACTTGGTTCGTAAAGCCATATTTCTGCTTGAGATACATGATTTCTTGGCTATGTATGCACTTAACCAGGTTTCTAACCAAGACGGGGAAAGAGCGGCAGCAATAGCAGTGCAAAGCATTGGAAGTAAAGATCATTACTTGCAAAAATGGGACTGAAATGAAGAATTCTATGTACTGTAGGTTTAACAGTAGATTATTGTAAAACTGGTTCACAATAAGATAAAATAAGGCTCTATGACTACAGTCATCTCACTTTGTCCTCAATTTAAAAACGCCAACCAAAAACAACAAAAGAGGTTACATCCTCTTCAGTCTGCACCATAATATACTGTAACCACGACACATGAAACATGCCAGCTTTTGGTCAAAAAAAAAATATAATATATATCTGTGGGAGAGAAAATGTGATTACTTTAGCTGCATGTAAAATGTGTTACAGTAAGTTATCGCAGTGCAAGTACAGTAAATGCATTCCCTGATTTTTCTGCTGTAAGCTGGTTTCTCTCAGTGACCTGGTTTCTCAACGCAGTGTATTTTTATCTTTGTATGCCAAGTTTCTTTTTCTGCAGCTGTTCCCTGTGGATTTGTAGCTTACTTATACATTGTTGATGCCTAGTAGCTTACTCTGGGTAAATAAAGGTAAAAGGGCTGTCAGGTTTGTTTGGGATAAGTAAAAGGAAAAGGTGGGAGTTGGCATGATAAGCAATAAACAGCTGTGACTGAACAAGCAAAGTAAACGTTGGAACCAGAAAGGGAGAGAAGAAGAGATTACAAGTTGCTACGTTTTCTAGTAAAATAATAAAACTGAACAGTTAGCACATTAGTTTAGAGATGAGATATGTATACAGTATAGAGTAGATATTAAATCTTTCACATCTATGTGTTATGGAGTAGACAGGATGTTGTGGAGTAGATGGGGCTTCCGCCCACAGTACAGGACGATGAGACGAAGCAGAGTGAGTTGGAGGGGGCTTGAGTGGTAGATACCCCTACATCTACCACTGTGTTTGTTTCTATACCGTCGCTCCTCCACTCTGGGCGGTGGGGCGACTGGACAAACTGAAAATACACATGGTCACCTGACCCTAACACGTCATTGTCCTCTGCTTTTTCCTCAGATGAACCGTATCTCCAGTTCCGGCGGAACGTTTTTTATCCTAAATCTAAAGAGCTGCAGGTACTAATAACCTGAATTCTCTGCAAAAACATTCATTAGACATTGTTATCCATCACTGGGTACTTGGATTCCAAGTTTAATAAGCATGTTGACTCTTTTTTTTTTTTAACACGTGAAAGTTTTGTTCCTTTTCTATTCAAAGATATTGTCCTCAGACTAACTCTGAGCTCATTTTCCTGATAACGGTTGGATAATTGTTGTCATCATCTCACTCCTGAGCAGATCGATGATGAGGGAGTGTTGAGGCTTCTGTACGAGGAGGCCAGGAACAACATTCTCGCGGGTCGATACCCCTGTGATCCCGAGCACTGGACGGGTCTTGGAGCCTTGTCTCTTGCTCTTGATGAGGGAACTGGTCTTGACGGCCAACAATTTACTACTACTATAAGGTAAGTTAGAAAGCTTTGTTAAATAATAGTTTAAAATGCTCTTGCAATTTTTTATTCTATACATGACTGCATGATTGACCCTTCAGTTTCTCTTAAAGGAATATTTTTTTCCATATTTCCCAGTGTCTAACTATTTCTTGAAACACATTGGCTTATTTAGAAGTAAATTGCAGATTATAGTTAAAGTTGGCATTGAAACCTGTTGAAATAGAAACTGTTATTGAAAAACGGGCATTCATCTACATACATAACTGTGGTGTAACCATATGCAAAACACTGATGTTAACTTGAAAGGCCAGTTGTGTGTCATTTTCTGGTAAGATAATCAACACATGATTCTAATTGACTCTTTGTTTTTTGGCTCCAGCTCTTGCTTAAATGAACATTTTGTAAAGTTCACAGTCGACGGTTTTATTTCGCCTTTTTAGAAAATGAAGAAGTGTGTAATGGCCCCTGCTGGTAATTTTGTCAAATGGTGAGAGGACGCCTCGCTTCAGCAGAAAACATCGACACAGTAAAAAGCACAACCAAACTCATGTCCCTCAGCCCACATATTCTAAAGGGCAGCTGGTAGATTGAGCAGCTTCAGGTACTTCGGCACAATCAGCCACAATATGATGAAAATCTACAGGCATTGTTGAAAATGTCAACAGGTTCTTACTTTGTTTGAGGGGGCTTTGATTTTTTTAATGTTGTGTCACATCAGTGTTTTTTAAATTACTTGTTGGTTTGAAAGTGCCAATGTGTGTCTTTTTTTTGAGACTTGATTGTGATTAAAGGGTTGAGAACTGCAGGTGCTTGACAGGGCCTATATATCACTGCACGTATAATACTGCAGTACTAAAGGAGTGTGGTCACTGTTCTTATTTTAGGCATTCACGACACACGTTAGGCTGCTTACAGTTAGTAGTAAAATACTTCTGAATAGATATTTCTGAGGAAGTCTCATATTTGCAGTGCAGTTTTACAGTGTTGCAATAATGTCTTTGTTTGTTTAGTTTGTGTCTACTTCCCTTTAACTGTTACAGCTTCATACTGTAAACAATCTTCATCAATTTGGTGTTTAATAATTATTAAACCAAAATAAACAATTCAAAGTCTGCGCTGCATCTAAGCAAACATTAGGACTTCAACCCTAAAGTCCAAAAATCACTCATCTTTTTCCTCTAACCATGAAACTGAACATCACGTTCCAAGCTTTGAGAAAAGAGATGAGAAAAGACACTTATCCTCTACACATGAACTACATTATGTTTAACATGTCCTGAATACAGTGGAATCAAATCCTCAAGATATGACATGATTGGACCATTGAGGCGGAGAAAAACACAACTATTAGCATGATCATCTGGATAATGACTGATGGAATTATGCTTTTTAATATAATTACTGGTTGCAGATTAGACCAAGAGGTTCTTTTCAGAGGATCTCTAGGTAATCATCAGTTGACGTCTTTTATGACGCTGACAGATCAGAAGCTGTTCCACTTTAGGAGATTTTATTTTTCTGTTACAATGTGAGAGACAGTGGTTGAGGAAAGGAGGTCAAAACTTGTACTATAAAGAACGTGTTTCGGCTTGTGGCCTTCATCAGGGTCATCATGAAATATATATTACGAAGGACATTTAAATGGGATGAACATGAAAGAAAAAACATGTCAATTGACTCTTTGAGGAGAGGAAAAAATCAGCACTTTGATGCAATCAGTTGTTTCAGCATCCTGTTAATTGTACAGACAAAGCAACCGAAGCAAAGGACAACATTATTTGCACAGATAAGATGCACTAAATGCACAATACAAACGTCTCTTATCTGCTTCCCACAGAGAGAAGAAGCTGTCTTCGTTTCTGCCTGCACACGTTGCCATGGGGAGTGGAGGGTTGCTCTCCACTCTGAGAGGGAAGTCGAGCCGGCAGGCAGGACTGGAGCAGAACCTCTTGGAGGCGTACAGAAAGATCAGCACATCTGCCGGAAACTCTCCTGAGCCCACTCAGCTCCTACACCAGTACCTCAACACATGTCACAGTCTGCCTTATTATGGGTAAGAATTTGTGTAATGAGCCATTTATACTCTATATATATTTGTCTATATAATTGTTTCATATTATTAGGTTTTAATTAATATTAACTACACAAACAGGTGCGCTTTCTTCCTTGGGGAGATCGACAAACCAGCGCAAGGGATTCTCCAAAGGGGAAAACGCAAAGCTGTCAACGTTGGGATCTGCCTGGAGGGAGTTTATGTGATGGATGTTAAAGAGAAGGTGAGCACTGATCATCTTTGCTTGACAGCTCTGTGTGCATACTTGGATAATCGCAGAAATGTGGAAAGCAGTTTTCATTTCTCTTCATGAAGACTGATTCCGCTTGTTGAACACATTGTCTTTCAGCACGTGCTGCTCGGCCTGCGTTTCAATGAGCTTTCCTGGGACCACAGCTACCCCGAGGAGGAGGGGGACTCGCACATTCTGTGGCTGGAGTTTGACGGAGAGGAAGACGGCACTCCTGTCAACAAGTTGCTAAAGATCTACTCAAAACAAGTAAGAAAATGTTGGCGCCATGGCCTCAGGAGTGCGTTGTGTTGATTGGCTGTTTTTTGGTCACTCTTGTCGTGGTGGACAACATTTCTGCACCTGGTGTTTTTGAGAGCTTCAGGATCGGGTGCAGCTGCTGTGCCCATTTGTTCTTGGAGGAGCATAACAATTGATATTATTGTTGAAACCTCATAGATTTCAAATCATTTTCTGCACTCACATGTTTATTATCCTCCCTCAATGATTGTTTTGTTGAAAAGGATTGTCTCAGCCACCAGATGGTGAAGAGATGTTACATAAGCGTAGAGGCAGTAATACATAATCATCAGGCTCTTATCCAAGGCTGGCAATATGACCCTTTTATATGCATGTGGTTCACTAACGGACCATCAAGAAGTACAGCTGTTTATTATGTATACTTCTGAGGATCAGACGCAGTCATTTATATTTTTTATTTCTTTCTGCCGACCAGGCAGAGCTAATGAGTGGCTTCATTGAGTTCTGTGTGGAGCTGAAGTCTGTGTCTGAGGGAGGAGCTGCAGCCGAAATGGACGGTGAGGTGAGTCTGTCTCAGCAGCCCGCCGGGCAAGACGGCAGCAGCAAGAACGGCCGCGGAGGACGGCGCGGGATGCTGCACAGGCAGAGCAGTGTTGTGTGCAGCCGGGTCCATTCACTTAACACTATCAGCTACGTGGACAATGGTGAGTCTAATGGTTACATTTAGTAGTCCTAGTAACAGTGTGATCTCTCTAGAGTGAGCTATAATCACTCTGTAGTAACTTCAGTCTGAGTCATTTTTTCAATATTTGTCCATTGTTGTCTTTCAGGAAAAGAGATCAAACGCTTGAAGCCGAAGAGAGCCGCGTCCTTTTTCACCCGACAGGCGTCTGCAACCACATACTCTGCTGTGCAAGTGACGGAGAATCTGGAGCAGGGTTAATCTCACTGATCCGCTCGGCCCCCGTGCCTCTGAAAGACCAAACCTGAACATTTTACACTGAGATTGAAAGAAAAGACATTTAACTGATAATATATGAACATGCAAAGGACCAAGCGAGGGATCTAAGTGTCAGTGACAATATTTATCTTTTTGAAGTTGTGTATATTAAGAGAGTACAGTAATGTGAAAAACAAAACGGTCTATTAACAGCGATGCTTCCGAGGTTAAACTGAAGTGGCTACTCATTAGATGGCCTTACATAAAGAAAGTATAGCATTCTCTGAGCACCATATGATGGACCTCCTTCATGAGTCTGAGACGAGCCTTAGAGAGATCCTCAGACAGTGACTCCTATCAATGACTATGATATCTTGTGACCTTTCTGCAGCACTCTGGAGCTGAGTTTACTGCTAATGTTCAAAAATCTTAAACCTCATATCAGTATAACCACTGCATTACCTCTTTTTACTTTAACTCTGCATCGCAGTATATCCCCATATAACATTAGATATTTTGTAACTTCTTCTCAGAACTGCAAGAGTTACCACAAACTCTTTGCAGTCAGCATGACAAACACTTTCAGGGGACGATCTGAAGGCGTGTTCCCACTATTCTGCTTTTTCAAACTGCCAGTGCCTTGTTCTCACGAAAGGGTAAAGACACTTTAGAAAAGTTCTGATGGAAACGTTTAGTGGTTGGTGGCGCTGATCACAAAGAGTCCGTATGGGAGCACATTTTCTGTGTTGTGGAAGTTTCTTGTAAGTATATGATTTTTAAGAGTTTAACATGATATTTGTTGATATTTGCAGCTGGTTATCGTGGCACATCCCACTTTTTGAAAACAATTATTATTATTATTATTATTAAATAAATTGCGTGAATTTAGTCTAAAGATGAAAAACAACAGGATAACATTTTACTGTATCCAGTTGTAGAAGCTAAAATCACACACTCATTTTAGCAAGTATCAAGTCCTCATTGGGGAGCATGACTTGATTTGCACCAATAAGATAATCAAATTTGAGTCAAAAACCACCCAAACCATACAGTAAGTTAGTCAAAATGAATCTAATAAAAGCTTCCTTAGCTATTAATGCACCATATCACACTGTTATTCCTGCTTCTGAATGGTCTCCAGTTATCGTTCAGTTATGTCATATTCAAAGTTTAACTTCCACCGACAGTAGTGAGTGACATCCATGCACAGGTCTTGACTTGATTTCTTGCTTGGCCAGACCTGATTAGCAGAGTAAAACTGTTGCAATACTGTACTTGTGCAACTTCTGACACGAGAGAGACTAAAGATAAAAGAAACCTTTCTGTTTAGTCGTCATCAACACTATGTTAAACGCTACGTTTTGGTTAGCCATTTGATTGTTTTTGCTAACCCAGTCATGGTTGACATTATTTAAAGGAGACGGGGAACACTATCTTTTTGTAAAAGGGTCATTGACGTCTGTGTCCAGCTTAATGACAATGCATTTTTGAACACTAGTGGGTTTATTAATGGGTAATTTAGTTTAATAAATAGGACAGTTTTCGCAACCCATAAAGGAACGTCAAGTGCTTAAAAATTAAAAATCACTGAATTCTGAGGTCTGTGGTTTTCGCTGGATAGCGACTGTGCTCTGTGCATATGGCACACAGCAACTGACCACAAACGTTTGACTATGCTGTTGAAGTCTGTACACCAAAGCAAGCCTATCTACCCTGCTGCAACACAGTATGCTACCTTAACGCTCCAGAGACAGACTTCAGTCTCCACCACGAGTCCTCTAGGTGTCTCTCTGAACTCCACTCTAATGCTGGCACAGGCAGTTCCTGTCTTTGCTGTACATTTAACAAACCAGCTCACCTCACTAACAGCCATGAGAGGAGGCATACATATCCACTTATGTCCTGATTAGAGATGGTGGTGGCATCATGGATTCTTCCAGATTCTCCTGAGCACGCTAACTGCAGAATGTTTTTACTTTTCTATGCTTTGACTTGTCATATGTCAGCTACTGTCTGTAACCTACCTGCAGCAGTCCAGTATATTGTTGCTAACTTACACTATGCATGTCACATTGTAGAATAGCATTCCGACAGACTACACATCATGTGATACTGCACTATTAATAATAATACACTGTTTATAAAATCTGTAGATGTTTTTGTATTGTTTGTTAGCTTTTATGAGAGAATATTTTTACTTTCATTTTCATATACTTGTCAGTATTTGTACACAAGAATGAAATGAAGAAACAGGTCATTGTAAGCATTATCTTCATCATTATCACTTTGCTGAAGCATCAAGTGCCTTTTTGTTGTACTGAGTTGGCATCTGAATGACTGTTTCTATGCTTGGAAACCAGGAACATGGACATGTTTTGTTATTGCTATGGTTTAGAAATTGAATTGTGTTTTGTAACATATTTCCAACATTTTCAACTAAATGATGCATTTCACCTTTCCTAGCTGCTGTGTGTGTATTGATATACTGGATAACTACACTGGGCCGCTGTTGAACAGTGTGTTGTGGTTTCTCTCTGATTCTGATTCTGATTCTTATTCTCAGTGGAGCGGTCAGTTCTGCCTTCATTTAGATATGTCTGATATGCTTGTTTTTAATAAACAGTGGGCCCATTTCTCTGAAAATATCTGTTAACAAGTGTGTTTACTACTACAGCCTAAGCGTACTGAAGCCATACTTATTTTCACTAACACTAACTGTTACCTTGTGTGCGATTGTATTGAGGCAACAGGTTTCTTTTTGGCAATGCACGTTTTGTATCTCTGTACATTTTGACCCATTCTACTCAGCCTTTAGACAACCCTTTTTTCCCCCTGCAACCTGTTAGTTTGCCATGTGTACGGCTCAGATACTGTAGATTTATTTTACCATGAACGCAACAACTCACTGCTGAGACCTGTAACATTTCAACTAGGTGTTTGTAAAAAGGTTGAAAAAGCATTCGACTTACTAGTGGTAATATAATGTGCAGAGATGTAAGAGTGATATAACACTGTTAATGCATATTTAGACATTGCTTTGTGATTACTCCTGGAAATGAGTTTTACATGCAATTAAAAACTATTTTATTTACTATAAATAATCACAAATAACTTTCAAATACCTGAGGCGAATCACAGGATATTATTCCACTGTTACAGTATTGTCTGCGATTCAATATATATATTCTTTTGTCAGATCATTGACCAATAAAAGAGACGTTTCTCTGAAGATGAAGCCTGTTGCCCTGTAGATGTGGTTTTTCTGGCTTCAAATGTCTCCTTTTCTTGATTTCTCTTCAGCATTTCAGCCTGAGGTTCTTGTCTTTTAAGGCAAGAAAGAGTCATTTACAATTGTAATGGCATCATTGGCAGTGCAGCCCATCCCTTACATTCATCAAGGAAGAAATGCCCATTTATTAACATGGCAAGATTTTGCTTTGTTGTTATTTTCTTAATAATTATTTCAAAAATACCAATGAAAGATTTTCTTATTTTTATTTTGCATGCACATGAGAAATTAGGTTTGTTCATTTCATTGGAACAGAAACAGTTCTAACAATCTACAAAAATGATTAATATACGTATTTATTTGATAAATGCATATATATATATATTCTCATGATACAGTTAACGGCTGCGTAATAGTATGACATGCGTAGTAGTGCACTTCCGGACTGTCAGACCAGAGCTACAACATTCCTCACATAAGTTAACAGTCAACTCTCTTGACTACATATACTCTTTGATGACGTGGCCCCGGATAGGCTATAAACCCGGAAACATTAACGTTTTCAAGCTAGCTGCTTGTGTTTTAGGAGAAATATAAAATTTTCTGATGCATTCTTTTGAAACGGCTTCTTATTAAGAGCAGACAGCTAAGCTACACGAATATCAGTCACTTTGGAGAAAGAAGTTAACGTTTTCAGGCAGTGGTTGTCAGTTTTGTCGTGCCAGCTGGACGCTCGTCATCTTTGTTTATCGTCATCTTATTTGTACATTTCTCGGCTGGCCGGAGTACAGTATGGACGGTGAGGCGGACGACTCGGTGGCGGTGTCGGAGGACTCCGGCCCCGGCAGGAGGCGCAGGGTGCACGGCATGCTGAAGCTCTACTACGGGATGAACGAGGAAGGAAAGGCCGAGGAGCAACCGGAGTCCCTGGATCCCTGCGACATCAACGGGCCGCATTTTGACCCCGAGCACTTCCTCAACAAGGTGAGGGACCACTGCTGTCATGTGAACTGATCCCTCAGTGATACAGCTCACATAATGGCCTCTGCGCTGTGTGCTATTAACGTTGGTGTCATTATCAGTGTTGCCTGGAGCTGCTAAATGTACAGGCCTAGTAACTTATCTATGTGCTGTTAAATAAGAGAACTAGGATACAAAAAACATTTTCTCGAAGAATCCCATTGAGTCATGTGTTTAAAAATGTAGGACAATATTTGAATGAAAGGAAATTTGAGTGTCACCAGCCGTCAGTTTATAGTGATGACACACTAGAAAGCATCCTTCAGTGTGCCAGGGGATATGGACACCAGTAAAAGACAGCAGACAGTTATGATTTGATATGAGGTCCTGAAATAAAGGCCACAAAACTGACAGGGAAAATAATTCAGTCTTCATTACCAAACAATGCATAAATTAACCAGCGCTCATTCTACTGACATTACATCTCATGGAAATGGCAAAGAATTAAGTGGACTGGGTATTTTAACCACATTATATAACAAATCACCAGTAAACATACAGTAACTTCTATATACATATTGCACTCTGAAAACTGTTGTTGTGGGAGAATGGTAGTGATTGAATGTACACACATGTAATGGTAGTGGATAATAATTCAACACTGCTTTGGTTAAAGCAGTTATGAAAAAAAAGCTGCTTTATGAATAACAAAGATATATACGATAGTGTGTCATTTGAGCTTGAATTTTATGTGTACTGTTTTTACGTGTGACTGTGACCATTGTGTGTTTTGTATCCACATGCAGCTCAGACGGGAGTGCTCCCTTGCGGAGCTGATGGACCAGGAGACCTGCATGGTCAAGCAGATCCGCTCTTTGGACAGCGACATGCAGACGCTGGTGTATGAAAACTACAACAAGTTCATATCGGCTACAGGTGAGCGAACGTCTCACTCACAGTTTAGTTGCTGTTGAAATGTTGTCAGATTTTGTTGTATTGTGCATATCTGGATAGTTAAACCGCCTTTTTGCGTTTTATTCCCAGACACCATAAGAAAGATGAAGAACGATTTCAAAAAGATGGAGGATGAAATGGATTGCTTGTCTGCTAACATGGCGGCCATCACCGAGTTCAGTGCTCGTATCAGTGGCACTCTTCAAGACCAGCACGCACAGATTACAAAACTCTCAGGTGAGGCTTAAACTGGCTCTTTGTTTTGTTGGGTCAGTCGTGGAAAACTTCATGATGGTTATTTTCACATTGTTCCACGTTCCTCCCCAGGGGTCCACACTCTGTTAAGGAAGCTGCAGTTCCTTTTTGAACTGCCTGCCAGATTAAATAAGTGTCTGGAGCTGCAGGCCTATGCTCAGGCCGTGAGATCCCACCGCCGTGCCCGCTGCGTGCTGCAGCAGTACAGCCACCTGCCCTCCTTCAAGGGGATTCAGGACGACTGTCACGCCATCATGGACAAGTTGGCGCAGGAGCTCCGTCAGAAGTTCAGGTGGGAATCTCTCAACCTGCATTCAGCTTGTTGACGCCACTGTGAGGGAACCTATCACTGAAGAGTCTCGTTTACTGCTGGAAAGAAATGTGACTGACGAGTGCACCCAGATTTTATGAACCATAGAAATACATGAGGATTAAATAAACTGAAAATGACAAATGCTCATTTTGTTCTTTCGGACTGTTGCCATTAATTTACCCTGATTTCAAACTAACACTGCAAATTTGCTATATTGTATAATGCAGATATTCATGCTGATCAGCTCAAGAGTCAGTTAAGAAAACGTTGCCGTAATGCAGATGTTTTGTCATTATTGAATGTTGTGCAGTAACCTTTTTGCAGATAGAATTTCAAAGTGTTTAAGGGGAGATTTATTTGTGTCTAATTCTTACATTTCTACCTGTTTTTGTTGATGTCTTATAGGGATGGCGGCTCAAGCGCCAAAGATTTATCAGAGTGTGTGGAGCTGCTGCTACAGTTGGACGAGCCAGCGGAAGAGCTCTGTGATAAATTCCTGAGCCATGCGCGGTCTCGACTTGAGTCGGATCTCCAGGGTCTGGAAGCAGAGATAAGACCGTACCCGTGTGCCTCAGCCGTGAAAGACGCCTCTGCACGCAGGTTGTCATCTACTGCAGCCACCGGATCTCCGACTGTTAACTCCCCTAAAACGAGCGCTCTACCTTCTCCCACCTCAAACACTGACATCCTGGAATTCATTGACAGAGGCTGCAATGAATTTGTCAGCAGCTTATGTTTAGTAATTACATCCTATCAAGAACTCTTTATCAGCCATGCTCAGACAGGCGAGCTAGCATCCAAAAATATTCCTCAGATGGCAAATGGTAAGTTGCATGCCTTTGTGGACGATCTGGCTGCTCGGTATTTCTCGCTTGTGGAGCGGAGGATACAAGAGGAGAAAGGGGTCGCGGATAACTCCCTCCTGGTCCGCGCACTCGACCGCTTCCACCGCAGACTTCAGGCTGTGGCCAAACTGCTGCCAGGCTCTGCCGTGCAACACCAGGGCACTGAGATTGTGATACGGGCGGCAACAGAGCGAGTCAAGCAGTACCTCTCGGCTCTGCAGAGCTTCTACATGGACAGCCTGACAGACGTGAGGCAGGCCCTGGCGACACCCCGGCTCTCTGTGGCCAGTGCTTCAGTGGGTGGAGGCGGAGCTCATCTAGGGGGGCCGGCCTCCGGTAGAGATGCTCCGACCAGCCTGCCGGAGCTGCTCTCCTCCCTGTCAGCCTCCATTCTCAATCAGATTAAGTCAGTGTTGGCATCAGTGCATCTCTTCACAGCTAAGGACATCACTTTCTCCAACAAGCCGTACTTCAAGGTGAATAGTTTTTCTGTTTATTTGCCAGTTTGCCCCAAAAAAATCCTTTTCTACTTTACCCCCAGGAGCTAAAACTCCACTAGTAGCTAAAAGCACTACTGAACACACAGGGATCATGACTGAGTTTTCACATTGGTATGACCTATTCTTTTAATTCACGACATCCTGTGTAATGTGTGTCTCCTCCTCATAGGGTGAATTCTGCAGCCAAGGTGTACGCGAGAGCCTGGTTGTGAACTTTATAAAGTTTGTGTGCCAGTCTTCTCGGCAGTTTTGTGAGAGCGCAGGAGACAAGGGAGGTTCAACTCCTCCAGCCCTTCTGTTGCTGCTGTCTCGCCTCTGCTTGGACTATGAAACCTCTACCATCTCCTACATACTCACTCTCACGGACGAACAGTTCCTTGCGCAGGTAAATGGCTTGTCACCTCATAAATGCAGCAGCGTGCACAAAAGACCATATTACACTGTCCAAATACAGTATTTAACTTCAGATAGATGTTTGAAAGTTGCATTTTAGTGCATCACTCCTGAGAAATATAACTAATGCGTAATGTTTTTTTTAAGTATTTTGTTTCACTCCTGTCCTTTCTCAGCACCACAGTCCTGTTACACCCGTCACAACTTTATGTGCAGAAGCCAGGGAGGCGGCACAGAAACTACTGAACCATTATGTGAAGGTAAGTTTTCACCTCCGACATTCACGGAGTTGCTTTTCTTACTGAGGGAAAACGGATATCAATGCAGGAAAATACTTAATACTTCTACCAATAACCTTTTTTTCACAAATGTGAATATTTTGTTGATTGCCTTTGCAGGTTCAGGGCCTGATTATTTCCCAGATGTTAAGAAAGAGTGTGGAAACACGAGACTGGGTTAACACCATCGAGCCACGAAATGTCCGTGCTGTGATGAAGAGAGTGGTAGAGGACACCACCTCGATTGATGTGCAGGTCACAGTTTGAATGATCACAATATCGTCCTCAAGTCCACTCATTATGTTTCCATCACCATGTTTGAGTCGGCTGCCTTATGAACCTTGCGTGCTCTACCACAGGTTGGTCTTTTGTATGAGGAAGGTGTGAGGAAAGCACACAGCAGTGACTCCAGCAAGAGGACTTTCTCCGTCTACAGCAGCTCGAGGCAGCAAGCCCGCTATGCTGCCAGCTACACTCCGAGGTACGTTAGCTGCGAACAGACTGTGTGTGTGCAGTCCTCTGGAGGTTTTGGTTTAATGACAGTGTTCTAATATATTTACAACATGTCAGACTCAGAATGAACACGTGTTGGACTTAATTGAGTGAGTTTTTGCTGTTTCTCTGATGTGTAAGATGCATCATTTAGGATGTAAATGTAAGCCATGTCAGAAGAGCTCTTTCCTAAATCTAAAGCCAAGATCCATCACAAGGTCTCTTGCAGCAGAAACCTTTTTTATCTGTTACATTGCAGAGATACAGGTATACTACAACTAAACCATGTGTCAGGCATACAAACAGAGGCAGGCAGCTAATCTGTATTACCTCCTTCACTTCCACTGCAGGGGGTTATATTGTTAATGAGTTGTCTTTAATCATAAGAATAAGGTCATTGTTTTAATTGTAGATTTACTTGAGTGATTTGTCTCTTGTCTGCCTGCAGTGCTCCCATGGATACCAATCTACTGAGCAACATACACAAGCTGTTTTCTGAGAGGATTGACATCTTCAGCTCGGTGGAGTTCAACAAGGTGAGTGCAGGTCTTCGTTATGCTGTAGTGAAGTCCTCAGTGGAAAACATCTCTCACACACCCCTCCCCTGTCTCAGGTCTCTGTGATGACTGGAATTATCAAAATCAGTTTAAAGACATTCCTGGAGTGTGTCCGCCTGCGCACCTTTGGCCGTTACGGGCTGCAGCAGATCCAGGTGGACTGCCACTACCTGCAGATGTACCTGTGGAGGTTCGTCTCCGACGAGAACCTGGTACACTTCCTGCTGGATGAGATAGTGGGGAGCTCCGCCCACCGCTGCCTGGATCCTGCCCCCATGGAGCAGAGTGTGATCGAAGTCATCTGTGAACGAGGTTAAAGCTCAAAGTGCAGCACAGCCAGCTTGTCCTCTTCAAACACTGTATCAGAAAAGAATGACAGAATTACAATATAAACTGGTACCATGCATCCAAATTGAAATACATGTGACCTCTGTCACATAATTACTGTTAAATGTTACATTTATTGATCCAAATGATTGTGTAAAAATGTTGTTGTGCACAGATGCTCATAAACATTTGTGAAGGTCTAAATACACCTGTCACAAGTCAGCTGAACCCCAATGATTACAGTCCTCCTGATGAAGCTCTCTGCATTAACAGTCTGTTCTCTTGTGTTTGAGGTATAGGGATAGCACTTACTACTGTAATAATATTAATAAATGTTCCAACACTAAAGAAAACCGAACAACGCTTGGATGTTATGTTGTAGAGAAGATTAAGTCATTGCCTGACAGTGAATTTGTGGCAGATTACATTCCTGGCACAAAGTCCACACAAGCCTCTAGTACTTGGGTTTGATATTAAAATAGTCGTTTACAAACCACAAGATGTGAGAAGAGAAACCCCTCGCATCTCCTCTATCTGCAAGGATAGAAGCAAAATGAATTATCCACGATACGAGCTGAACTTTTTTAGCGCACGTTCTTCAAGGAAACATGTTCAATGTGAAAGCAGAGTCTGAACGACTTAAGAGAAAAGTTGTGTCCTGTGGAAATCTCATGTATTAATAAACCTTTGTAGAATCATTTGTGATCTGAATGTCATCTGATTATGTAATCCACGTCGAACACTAAAGCAGATTTGTGGTATCTCTTGCCTTCAGGTTAGTTGATTCTCTGTTTTCTGTGCATGTCTTCCACAGATAAACAGTATGTTAAGGAATGGTTTTAATGTGTATGTCTATAATAAAAGTGTATGAATGTGAGATTCAAAGCGTGTGTTTTTCCTTCACAAAACCAGTCTCCTGTGGAAACGGGCAAATGTAAAAACATGTAGTAGTAACAATATTGTAAGTACATGAATTACTCGGTGTTGACAGACGTCGTTGAAGTATTCATGTAATTCAGGTGTATTTCACAACATCTGCCGGCCATGCCTCACTGTAGTATACAGCTGACTGTCGCCACCTGATGAGCTCATTTCATTGGCTAAACCGGCTTCTCTCCACCCTCTTCTGATGACCCCGGAGGGATCTGATTGGCTGAGCGACAGCTTCATGCTGTTAGACGTGTTTCAAGGGGCGTTACCATCTGCAGGCTGCTGGATGGATGCAGGAGGATATCGTTACAGCCCCGTCTACACCTCCGTGCTTTACACCGGTAAGACACCGTCTCTACTGTGTTACAACACCAACAGCTTTATGCTCTTTACTTTGTTCTGCAAAGCCTCTGTTTCTGTCGCGCTCACATCATTTAGCATCAGCAGGTAATGAGACAGCAACTAAACGGCCTTGTGTTTCACGTTTCGTAACAGAGATGTTACTGCAACCAGCAGCAGTTTGACCTGAACTTTGTCTCGGTGATTTATGGCAGCAATCGCAATAATGCACTATTATACAATATAACAGCCCATTTGAATTATTTCACAGAATGTTACATATTTTGACATACTTCCTGTTGTCAGTCTCTGTCTGCCTTGCCATTCTTTCTAACTTTCCATTTGTATTTGTAAGTTGTTTTTGTCCGTTTGTGATAAACTGTATTCAGAAGGCCCTTGAAGGCAGCATTGTTATGGCTCTCATAAGGTGTTCTGTTCAAAGACTGGAACAGAGTCATTGTATGCACTGACCAGTGGTGGAAGACATACTCAGATGTTTTACTTAAGTAAAAGCAGAAATACCATCATGTAAAAATACTCAAGTGAAAGAAAGTAAATGTACTTAGAGTATCAAAAGTGGCAGAATGGCGCATTTGCAAGTGTTACATATATTAAATTAGTGGAACATTATTATTAGAAAAGGTTAAAAGGTAGGCAGCGTTTTAATGTAGCTGGATGAGTGAAGCCTGTTGGGTAGTCGACATGTGTTTCACTTGTCGGTACAGTTTGGTGACTTAGTGTAAATCCCAGCACACAGTAGCTCTGCACAACTCCAAACTGAGGAGGTCTAATTAGCCACTGTTATGTGGGCAGGGCCTTTAATCTATCATAATGCATCATGTTATATTTTAGTTGATCATATGATGCGTGTGTAAGATGTAAAGCTGTTGGAGTAAATACTACATAGTAGCATACATTGGAAATACCTGAGTTAAGTACAAATACCTCATGGTTGTAGTTAAGTACAAAACTTGAGTAAATCTGCTTAGTTACTTTGCACCACTGTTATTAACCTACACTGTGCAGAGGTCAAAGGTTACACTGAAACCATTTATGTCCTGTTTAAAATGAACACTGGCTGTTAATGTATGTTAATGTTAATGTAAAGATTCAGAGGTTAATTGCAATACTAAGTATTGTTGTAATTATCTGATAAGGTCAAAATGTACAGTGTTTTTGACACAAATAAAAATTCACCATCATCAGAAGTCTCTGGTACTTTGGCATTACCCCTGTCATTTATACTTACTTACTGCTATTTATTTTTTCCTCAAATGTCTTGACTGAATTATATCTACCTTAATATTTCCACAGGAGACCGATAATGAGGCCAAACAGTCAAGCACTCAAACACAAATCCTCGCATGACACCGAGAGGGAATTCGGAGGAACCCTGGGTGAGTCACAGCAGACCCAGACGCCATCACAATACATCCACTATCATTTTATTTAAGACCTAAAGCCCTTTCCATGACCATGAACTCCACATTGTATAGCACAATGTGCTACCACATTTGCTGCAGCAAAGCAGAAAATAAACAAAACCTTTTATTTCATTCTATTTATACACTCTTGTCACGTGACCCTTGTTTACACCTCATCTGTTTGCCAGTTGTGAATGCTGAATTACCTTTTCAACACACTGTTTCTTACAGGTACTTACTGCTAGTCTGCAAAACTATTATACGTCGAAGGTGAACCTGTACATGTTAAAGGGCTGCGTGTATTTCATAGTGAACAAAAGCAAAGCGTTTATGAAAGGAAGAAATAAAAGACAGCCAGCAGCCAGCATACAGACTCATTTACTATTTGTCAGATATATACATTGTCATGATATTTGTTGTTCAACAAAATTGCTCAAATCAAGTATTTCTTTGGCAGATCTTAAAACTGCTGCCACAATAGAAATAATAAGATGACAAAACAGCAGTAAAGATCACTAGTTTCACAGCACGGACTCCATCACCACATGACTTTTCATTACAGCCCTAATTGAGAGTCATCACAACCACCCAAGTAAGATTTGTCGGTGTAGACATGGCATCAAATGAGAGAGCAAATACATCGCAGCTTCTTTGTGTGTGTGTGTGTGTGTGTGTGTGTGTGTGTGTGTGAGCAGATTGGTGGTGCTTCATCTCCTACTGTGTTCCTTAAATTGAGCATCACATTCAATTTGCTCTCCAGTTGTTTTTAAAGTAAAATCATGTTTTTGAACACGACAGCTCAGCTCTCTGCAGACTGCAGATCTGACAGCACTGAAGTGAACCACGCGTTTTGTTGCACCCATACTGACAGCTAATCTAATTGTTTTGCTACTACGCAGTTATTTAACATGCTTAATTATTCACAGTTAACATGTATTGGCTCTATTCATCTGGCACATTAGATAGTCTCACTGGTCAAATGTGATGCTGCTTCACAAAAAATATAATTTCAGAGCTTCTGGCTCAGTAATGGTGGCCAGGTTGTCTAAACACACCCAGTCTGTCATCTCACTTTTATCTGTAATCGTCTCTCAGGTGCCATATGCATTCCCATCTTTCTTCCGTTGACTGTGCTGTTCCTGATCAGTGTAAGTCGGTCCCCTGAGGCCAGTGTGCTCCAGTGGCCCCCTTCCCTCCCCTCCACTGACCATCTGTGGGACCCTCTGGCCCTCATGCTTCTGCTGGGCTGGATCACTCTACATGCCCTCCTCTATTTGATGCCAATTGGAAAGGTATGACACATTCATTAGCCTGGTTCAAGGTTAAACTTGTACTAAAACCAGCTGTGGTGACTAACTCATCAATTAGAAAATAAGTAAATCAATGTATCAATGATAAACATTGACTTATGGTGCCATGATGTAGGGCTAGGTGATATTTACTAATAAATTAAATAATAATTATTGTCTATCGAGCAGAATTGTGATAATATGATCAGATAGTGTCATCACTGTTTAAATGAAGGATTCCAAGCAAATTGTAATTAAAAACCAACAAAATAAGTTGTTAAAGCCGGACTGAGTAACATTTGCTGAATAGCAGCCACTGTGGCCACAAGTGGTAATTACAAGATAATGGCACTTTGAAGTGGTTTTAATTTCCAAACATTCACTTGAGTCTGAGCTGCTTTAAAAGAATAGTTTGAATTAGCTTGCCGGCAATCTCGCCGAGAGTTAAATGAGAGGATTGATACCACTCTTATATCTGTCTGCCAAATGTAAGGCTACAGCCAGCAGCCAGTTAGGTTAGCTTAGCATAAAGACTGGAAACAGAGGGAAACGGCTAGCCTGGCTGTTCAAAGGTTACAAAATCCCCCAACCAATCTCTCTGTTTCAAGTCTTTATGCTAAGCTAAGCTAATCAGCTGCTGGCTGTAGCTTCATATTTAACGGACATGTGGAGTGATATTCACACATGTCAGGAGTCTTTTTGTGAAGAGTTTTTCATGCAGTGCTGTTGAGCACAGTTATTTCAATCAAACATGAATTCACAATTTAATTTGTGATTTTGCATATATTTGCCATACCATGATATGTACTGATATGGGAAAATTATCTTCCTAATAGTGATATTAATTTCAGCCATATCACTCAGCCTCAGCATGAGCTTACATTATATCCATATAAACACAAAGCTGTACATGAATTGCACAATTTTGACGAGGTGACTTTCGACCCAAATATCCTCTGCTATCAGAGTTATAAGATGAGATAAGACTTTATTAATCACCAAAAGAAAATTCTCATATGTGCTTGGACTGAGCATCTGTTCCAATTATTAATAAATACACAGGATATGTTTTATGTGTTCAGATTCAAAATGAGTCTTTTTATCTGCAGGTGTCTGAAGGATTAGTGCTGAGGGATGGAACGCGTCTCAAGTATCCCATAAATGGTATTGTTGGGTTTTGGGGGGAGGGAGGGAGGGGGGCCCACAATTGAGATTTACAACACATCAAATGTTTTGTTTTTATGATTATTTATTGCAACTGGAACATTATTGTCTCTAATACTGCAACTGTCATTTTATCGTGACATTTTATTTTAAGGAGGATCCAAAAGTCATGTTTCTCTTTAGTTTAACCTCTACACTTTCTTCCTGATCTGACATCGAGCCAAAGTTTAGTTAAGTTACACAATCTGAAGTTCCTCTTCCGACTTTTTTTATACCAGCCTCTGTCAGTCTGCTTACCTCTGGCCTGTTTCTCTCCCTCAGGTTTCCATGGCCTGTGCATCAGCGGTGCTTTGCTGATGTTGTTGCTGGGGCTCGGGGCTCCTCTGGGGTATCTGTTTGAGCTGCTGTTGCCTCTGGCAGTGTGTGCAATAGCTGTGTCATTCCTGTTCTCCGTCTACCTCTACATCCGCTCCTTTTTGGCTCCTCCTCATGCTCTCGCTTTGGGGGGCAACACAGGTGAGAGTTCAACATTAAAGGTCGAATCCACACTAAAATACTGTTTAAAAACAGTTACAGGTGATGAATTGTGCTTTTGTAGGCCTATTCTTGTGTGGTGGAGGATTTTGGTATTCCTGTGGGTAATTATCTGACAGCCAAGCGCTTCAGGAGCCTGCAGGCATCAGGCATCAAGTGAACACTCTCTTTCTAGTAAGCTGACCCTGCTGTGTGGCTACGCTGTGCTCTGCTGCATCTGAAGGCAGAAACCTGAGAGCATCCAGCGATGTGATTCAGCTCCTGCTCACTGAAGTCCAACCCAGTTTGTGACATGAAAAAAATGGGCAAGGTTACAACAACATGTTGTTACCAACGCCTGTTAAAAAATAACAACCTTTCTTGGTGATTCAGTTAACATGTAATGAATTTAGAGAACATGTAAAATAGGCGGATGCATGATTTACACAGAATTTTACAAGAAATTAAAGCTAATGGTTAAAGAGATGGATGGCAACAGGATGCTTATGTAGCTTTTAAACCCAGGCTAGCAGCAAAAAATCCTGCAAAACTAATGACATGCTGTACTTGTGCTAATTAGCAAATGTCATTAGTTAGTAGCAAATGTTAGTTAGCATAATAGCACACTAAACTGGTGGTAAACACCATGCTAAACATCAGCATGTTAGCATTGTCATTGTGAGCATGTTAACATGCTGACGTTAGCATTTAGCTCAAAGCACCCCTGTACAGTACAGCCTCACAGCGCAGACTGCAGACTGCTCTTGTTTTTGTAAAATGAAAGAAAACAGAAAAGTGAATGATATTTCTTCTCAGCTACAGAGGCTCTCAGTCCACCATTACTGTTCCTCTGCCCACAGACATGCGTAAACAGCCTAAAGCAACAGAAAGCCAGACATTCATGCTCCTTTTCTGGGTGCTGTTAAAAAGCATTTTTGCAAATGTAGATGACTGCAAAAAAATATCTGAAATAAATCCGAGAAGTGCAGGTAGAATGCGGCTACACAAAAAAGTCTTTACACCACCAAGTAACTGATGCAATGGATTTAACAGATCACTGATCGACTTGTAGTTGCAAGAGAAGAACTAATACTGTTAACAATGGCTCTGTTCCATTAAAGTATCCCAGAAAGCCAAGGCCAGTGAGATAGCATGCACAATACCTGAACCTTTGAACTCGCACATCTTAATGGAATGCAGCCATTAATTAATGTTGTTGATTACGCTTTTCCTGCCGTGACATGTCAAAATGTCTGCTGTGAAAGAGGCCTATTGTATTCAATAATGTGAGTGTATCAGAAAGCAGATTTAACCCATAAGAACCCAGACCCATTTCCCCTCACAGGAAAATTATGGGGAGTACACCACAGACCAAGTGGACCACATTGAAGACATTTCTGATGGGGTTTTTTTATACTTCCCCTTAATGTCAAAGATCTGCAATGGTACATATACGTTACATTGGGCGTTTATGGTAAATTTACTTGTTTTATTGTTTTATATTAATTTGTTCAAGAAATATGGTCAAAACAGGTTGACTGTCTACAGGAGACACTATTAAAACATTAGAATCGTTAAATGGATTTTAACTTACCTTTAGTATCAAAATACAGGCTTTTTGAAATTAGTTGCTTCCTTCACTTGTGTTTACATGTCACACCACCATTTTGAAAAGGTCCCGACCTGTCACAGTCACATGACTGTGACATGACCACCACACCAGGATGTTTCGTATATGTCACTTTAGGACTTAATGAGTTGAGATCAAGCACAAAGCTGTATAAGGAAGATTCTGGGGCCTTTGAAGTGTGTGTTACACTGGTGTCACCATGGGTTCTCATGGGTTAATTAAGCTAATACACATGAAGAGTTTTTGACTACAAATAGGTTTCTGCTAATTGCTAATGAAATGACTGCTAATAGATTATTTAAAAAATGCTGATAAAGTCAATGACATGAAAGACTTAGATCACCTGTAAAGGTTAATATAATATTAATTCACTTATCAGTTTGTATTCACAGTGTACACCTGTAGTCACTGAAAGCACAGAATCACTGTATATATCAAATCCTCCTGTGGATTTTTTTCAATGCATTCATCCCTCTGTCCTGTGTAGGAAATCCCTTGTATGACTTCTTCATTGGACGGGAGCTAAACCCCCGGATCGGAAACTTTGACCTTAAATATTTCTGTGAGCTCAGACCAGGTCTGATTGGCTGGGTGAGTTAAGCTGCAGGAGTGAGCGATCGACACTGATGAACATTTCTGTTTAAAGGTTCATATATACTGTAGCCTATTTTGAAGTCAAAAATTGGAAAACTGTCACTGACCAAGTGCGAAGAGCAGTATTATATGAAATATTCAGAGAAAATGAGTTTGCTTCATTGAATTATATTACATTAATGACATTTTACTTTGAGAAAATGTGTTGAGCTCCAGTTGTCATTTTCTCATACAAAGAGGGAATAATACAGTAAAACAATATCATTAAATTCAAAAGCAAAATACAAACAAATACAACAAATGTGACACAATTAAAGTGTTTATTAAAACACAAAGCTGATACCCGACAACAGCAACAGGTGGCGATGTTGCTCTCCCCTGATCTTCCATAATAATTTGCAGTCTGTGAGTTTGACAGACAAAATCAGAAACTTTTCTCCCTGATGACCTGACCCAGTGAGACATTTGTTGGAGGACATGTTGGATGAGCATCATTATCTGTGTCTGAGTCATAGGACAAAATATAGAACGCCCAGTGAGAATTACAAATAAGATTTTATAATATTACAACAAGGCTCTCTTTATCCTCACTAGTCACAGAGAACAACATAGTAAACACAGTAAAAGGATCGAGTCATGTAATGAGTCCTTTATTTACGTTTTTTTCTCTGTATTTACAGCATAAACAGTGAAACCTTTTGCACATGTGAATGTTTTAAAGCCAGGTGCGTAGGAGAGGATAGAAAAAGCTCCCACCAACTGGCTACAGACAGTATGTGGGAGATGTTTGCTTCCTGTTGAATGTTAAAACTATTTACTTTTAACTTTCAACATCTTACAATTACTGATAATGTCCCCCAAAAAATGAACATTTTGAGGGCTAAATCTCCTAAATTATTCAGTGTTTTTTGGATATAAATCAAGTTCATAGTATTCAAGAGCCCAGTTAGAGTTACAGGCCTCTTTATAAATAAGTATTAAAGGTTTAGTCTCCATACATTTACATTTATTATCTATTCAGATGGCAATGCATGTGTGATATAAGACTATTCCAGTAGCATGGATGGAAAGATAAGTCATGTTACCCTTTCTTCTATTTACACATTGAACAACCCAACTTTACTGATATTATCTGTGTGCGATTCACGACATGTAGTGATGTCTGTGTTTTGATGATTCCAACATTTTTTACTTCTAAACCAGCAAACAAACAAGCAAAAAGTTATAATCTGTTTCATACCAGAATATTAGAAACTCCTCTGAATATAATGTGAAAAATGCCGCCTAACTTGCTGATGTTAATCAGCGTTCACTTCATTCCTCTCAGGTGGTCATAAACCTCGGCATGCTGATGAAGGAGGTGGAGCTCCGTGGTTCCCCCTCACTCGCCATGATACTGGTCAACAGTTTCCAGCTGCTGTACGTAGCAGATGCTCTGTGGAATGAGGTGAGGGCTCAGCAGAGTCAGAGATAAAGATTAAGCCACATGCTGTAGATCTTAATGTCATGCATGAATTCTCATTTTAGTCCTGCAGACATTTACAAATTGGCTACTTCAGAGATTTTCAGCCTTGCATCTTTCCACTTGTATATATTATAATCTCAAGCACTGTTGTATTTATAACAGGAGGCTGTTCTGACAACCATGGATATTGTCCATGATGGTTTTGGCTTCATGCTGGTCTTTGGGGACCTGGCCTGGGTTCCCTTCACATACGGCCTGCAGGCTGCTTTCCTGGTTGTGCACCCACAGGCCCTAAGTTCACTGGGAGCAGCAGTTATTATAGCACTGAACGGTAATCATGTGTCTGGTCTTTTTCATTAGTCTGTCTGTAATATTTTGGGTCTCATGGTTAAAGATGGCGATGTTAATGTGTTTCTCTTTGCCATCAGGTATTGGATATTATATTTTCAGAAAATCTAACTCACAGAAGAACCAGTTCAGACGAGACCCTACACACCCAAGTGTTGCAAGTAAGTCATTTTTGAAATGTATAATATATTCTCTAAATCAAGGCAAATACTCTTGGGGGGATTTGATCTCTGAAGTGACTGAAATATCTACGTTTTCCACGACTCCTTGCAGGACTGGAGACCATCGCCACAGCAACAGGGAAACGGCTGCTGGTGTCCGGCTGGTGGGGTTTCGTTCGTCATCCCAATTACCTGGGTGACCTCCTCATGGCCCTGGCGTGGTCCCTGCCATGTGGTAAGACACCTTAAAAGCCACTGCAAGGCTGGTTTAGCATGCAATGTGAGAGTTTTCATTAGGAAGCGTGGTCATAGATAGGAGGTTAATGTCATATCCTGCCATGTTTATCCTTAGTAGCTGCAGTCCAACTAGACTACAACACAATTTGTACAAAGTGTGCATGCACCTTTGTGTGGATCCTACTGTCAGTACTCTTCATCTGTACAGTGGGTGGACAGAATCACAGAAACAACTTACAATACAATCCTTCCTCTTTACTGATAAAGCTTTCCTAATGCCATTTTGTTATGGCTGGATATCTAATCAATACTCTTTTCAAGAACCCCCTCCTGGGGGCACCAGAAACAAGCTGGGATTGCATCACTGACATCACCTTGATATGGCAAAGTTGTTAGCTCACAGTTGCTAATTTCCACATTCAGTAGATAAAGATCAATAGTAACATTCATGTCATGTTTGTGTCCACCTGATGAATGTAAGTCCAATATTCACTCTCTTTTAGCTCTATTTTTTGAAATAGTCTACAGTAGGTTTATAGAGCTTTTCACTGGACACAGCTGCCTGCTGCAGCCGAAAAACTATAAGAGCGGCGAGACTGAACCCAAACATGAAGTTGCCAAAAAGCCGCGTAGGGCTGAGGGGAACTGCAGAGTCATGTCGTAATGAGGTTAATAACTACGAGCGACCCCTCTTATATACAAGTAAGGATGTGATCTATTGTTGCTATAAAAATATAGATTTTATAGCCGCTTTAAATCAGGAACTACCTGACCAAAAACAGGCAAACAAAAACAAATCTGACTAAGCATTCAATGCTAACTTTGACTGCTATCGAGACGTGTTGGTTGGTACCAAAGAAGTATTGAGGTTTGATACCCAGCCTTAACCATTGTGGTTTCCTTCCTGTCCTTATTAGATAATTACCAGGTTTGCAACTGATGCAGAAGCAATAAAGGCAGCAACAATCTGTTCTCTTTGTTCCTCTGTAAGCTGCCTTATCTTCCCTTGAAAACTCACTTCCTAAAACGGGGACTGTCAGACTTTTGTTACAGCTGACACATTCTGCTCATTGGTATTCAGACTTTATGTGACTCAACTTGTGTAGCTGCCTTTGTAATTGAGATGTACTGCAGTTTCTGCCTTAATTGCTGCTGCAAAAGTCACAAACTGCTAAATTATGCACTCAAGAGAAAGAATCATGACGGCGTATTTCAGACTGATGAAAGCTGCACTGACAAAGAGGAACAGCGGTCACACCCAGACACTGCCTGAAAGACAAAACTGTATTTGTTCAAAAAACACTATAAAGTGTGATGTCAGAAAATTACCATTGAGATGAAACAACACTTGGAACATCAAAAGCTTAATCTGGTGTTCACTGCAGGGTTTTTTTTATAATTTATACTTGTTTGCTCCTGCTAACAGTCTATGTATGCTTCTCCTTTCTTTAGGATTCTCACATCTCCTGCCTTACTTCTATGTCATATATTTCACCGTCTTGCTGATTCACCGAGAGGACCGTGATGAGAGACAGTGTCGGGCCAAATACGGACTAGCATGGGACACCTACTGTCGACGTGTCCCCTACAGGATCTTCCCTTATATATACTGAAAAGGAAAGCAGATGGGTGGAACGGGACTAAAAGTGTCACACAATGTCCTTGTGACTCTTCAAGTCCACACAAACTTGAGATGTAAATCCATTTTCAGTTGCACAGACCACAAGTAATAACCGGTGCTACTACTGGGAATCTGCAGGAAGCCAGCCTTGATTAGTAAGAAGAGTTGTGTAATTTCCCCCTGGGGATCAATAAAGTGTTTCTGATTCTGTTCAACAGGATCACTATTTCTAATCCATTGCATTTTGACTTTAAATCCTCACAGGAATCTGACATAGGTAAAGTCAGTTGTTCTGTTTCCTTAGCTGAAGCATTCCAGCATATGAGGCTGCACTACGCTGTAGTAAAAATAGTGTTGGCTTTGTGATTCTTTTCTCATCAAAATGAGAATAAAATGAGAAAATATTCTTCCTGAAAAATAAGAAAGAGAATGCATTTCTATATAAACACCAGTGCCTTTTTTAATGGAAAGACCAGGTCCCAGCATTTTGACCATGTTTCTGTTTTTTACAATGTTTTCTTTTTTAAGTGTGTTGTTATCGGTGAAATACATTTGAAATAAACAAATCCAAAACAGCAAACACTTGGTCATGCATATTAATTTAACACTTAATAGATGGACAGTTATTTGAATCTCACTGGGCTTTGTGGGAAACACAAATAATTTTGTATTAATAGGGCGGAGCTCTAATGTCATTAATTTACATAATATATGTAAGAAAATGATTCCCAGTTTTTAATAACCTTCTCCAACCTGTTATCATCATCCCGTTTAAATGGATTTTCTTTCCAGCATCCAGGCCTTAAAAGCAGACGTTCACCAAGCCTCTGGGCTCTTTTAACGTCTGTCAGGCTTCAGCTTTGAATGTGCTCTGCGCCAAATTACTCTGAAGGAACAAAAGGTGCATGGGGTCTATTAGTACAAGTAAAAGCTGTCAGAGGCTCCTGAAAAAAATGGCCTCGATCAGCATTAAAGCCGTGTTCCTGCTTGAAGTTTTGCATCAGAACAGTTTGATTCACAGGAAGGCGGTCGTGTTGTTAACGGGCTTGTTCGTCACCTTGAGGAAAGTTTTCTGAAATGGTGCTTACTAAGTAGTAAATCCATGATGGAGGGTCTGTTGTTATGACCTGAAACTCGGTTCATATTTTGTTTGTTGCCCCTTTTTCAAACAGATTTACACCCCTATTCTATTCACAGGCAATGCAGTTTGTCTAAAAACGATGTGCATCACATTTGCCCTTTTCAATTATAAATCACCCTGCATTTACACTGCAGATAATATTTCTCTCACATGCAGCGAGGTGTAGAGATGACAGAGCGATCTGCACACCTTCATTTTTCACCTTTTAAGCCCGTTTACAGTACAGTTGGCCCCTGTCCTCGCCTACACAGCACTCAAGCTATTTTGTGTTGTTTTTATGCGCTAAGTGCTCATTAGAATGCCACGGTTTGGCTGGATTTATGTTTATTAATACGAGCTTCTTAGGTTTTATGTATAAACATATGCGTATATGTACTTGTATGTACTGTAAGTTGAATTTTTCCCTTCTGTTCATTTTATTGTACCACTTTATAATTCTGTTAACAATTATGAAATAAATATGTCAAGTACTGTACTTAAGTACAGTTTTGAGGTACTTGTACTATACTTGAGTATTTTCCATTTTATGCTTCCTCTCCACTACAATTTCAAGGGAAATACTGCACTTTTTTCTCCACTACATTTATTTGACAGCTGTAGATACTAGTTACTAGTAAGATTTTATAAGATTTTACATGAACAATTAAATACATATACATTTATATAATACTCAACATTTTTAAAGATTTAAGCAACCCTCCAACCTTTTTGACTTTTCACAAAAAAGTGAGTCGGGACCCCTTGTCCCAGATATCTGTGAATTGCTATTTTGATTAAAAAGGGATTTCCCCTCTAAACTTAGTTTCATTTAAATAACTGTTCAAAAAGGTCAAACTGTTCAATATTTCACAACAAAATCAAAGATTATGATAAACCACCCAACTATATATTAAGTAGTTAAAACTAGGTCCACCTCAATATGCTACAACAGTAAAATGCTGCTCACACATTAATGCATCAGTAACAGCAATCTAAGAATGTAATATATCACCAGTCAAGATGCATTTCCTCACAGACTTTGTACTTTCTGCTCATAATACTGTTGCACTTTTACTTAAGTAGGATTTTGAATGCCTGCCTTTTACTTGTAATGGAGTACTTTTACATTGTTGTACTGGTACTTTTACTTAAGTAAAGGATCTGAGAAAAGATGATGAGAAATTTGGACAAAAACACCAAACCTCCCGTTTTCGGATCTCATTATTGTTTACTGCCTAAATATTCTCAGAATCAGTTAAATGTTATCTGATATTGTGTTTTTACTGAGAAAAGTTACTGTTGCCCTTCATACTAACTAGAAAGTTACAATGATCTTCCAAGTGTTTAATCTCCGTTGTGATCAATATTTCAGTAGTCTGTCATCAGGGGTAAAATTAGACACTGTCATGATCAAGAGCAGAAGGAGCACAGCCGAAACCTCAGATATAAAAGCCTCCGGGCCTCATTCATAAAACATATACTGTGATTCGATCTTAAAAATGTATCTTAAAATTTGTTGTGAGCAGAACTGTCTGATTAAAAAGACAATTACAACTACTGGGCTTAAATTAGCCTCAGGAAATTGACCATAGAAGAACCTTCATGTCCTGTCCCATATGTAACTGGACAAAAACACCAGCATGTCTACAGACGTTTGGGATTTCTTATTTCACCACAGATTCACAGTTTTAAAATCATAGCACTGATTTGGTTTTCATTTATAGCAAAAACACATTTTGAAGGTCACACTTTCTAATTTGTTTTAGAGAGTCATTTTAATTTTAATTGACGAATGAAATGTCATTATGTTTTTTTTTGTAAATGAGGCAATTCATTGAAAATGAACTCAGTATTTACAGTTACAGATGACAGCGATGGATATCTTTTATACATGAGACAGCAGCTGACAGTCAGAGTGAGTCACGCTCAAGTCTCTGTCTGGGCCGACGATCCACAGTCCAAATAAAAACATAAGTGCGAACAGGTCTGACACATTGTTGGACACAAACAGCCACTGTTAAGAAAGCACATCTGCTCCTTCTTCATTCTTAGCATGAAAAAAAACCAAACACAGCATCTTAAATTTGACAAAATGGAAATGATCCCATTATGAAATGATCAAACAAAATGTACTTAATGACTAAAGTTGATTTGGGATTCAGGTGGTGATTTTCATTTTTCATATCTCAGCCTTCAAGTGGAAATTGCCAAAAGAAAGTCTGTGTATAAAATGATTAAACAAAATTCATTCTGTGTTCAGCAGGAATTTGTATGCGGACCATACAGCCACATAACCACTATTCATTTTTCCTTTTGCCTTTTTAATGAAATCTCTTCTTTTAATTAGATATACTTCACTTTTGAGTTGTTATGCTGTCATTTCTCTCTCTCTCTCTCTAGTTTTCATGTAACTGGTGTTGTTGTTGGCATTCTGCCAATTATGCTTAACATGAAACTTCTTATCAAGTGCACGACCCTAATATACAGTATGTCCTATGGTTTTCCTATGTATGCGTGTCTATACAGCCATAACAATATGCAGCATCCCAGAGTGCCTTGCATAATAATGAATGAGCAAAATGTGTGTATATGTGTGTGTGTGTGTGTATATATGTGTCTGCGTGTGCACTTGCCAATTGTGTATGCCAGTCGTGACGTTTTCAGGCCCATCAGTTGTAGCCAGTTTCCATGGTAACACCTCTCAGAGAGCACAGACGTAGGAGAGAGGGGAAAGGAGTTGAGACAATTATCGTGGTGAAGGGTGCCGAAAAAGGAAAAGCCCGGGATGATGTGTGTGAAACGGTGTGAACCGTGGGACGAGACAGAACGAGAAACAGATGCATGTGTTGTGAGTGAGCGAGCAATCGTGTGTGCGTACATGTTGCTGTGTGTGTGTGTGTGTGTGTGTGTGTCCGTATCCTGGGATAAGCAGGTGTCACGGATAGAGGCATTGGGGTCGTGATCGTCACGACTACATACATGAAATGTTACATACTGTATGTGCTGGATGAAATATAAACTGGAAAAAATGTTTTGTGCAGAACAGCAGTGCCGCCAGGCATATGAACTAAGTTGAATTGGATTGTTCTGTGTTTTGAGTGAGAGCCTCAGAGTGAGTCAACAGGAATCTCTAATACAATTTAGTTTCCATGGTGACAGCGGGGAATGATATGTCCTTTTCAAACAGAGGGAAAACGCCAGCTTGAAGCCCGGTTGTTGCTGTTTTCTGTCTGAATCATTATTTAGACAAGCGATAACCTGGCAAACCCTGCAAACGAGTCCCTGGGCCGGCCGGGAGACACACTTTCTGCTGTGTTTCTCTTTTTGAAAAGAAAAGAAAATGTTGCTGAGTGTAAAAATGTCAGAATATTTTTAATGTATTATTATTGTATGTAATGTACAGCTGCAGTAACATTTTCATCAGTGATCTCTTGTTGTGGAGATGAACAACACAGTTTTGTTATGCAATCCAATAGGAATCCACTGCTCTATAATTTGATATGTTAGTATTCTGGAGGTTCAGACATTCGTGAAAGGCCATCATCCTCTTTGCCGCCTCTCCAGTAGAAGCTCTTTTCACATCAGTGAGGCATTTTCAGGGAATTCAGTTATTTTGGTGCTTTTTAAGAGGTTGTGTGAATGTATCTGAAACCACTTCTAAATGCAGCTGTTCGACGTGGCACTTCGTCTTCTACACTCCGTCTAATGCACCGCTCAGTATCCTCCCTTATGAATTCACCTCATCATCCTCAGAGTTATATTTTTCTCTCCTGCTACATCCCTGGTGTTGGCAGAGCATCACGTCTGCAAAGATCCTTACAGATGGGCAAAATACTGACCCTCAACAGACAGGAAATAAGAAACTTGGAGATGATCCTTTTGGCATTACTGTTTTATTAGAATATGGCATGAGAATCGCTGTTTATTAACTGTACATCATAGTGTAACCTAATAAATATAAAGTAATCCACCAAGTTCACTGTAGCGTACATTGATGATAAATGTATAAAAGACAGATACAAATAGATACTGAAATACAATTTTCTAAAATGCTTTGTTCAGAGCAACTACATAATGACATTCAACCGAGCTGTGTTTCTCCTCCTTCCCTCGTGTTCCTGTGCTTTAATAGTGATTGTCCAGACTCAACACACACTCACATTGTTGGCAGAGTTTTGAGGTCTCAGTGTCCTGTGATTACTTCAATGGGAACATCATTTGGCACAACATGTACTGTCTACTGTGCGTCTTCAAGAACACTGACAGACTATTAAAGTAGCTCCAGTCCAGTTGGTTTAGACCATCATTAGTGCCGAAGTGATGTGAAACAGACTGGGATTGACACAAGAGGTGTGTGTGTGTGTGTGTGTGTGTGTGTGGTTCTGTCACATACAGATATGTTTGGACATCTTCTGCAGTGAAGCTGTTATGTGACATTTTAAATTAATAAGAGGACAGAAGCTTCCTGACATGTAAAGCATATAAAACGCACTGTGTGAATCAGTCACTACAGATGATTTTGGACATAATTTTTAAAGCGATGTATCACTTTTTTAAACAGTTTTTGATTGGGAATATTATTTAAAGGATAAGGTGATATACTATATTTTTCTTATTGTCAACAAATCTTATTAAAAGACCAAAACCAACAATACCTGTGAAGCAGAAGCTTGATCTAACTGTTAAAAGCACAATGTGTTCCTTCATTACGATCAACATGGCCACTGTAGTTTATTTTGAATCAGTCCCACACACACACATTGTCCTGCTGCTGGAAATACTCACTAGTGTGGCAAAAGTGTATTTATCCGCTGCCGAAAGTAGTCCCAAAGAAATACACTATTTACTCCTGTTTGATTGACATTTGCTAAAAACTACAGTGCCCAGCTGTTTCGGGAAATTGTTTAGCCTTTTTGAATATGAAACAATATATTTGTTACCTGTTTTTAAAGATTTACATCTTCAGTAGAAACAAATAGGTTTGGGGCAGAGTGCCACAGACAATATTGTCTGTTTTTCTTTTTATTGTCACAGTTTGTTGGTTTTAGTCTTTTCATGGGATTTGTTGACAATAACTAAAATATAGAACTATGCCAGTCTTATCCTATAGTATTGCTATTTAATTGATATTGGTATCCAATGTTATATGCTTCCAATTGAAATGTAGTTAAACCTTTCATAAATATACTAACATACACAAAATATACAGCAAATTTATTTGTGTAGTAATACAATAATATTCAATATTCTGTGTTCTGTAATTAAGTTATTTTGCTGAAATATCAGTGGTCGTCATGGATCAGTGACGCAATTACCGCTGAATCTTAGGTAAGGTGTGAATTGACATGACATGGGTAGCAACTACTTCAATAGGCTGTAGTATTCAAGACGTTTGTTTTCCTAAGTGAGTCCCACAGTTCATATACCAAACATGTTATCATCACCACTTACTACATGTGGAGCCGGCATCTGACAAACAGTTTGTTCTCAGGCTCCAGGGTTTCTGTTTTTCTACTGATGTTAAAATCACACATTTGAACCATCACTTATCTACAAACAGATCAAAGTAGTGAACACATGATAGCAAAGGCAGCACCAGCTGAGGAAAGGCTTGGCTGTTTACAAATCTTGGTCATCAGCAACATGAGCGTTTTGCGTCTGTCCCTTGTGAAACTGTATGATTGTAGACGTATTGAGATGACCTCACTGTCCTCACACTTCTGAAATAGCTGAAACATTGTCATAGAGTCATTATTGTCCTCTCTGCCACTTGTGTCCCACTCACTGTTATTACATACACTGAATAACACTGCATCGATATGTCTCATGAATCATATTACATTGCTAGTTTTTAATTGCTTTTTGTACATGAGATTTCTATATTCTACCTCGGATCAGAGAACAGTTGCTGTGCTAAAATGACTATAGTATAGATGCAGATGAGTAAGAGTAAACTTCACTGGAAATAGGAATAAGGCGCTCCCTGCACACTAAAAATTACAACAGAACTATGATTATTTTCTTTCTTTTTTTTCCAAGGAAAAAAAAAAACATTGCGCCAAAATCAAATATGTCCTAAAGGAAGTGAAAATAAAGACGAGGCCTGACAGTGCTTTAGCATGAAGACGAAGATACTACAAGCACCTTCTAGGCTCGTCATTTTTCTTTTCACTTGTCCTGATTAGACTTATTAATTTGGCACAATGCTTTTTTAGGTACAAACTTTTGGCATTATATATCTGAGCATGAAGCTCTTTGGAAAGCATGAACCTAGCATGTAACATAAAATACGTCCTTACAGCTATGGACATACTTATTTTGAATGCACATTACAAGCACTGACCCTTGAAGTCAAAGGTATGACTAATTCCTTGTTGTCTTTGTTACGGTGTGGAATTTGACTTTTGGCAGAGGCTGGCGTCATGGAGATGCTTGGTCTATGCTTTATCTCCGTCCAGGCTAATAGTGTCTGTGCGCACACCAATGTGTTATTTCCCTGTCAGGCCTTCTGCATTTCTTACAGTGTTCTCCTGTACAATTGAACCTATTTCTTACAGTTGTATGTGCCTGTAACACAATCAAAGCAGTGGTTTGATATTAGAGGTGTCTATCATCTGAAATACATGGAATGATACCAAAACAACCCTGCTTTTGGTACATTTTCAAAGTCAAAGAAGAGAGACGTGTTATTTTGTTTTCCAGCCCCTAAATGTTTGGAGATTCACAGTGAGTTGAGCGACTGGATCATAAGAGCAGCATGGGAAAACTCCAGCCCTTCAGAAATATATTGTTAATTCGTATAATGGGTCAAAGGCAACACAAACACCTGCTGCGTCCTCTTTCTGTTTCATGTCAATCATTTAAACATGTGTCCAGCCGTCCGACAGCAGTATCTGGGATAAAGCGATATAATCGAGCAGTTACATTCACATTACCACAGATTGGTCTTCTGGTTTTGTCCAAGGTTAGACTGTTGAAAATCCAAGCCAGTGATGGGAAGGATACACGGAGAGAGGAAGAGTTGATGTCTCCGTTTGTTCCTCTGTGTCTTTCTTACAGATACTTCCTTTTATTTCTCCAGATCTCCTGCCTGTTAGAAACTCACCAAGGCGTAGACCATACTTCAGCAGGAAATAGACCGTGACGACAGGGGGGGAAAAAAACAGGGAGAAAACAGTAATTGCGCTGCTTTTTTGTAACATTTACAAGTTCATACAACATCTCAACAAATCTGAAGCCTAGTCAGGCAACAGTGTATTGAAAATATTGTGAATTCACACCTACCTGTAGAGATAATAGAAGAAAGAGAGCAGATAAAAGCCCAGTTTACACCAGGACTCCTTCTGGCAATAATTGAGAATGTCGGCATTCATCACGCTGACAGGATCATACATGACCTCTGACCCGTCGGCTGGCCGATGCAAAAACCTGAAAAAGCAGAGAGGTTTGGCTCACACTCGCACCTGACTGAACAGGAGCTTATCAGACGTCTGTTGTGGGACTGTACCTCCACAGATGGTAGAAGAGCAGCGGGATGTTCAGGCCAAGAGTGACCCACTCTCCAGCACACATGAACATCAGGCAGAAGAGGCCGTGGATGGAGTACTCCGGTACCACCAACTAAACCAGAACAGACACAGGGAGTCAGGTTATAGGTCTGCATATTAACACTGCAACAACTTCTGGGAAAACACTTGCATGTTGTGAACTACAATCTATGAAACCAAAATCACACTGCGAGGCAAACACTCTCAGGAGGTGTTAATGTTACTCATGGCTCGCTGCTGTTACGAGTGCAGATATAGTTTCAAACACATGTAGACTGGTCTGTAGATGTAAGCAGAAGTTGATGTAGTTTGACGTGGATGGTTCACATTGCTGGCTTGCATACAGGCCTCTGAACACAACACTGATACATCATCCCCCTTTAAGTTGATATGGCAAAGGTGTTAGCAAATAGTTGCTTATTTGCACATCCAGCTGATACAGAGCAACATTAGCATTCATCTGGATTCAATGTAAGTCCAATATTAGCTCTCATTTTAGCTCTGTTTTGGGTTTCTACCAACCCTGAGGGAAATATTTGGCTCTTTAGCTGCTAAACGCTCCACTATGTCCACGAGCAAACCGCTCACTTTGCTGTTTGCTGTTTGGTGCTGAACCAGCAAACAGAGTCGGGTAATTTTTCAATTCAAACAGCTGCCTGCTGCAGCCCAAAACAACAGAGCACTGAGACTGAACACTGAAAGTTGCAGACGGGAAAAAACTCTGAACTGTAGAGTTGAGTGATAATTCTCTGGAGGTTCTTCACTACGAGAAACCCCTGTGACATACCAGTAGCCATGTGATCCATTGTTAATATAACAATATAGATTATAGAAATAACAACTTTTAAAACAATTTTTTAACCTTTAACTGCTCCAAGCAACCGTTACAGCTTCTCAGTCGACTGGCGATACTGCTGATGGGACAGGTTTGTCACCGCTTATTGGTCTGGGGCAAAATAACCCTGCGGGCCGGGCTTGCATGAACACAATGTCGGACTAATTAATGCAGTGAAAACAAAATGAAAATGTAGTCTGATTACCAGGCTAGATCACCTTTCTGTTAGAAAATTGATTTGGAAACAGATTTTTTTCTTTTTACTCCATCATGTGTTCATGGGTTTAGCAAAGTAAGTCCCTCCGAAACCAAGGTAATTAGCAAAAATATGAAACAAATGCGTATCATCTAATTTCTTTTTCAATTATATACAGTAGTGATTGAGTGGGTTTGTATCAGTGGCACTTAAGCTCTTTGCAGTGCACCAATGTGGAAAATAATTAATCAATAAATCAAACTGTCAATAGACAGGTAAACCTCCAATAAATATTTTCCTTCTTTTGAACATAATAGACTTTATTCCCATTGCAGCCATTTTAATTGACTAACTGTTCATCCAGTCATAAAACCATTTATCTTTTCACAGATGTAAAAGCACGTTATGTTTAAATTAGGATCTCAGAGCTAACCTTGTAAGACTGTAAAACTGTACTCTGCTTAAATATATGTAGTACAGCTAGTATGCCACCTTCCCTGACAAATGAAAGTTCTTGTTATGTTATGTTTATGTATTGATATAATAATTTGAGCTTATTTGAAGTCCTCTGTTATACGTAACGCTATTGAACATTTCCCAACACATGCATGTTCAACATGGCCTCCATATTGAGTTCTCTTTCTGAAATCCTTGAAATGTGGAAAACAAAAATGTCACACAACCTTCTTGACTGTCTGAGTGTCTCTGGAGACAGCAGTGACTGTGGGTCGTGAGGATGGGCTACATGTGAAATGAATCAGTGTGCGTCATGGACCTCACAGTGGTTACAAAGACAAATGATCAGATGCTTGTCTGAAGCCCCTCTGTTTTAGTCATCCGCCAGCAGCAGGTGAAAAACAATTATTACTCACTCTGCGAAGCAGGTTGCAGATTCTCTCAATGTTCAGAATCCTTTCCCTCTGTGGAGTGGATATAAAGAAAGTCTGATTAATAGTCTGCATGTTTCTTCATCCTTTTTACCAATTGTGTGTATCCACGAAAATAAATCTCAAGGCAGAGATGATACATGCTTTTCTGTGTCAGAGAATTCTGATTTGAGAGATTTCAGCTGACAAAGTATGACATATTTCAGTGACACATCAATTAAATACAAAAACTAGACAAATATACATTTTGTGCCTGTGGTAAAAGATGCATCTGTACAATACATTTTTGATTCTTTCTCACCTCCACCTTAACCACTGAAAAAATAGACTTAACGGCTAATATGAATTAATGAATAATAATGGACTGACTAACCATCTTGATTTTCTGTCTCAGACTCTCAAGTTGTGTTCCATTATATTGTTAAAACATGTATTTTTCATGCAATCAAGCATGAAAACAGAAGCCAAACTGATTGAAAGTGTTCATCAGCACAGAAACACAGCAGCCACTTTTGAAGCAATAAGGACAGTCATGATTGGGGCAGACCTTTTATAAACAGGTTTGAGTCTGCTGTGAGCCACAGGAGAGGGCTCAATGTTCAGTTTTAGAAAAGATAGCCATACATTGTCTACTACATCCATTAGCCAGCAGCTAGTGGCCTATAATGGTGATGTTTTATTTGGGTGTCCATTGATCAGCTAGCAAGGCAAATGAGATGTTTTGTTGTGGTTCAGGCCAAAAGAGCAGGTAAACAGAAGCAGTCAGGTAATTAACAGCCGTTCATTTGTTTCGCTTTATTTATTTTGTGAAACAAATATTTATCAAGTAGATAAGCAGTAAGGGTGTGCTCCTCTGAATTTAATGAAGCCTCAACTGGAAAGACCCTCATACTAATTTTGTGTCGTATTGAGCGATCTGTGTTAGTTACAGGATGACGGCTTCCAGCATTGAGGCCCCTGTGATGTCTGTTCCCTTTAGCCGGAGCCACAGGCTGCACCTTTCATGAATCTGTGGACATAAATTCAAACTCCCCCGGTGACCTGAAAGTGGATTTTGCCCTGAATCTACAGCATCCAGCCACTGGCTCGCCAGCCTCGCTGTTTATTTGCAGTTGTTGGTTTTGGTCTATGTAATTCTTCTCTTTTTACTTGCTTTGCGCATCACGTACTTCCACGACACTGAGCTTTAAAATGTAAAGAGCACAGTGCTGCACCTGCCAGCTAAGCTACTGTACATTTTATGGTTTGTAACTGCACTTATAAATTGTTGTCATGCAGTGACTCTGCTTGGATTTTTACAGCCTGTAGCCTCCCTGAGGTGCCCTGATTAGTGTCAGGCCATCCAGTTCACTGGATATTTAATTGTTCCAACGAGGGAAACAGGACTGAAGACATTAATCAAAGGCAGAGAGAGAGAGAGAGACTTTTTACGACGCAGAACAAATAAAAGGGCAACAAATGTGAGGCAAAAGTGTTATCAAGTATGTTGTTCTGGTGGTAATCTAATCAAGCGACTATTGTCAAATGCATTTGCAGGTGAGAATAAAATAACGGATTTCACTCACAGTCTTTTCTATAGCCACTAACATTAAAGAAAGCTTGAAATGGAAGAAATGTCAAGAGCATGACTTTTGTAAATGTGTTATTTCATGGGGAGAAGTATAATAATACATGGCGCTGCTCTTTGTTAGGTGATTCACCTTCAAATCATTTCAAGAGGAAACAATTGTCACTTTTTGTCAACCAGCCAACACAAAGTCGTACAATGCCGATGCGTCTGTTTAGTCTCTCTCATTACCTTCTTTTGTTATTTCTCTCTCTCACTGACAACTATTTACTGCTTTTGTGGGTTTTTTGAGTAGACAAAGGCTGTTGAGTGAACACGCGTCGCTCTCTGCTAACAGAAATAATTGCCGTTTATTTTTTCCGAGGCTGTTGCCATGCATGTCTTCTCCTGTTTGTGCAGTTTATTGATTTTGGGTGAGACTGGCAGAATCACATCCTGGCAGATCATGTTCTTTCGAACACATCTGACACACACATCAGTTAAGATGTTCATGTTGTTTGTCATATATAGGGATTGAAAAAAACACTTGTACAATGTAATGCAGTCCAATACAGTAGCCTTGATACAAATCCTGCTGCCGTGGAGCTTGTAATGTTCAATATTTGTTGATACTTTGTCAGAGAATGCGGCTCTCCATCTTTGTCTGAAGGGGGAACAACACATCCGCTTTGAACTGAACACTGTATACTAAATACTGTATTGGGCTGCATTATATCTACAGGTGTTGCAGTTATTGTGTCCACCCCCTGTAGCTGGCGTGCCTCCACACTCCCACAGTCTGCTTTCACAGCTTCCTCTCCCACTCCTCATCACTCTCACTTTGCAGTTCAGATGCAGGTTCACATGATTGCTAGAACATTAGCTAACTTGTGAAAAAGACACTCACAGCTGCTGTTAGCTTGCTAAATGAATAATTGCACTCGTTACTGACTCATGATAATGTTATTTTGTGTTTCACAAAAGACTAAGAAAGAAGTGTGCACGCTGCACATAAGAACACTGAAAGAGTGGAAGACATATTCCTTACTTCAGGTCAATTATTATTTTTGGCAGAATATTTTTTTGTGTTGAATTTTCAAATGTGACTCACGAGAGTTTGTTCTTGCTACAATGAGGTGAAACCTTGTATCTGCACTTTTATTGTGGCGACAGCACAGCATCTCATTGTATAAACAGCGGCTTCATTTGCATCAATCTCTTTAATTGATTGAGCCAACGAGCCGCTGCCTTCGTAGAAGGTTGATTGCCTCACTCTGCATACAAATGATGTTGCAATCACCTGGAAGCTTGGATTAGTAGAGACTGTTTACAGTTATGCACATATTTGATGTTGAGAAACCAATAGAGAGGCTAAATGTAGCTGACGAAAACATTTGAAAGATTTCATTCCAAAACAGACATAGTATGCAGTGGGTCTCTCGTGAGAGGCTGTTCTTTATAAACTCAGTCTGTGTACGCGTGAGTTTACAAACTCTGTTTTGGAAATGTGTAATACTGACTGATAAGATTTAGGGTCATGTGCAACAGTTTTGGAGTGAAACCCTCTCTTTGTTCTCGGTCTTGTATGTGTGGATCATTGAGGGGTCTTCTTGGAGCTGAAAAGAACAGATGTCTCTGCAGACATGAGGGTTTGATCATTCTTGAAAGAAGTGAACAGCAGGGTTCTTACTGCTCTGGTGGGATTGCTCTGATCAATGGGGTTTTTGAAGTCTGTGCGAAGCTCGTCAAATGCAATGATCTGAAAAATAAAATTAATATGTTAAGTTTGTTTTCATTCAGTTACCTTTACAACATCAGTGAATTCACATACTGTAACTGTAATGTCTATATAGAAAATAAATACATAGCTGGGTCAGGTCACAAGTCTCAGCCTGTTGTACAATACTGTTGTACTGGGATGGTATTGTTGCACTGTTGTACTGGGATGGTCGTGGAACAGTTTACTCTACTGCATACTCGTTACATCTTGTACAGCTGCAGCCACATTGTTCACTTTTTGTTTGAGCACACATGATGATTACATGGTGAATGTGCACACATATAACTATTTACAGCCTTGCTCTTCCCCTTTACACTGTATATGAGCTCCCTATACCATGTGTCAGTATGCAAACTATAGAGTATCCATGGAGACATAGACTCATTTGTAATGACAATCAGCATTTATATATTCATAATCTGGCAGGATTAAATCAGTGCCCATAACATCACATTTGTTATATTTGATAACAAGCACAAACTTAAATATATGCTTTGTTGAGTTTGATAGGATTATGGTGAGGTCTATATAAAATCTTCTCAAATTTTGTTTATTTTGGCCTTTTGAGTAAAACATCTATATATATGAAACTGAGGGCACTGTAGAGAGACCAATGCGATTGTCACTACGCTGATAGCTCTCTAACTGCTCCCTGTGAGGCGAGTATGAGGGATCATTTTTATCATCAGCTCCCTGATTAATAGCTCTATAAAAATACTAATAATTGTCGGTGTAAAGGCCACCTGCTGCATTTGTCATCCATTCAGCCAAGCTTCGCTTTGACGGCTCATTGGAAAGCAATGAAAATTAATAGACGGACATTATTTGCAGATAAATGAGCATCTGATTTGCGTTCACAGTGACTGAACAGAAAGCGTCGATCGGTTTGAAATAGAAACAGCCCTGGTGGTAATTTCCCCGTACGAGTCTATACGCCTCTCCATCGTCTTCTTTCACACTTAGCTCTGTTGTAAACAGATGCAGTTTCCATGGCGACATGGTGAGCCCCTCAGCGGGCTCCATGGTTACTATAGCAGTGAACGAACGCTCTGATTGGTTGAGAGCCGCGTAGAATTGGGGTGCTGCTGGAGGCAGACTGGGGGAAGGGGTGAACACAATCAGTTTGATAAGCATTTCAATCACATGGTTGAGTGCTGAGCCAGACACACGCTTCTCCCCGTCTCTCTCACACACAGACACACTGACTGACTCATATGTAGTCTCACCCACTTAGTCAATTGGTACGTTAGTCATTTCAAGTCTTATATTAATAATGATATGTTTTGTATTTCACATTATTGCTGCCTGCGTGGATCGAATGTTAAAGGTGAGGGATCAAAGCAAAGTGTTTGTTGAGTCTGCCCCCTGTGGAACCAGAGAGCCGAGTGCAGCGGTGTCCAGCGACATCTGTGCAAATTCCACTCAAAATGCCGCAGGCGGACACATTCACAACAGTCTGGCAGGGATATTTATGATCACTGTGTTTTGCCGCCTCCCTGTACTCATTATGTACAGTTTGCTGAAGCCTGAGCACCGTGTTTGAGGAAGTGTTTATTGACAGTTCTCCGGGATCACAGGTTGCTTTAATGTGGAGGGATGGAGGAGCCGGCTGGAATCTGTCTGTTTGTTGAGTGTGAAAGAGTCAGACAAGCTCAATTTAATTATACTAGTGATAAACCAGCATGCAAGCAGGTCACTGTACGGAGAGAGATGAAAAAGCACACACATTTAGACTTAACATCCTGTGTTTTTCAAGCTCATGCATCTCCTGCAACTCTGTGGGCTGTTTCCTCCAGCTCAAAAATGAATCTTCATCCAACTAATTACGTCTTCACAGCTAGGTGCTTGAAATTAAAGTGTCATTTGGTGGCTTTTAAGAGGCATTTCAAAATGTCAGTAACATGTACGTAGGTACAATTACACTGAGGCTTTCTTTGAGATTCATCTGACACATTCAGGCATGCCATTACCTCTCGAGGATCTGAGCGAGGTGTGTGTGTGTGTGTGTTTGTGTGTGTGTGTGTGTGTGTGTGTGTGTGTGAGTGTCTGTGTGTGTGTGTGTGTGTGTGTGTGTGTGTGTGTGTGTGTGTGTGTGTGTGTGTGTCTGTGTGTGTGTGTGTGTGTGTGTATGTGTGTGTGAGTGCTGCGTTCCTGTCAGTGTTGTACAACTGTGTGTAGGTGGATGTGTTTGTCTGCCTGTGTGGGAAGGAGCATGGACGCTCACAGGTCCTACATGGGCCCATTTTAGTTTCAGAGTGTGTGTGTGTGTGTGTGTGTGTGTGTGTGTGTGCAGTAGTGTTACTCACCTGCCATATGACAAAGAAGATGAGCGCGGCGCACAGCACCAAGGTGAGCATGTAGCAGAAGGCCGCAAAGGTGAACGCCATGGCTGTGCCAGCCAGCCTGACGACGAGATGGGTCGAGAGAGAGAAAGGGAACGTGCCCCCTGCTCTCTTCCTCTCTATTGGCTATTGCCGACTCTCCCTCCTTTTAGTGGAGGTGATGGTCTGTTTTCCCCTCCGGGTCTATGTCGTCCAGGTAGGTAGAGCACTCAGTTTTAGTAACAATCAATAACCAGCTTGAGCTGTGGACTCACTGCTTCTACTCATCCTGTCTTTGTCTCTTCTTGTATCTCTGACAGCAGGACGACCCCCTTTTCCCACTTTGATATAGGAAGCACTTATGTGTCTGTTGTCTGTCGTTGGCCTGATGCTCCTCTTTTCAGTCTCTGACAGGCAAAATGTCTGTCTCCTCCTCCTCCTCCGTGTAGTTTCTCTTTAGACAAAGCCTACACATTTTTTTTCTCTCTCTCACAGTAACGCAAACCACAAAGTGTCTGACTGACACGCTGACAGCAGAAGCACAGGATTCGTGTCGATACTAAGGAGCAGCGCTGCGTTTCAAAAACACTGAGGATTATTGTCTAAGATGGTTATGGCTTGTGATAGTTCAGTAGTTAGTCGTATGGCTTTCAGTTCATCTGTTGCTCTAAATCAAGAACACCTTTAATGACGCATGTTTCTAAATCATGTTCAACACATTTGTAAACAAGCATAGTTTGCAGATTGGCTGTAAGTTAAGTAAGTTGTATTTCGTCTCTTGGAATATTTCTCATATTATTACTACATTTTTGAGATTTACCTCCACATGAATCTGATCATGTGAAGATGAAGATACAAGGTATTGCTTTGCACATTGGACAGTTATATTCTCACAAAGCAAATTACTGGTTGACACTGTTGATTTTGCAATAAAATAATACAAGTATAAATCAGTGAATCAGGTTTCAAATGAAACAACTATTTAACATTAAAATGCCAATATCACACATCCAGTAGGACTTGCAAACACAAGACCAGATACAAATACAATATTGATGATAGTTTCAGTTAGCATGGATCAATATCTTGGCTGATCTTAATATCGAGTAGAGAATACCTGTGTCTGGTTGGAGACGTGTCTGCCACTGAACAGTCCACTCTGTCCTCGTCTCTGTCAATTTGGGTCGGCACCATGTCAGAATTCTCTGCCCTGCATCTTTCCCTCAGACGCATCCCTCCAAAAACATTTAGATTTGTCTCTGCTGACGCGCAGGGTACAATTACTCAATTGAAAAAGAAAAAAGGGGGGGGGGATTTAATCAGAAACCTGCAGAACATCTACATGTTGAGTCGCATTTATTCTGATTTTGAAATCACTCCAGTTGTTTGGTAAAAAATCTCCACAGCCCTCAGAAGTCATAAGTTAATGAGTCCACCTTTCTATTGTCTCCCCTTTCTGTCTTTTTATCTCTGCCAAAGATTTTGAAAACAGACCTGAATGTGTTTCCTGAGTCTACTGTCTCTGTCCTTCTCTTCCTCTATTTCTTAGACTGCGAGAGAAATA